>NC_090933.1:781541993-781845023 GCF_040938575.1 Ambystoma mexicanum | reverse complement strand
CACTCTGTGCATCCTAGTTGCAGGGTGAAGAAGAAAATTGCGCGTATAAGCCACAGCATGTTTTGTTGATTTGAACTCTGAACCGAGGCAGACTTAAAGCCTTGATGAGGAAAAGTCTATGACAAACTTTGATCAAGGATATTTACATTGGGAATAGATACAGCATCCCGATTCATCCAAAACCGAGACTTTGTTTGGAAACACGTATGGTGTCCCACAATAGAGACATCACAAAGGACGTGGTTATATATTTCAACTTAGTGTTGAGATCATACCCGTCACTGATAGGGAGGCTCACCAGTGTCACGGACTTTCTCCAAGATCCTGAAAAAATAATAAGACAGCTACTTACTG
Organism: Ambystoma mexicanum; assembly: GCF_040938575.1. Classification (NCBI taxonomy): domain Eukaryota; kingdom Metazoa; phylum Chordata; class Amphibia; order Caudata; family Ambystomatidae; genus Ambystoma; species Ambystoma mexicanum. The sequence continues at coordinate 781,844,669 of NC_090933.1, read as the reverse complement.
TCATTGCTGAACAATTTATTGTACTCCCCGAGTACAGTGAGGAGGAAACAAATGCTTCCACCACAGGCGAAAATAGATGAACTCATGAATATTGTCGGGAGAACAACTAATACGTTAACATTCCTTCGAGATCCAGCCAACACTGAACATTTAAGCCATCTTTTGAATAAGATTATTATCTTGGTCGCACTCCACGCGACCAGACAGTGCAGACATTCTTTACGTCAAGGAAAGAACATATAATCTTAAATCTCAACAAAGACTGGACATATTTCCCTTTCACCAGAAGACAGCAGATTGGCGCACAATGTCCTTTTTCACCAAGTTACTGACTTTCGTGAATTCGTGGGGAGACCTTTCGAGGTTGGCGTCCTCACCTTCATCAGAGATCCAGCCCATATCGCACAGATGGGAATGGTCCTGCATGGAATAATACTCCAAGTAGAACTTTCCAACCATCAGAGAGATTATCCGAGGAGATTTTGAAGAAACTTTCCGCCGAGGGACAGATCGAGGGAGCAGAGTCAAGAACCATATTTGTTACAGTTGTCGTCATCTTTTCCCTATTTTTTTCATACTGACCAGTGTCCAACATGTCCTCAGGACTGAAGCAGATTCGAGGAGTGGACTGGGAACTCACAAACTTTGAGCATGCACATGTCTTGTCTTGAGAGTCGTGAAGATATAGAAGACCTCTGTCCCCAAGTGCCGCACAGGGAGAATCACTAAATCACTCCCTGTGCAACCTTTGCGGCCACAGGTGGAGATAATCCGAAGCCGGAACCGAAGTACTAGGAACCCCAAGGCAGCTGTGGAAAAAGGCAATGATTAGATACCAAGCAGTCAGGACACTACATACAATAATCCGAATACAGTCAGAGTCTTACCGGGGATCTGATGAACGGGATGGAAAACCTGAATGGGAGGATGGTTCCGGGACTCACGTAGGCAAAAGACCCACCCTGCGGGATAGGTCTAGATATACCTCGCCAGTCTCCACCTGGAGAGTGTATCGAAGAGGGTCCCAGGTAATCAGGTGGCAGCCACCAACTGGAGAGTGAGATTCCCCGTGTAGAGGTGCAATCAGGGAGGCCCAACAGAGATCCGTTGCAGACGAAGGTCTGAAGCCAGGAAGAGCAGTCTACACCAAAGGGATAAACAAGAACGAGATCCAGAGGAAGTCCGTAGTTCAGTCCGGGGTCAGGAGCCGTGATGAGCAGAAAAGCCGATGTAGCCAAATCCAAACGTGATCCACAAGAAGTCCAGTAAACATAAGCCAAGTCCAAGGAAGCCAGGTAAGCAATACAGGAAAGAAAGTCAAACAGAGTACTCCTGGTAAACCAGCTGTGAAGCGTAGGATACCGGCACTGCACTGCTTAAATATCGTTCACTTCCTGGTCACATGATGTCAACCGGAGACACGTGACCGCGAAACCGGGGCACGTGACCGTTTCCTCGGGTCACGTGATCGGGCCACAACAGCACGAGCGAGTGTGTTACTGCTCGAGCGGTGGCCTAATCTCCAAGGCAACTGCCAATGGAGAAACAGCCGCAATCGTGACTGCAGGGTGTATGGCGTTTGTTTGGCCAGCGCGCGAGCCAACCGGGGTTGCCTACGTGAGCCCCGGGAGACAGGTGAATGGGAGGGGTAGGACACTGGACTGGGTATCGAGACAAGGTCGTAGGAACTACCCGAGGACATGACAGAGCCCCCCCTCAAAGGCCCACGACCCAGTGGGCAGGAAGGGTGTTCCCTATGAAACCGGGAGACCAATCGAGGGGCATGGACATCCGAGGCGGGGACCCAGGTGCGTTCCTCCGGACCATAACCCAACCAGTCAACAAGGTACTGCAGGCGACCCCGAAGAAAACGGGACCCCAATATGCCCGAGACCTCGAAAACATCAGGTGCATCCAGGGACACGGGAGCAGGAGAAGGGCGAAGACGCGTCGAGGATGGGCAGGGCTTGAGGAGGGAGGTGTGAAACACAGGATGTACCCGCCAAGAGGAGGGGAGAACCAGGCGATAGGCCACCGGGTTGATGACATGGGAAACAACATAAGGACCCACAAAACGGGGCATGAGTTTGCGGCAGCCCTTCAAGTGGAGATGACGGGAGGACAGCCAAACCCGGGACCCAACGGGATACAATGGGGCCATGGTACGCCTAGCGTCTGCGGAGGCCTTCATGGATGCCTGTGCCTCCTGCAGATGAACGAGGACCTGGGTATGGAGGGCTGACATGTCTCGAACGCAGGCTACTGCTGCAGGGTTCTCGGTGGGAGAAATGTCGGGGATAGGGAGGACCCTGGGATGCTGGCCATACATGGCGTAAAATGGAGAGAGACCCGTGGAGGAGTGAGTAGCTTTGTTGTAGGCGAACTCAGTGTAATGTATGTTCTGGAACCAGGTTGATTGTTGTTGTAGCATCAAACAACGCAGATATTGCTCCATGGACTGATTTGTTCTCTCGGTCTGGCCATCGGTTTCCGGGTGATAAGCGGAGGAGAACCGGGCATCGATACCTAGAAGAGCGGTCAATGCACGCCAAAAACGGGACGTGAACTGAGAGCCTCGATCGGACACCAGGACAGAGGGAAGGCCGTAGCGGCAGAAAACGTTGTCAAAGAATAACTTGGCCAAGGCAGGGGCAGACGGGATACCATGACAAGGGATGAATTGAGCCATCTTGGTGAAGACATCGACCACTACCCATATGGTGTCGTAACCCTGGATCTTGGGTAAATCGGTTACGAAATCCATGCTCAGGGTGTGCCAGGGTTTTGGTGGTACGGGTAAGGGTCGCAGTAGCCCCAATGGACGACCCCTACGATGTTTGCCCTGAGCACAGACTGAGCATGTGTTGACGTAACAGCCCACGTCGTGCCTCATGGACGGCCACCAACACCATCGTTTCAGGAGATCCAAGGTGCGGGCCTGGCCCGGGTGACCATTGATCGGGGCGTCATGGGACCACTCTAGGGCTAGGTTTCTGGTGTCAGTGGTAGGGAGTACTAGACGGTCCTGTACATATGGCAAACCGTTGTGATAGGTGGGATCCCATTCTGACAGCTGATCGGGGTGCCTTTGAACCCAGGAACGAATGTCTTCTAGTAGTGCCAGAGGAGGTGTGCATGTACAGACAACATGTCCCCGGGGTATGAGTGTGTCGGGAAACACCGGTAACGAAACCCCCCAGGGGAGCGAGTCAAAGCGTCCGCCTTGCTATGTTCTGTACCAGAGCGGTGCTTAATCTGAAAGTCGAAAGCGGCGAAGAACAGATGCCACCTGACCTGTCTACTGTTTACACATTTCAAGGCTGCCAGGTCTTGCAGGTTCCTGTGATCTGTGTATACCGTAACCTTATGTTTGGCCCCCAACAGGTGGTGACGCCAAGTTCGGAAGGCGTCCATTACCGCCAGTAGCTCTTTTTCGGTTACGGTATAGTGGGACTCTGCGGGGCTGAACTTACGCGAATGGAAGGCCACAGGATGCAACCGCCCTGTAGTGGAACAAACCTGTGACAGAATCGCCCCCAACGCAAAGGAAGAGGCATCGGCCTCAACGACGTATGGTTGTTCGGGATCGGGGTGTTGGAGCACCGGGGCAGTGGTAAAAGCGTTCTTCAACGCCTCGAAGGCCTGCTGGTGTATCTCCTGCCATTCAAAAGGAACAAGAGGACTGGTAAGGGACGTAAGAGGCGACACGAGAGAAGAGAACCCAGAGATAAAGCGCCGATAGAAATTGGCGAAACCCAAGAAAGATTGCAAAGCCTTTAGGGTCTTTGGTGTTGGCCAATCGAGGATAGCTCGAACCTTGGCATGATTCATGGCCAGACCACCAGGCGTGATGTTAAACCCCAGAAACTCCACGTTAGACACATGAAACAGACATTTTTCGGGTTTGATAAACAATGAGTGTTCTTGCAGTCGGGACAATACTTCTCGTACGTGTTGTATGTGTTCTTCCAGGGTGTGAGAGAAGACGAGAATGTCATCAAGATACACCACCACAAACGCGTCTAAAATGTCCGAGAAGATGTCGTTCATGAAATGTTGGAAGGTGGCAGGGGCGTTACACAGGCCGAAGGGCATGACCGTATATTCATAAAGGCCATACCGCGTACAGAAGGCGGTCTTCCATTCGTCACCCTTTCGGATGCGGACGAGGTTATATGCCCCCCGCAAATCCAGCTTGGTATAAATGGAGGCGTGGGTTAACCGGTCCAGGAGGGGAGAGATGAGTGGAATCGGATAACGGTTCTTCACCGTGACGGCGTTAAGCCGACGGTAATCCACACAGGGACGAAGGTCGCCTTCTTTTTTGGGCACGAAGAATATGGGACTGGCTGCAGCCGACTTGGAAGGACGAATGTGACCCAAACGCAGCGCCTTATCAATGTACTCCTTAAGAGTCAGGTCTTCCGATAGGGACAAAGAATAGATGCGGTCTGAAGGTACCAAGGCCCCAGGCACAAGGTCGATCGGACAGTCATAGGAGCGGTGAGGAGGGAGTACTTCAGAGGAGCCCTGATCGAATAGCAAAGTGTAATCCTGATAAGCCACAGGGATGGGAGCGGTGACTAAGCCCACTATGTGTGAGGCAGGGGGAATGTCGTCGCCCAGTATCGTGAGTTGGGCGACAGCACCGAGTGCTAATGCTGGTGTGTCTGTTTCACTGTCCACGGGGAGGCAGTAGTTCTGACAGAGTTCAGATTCGAAATGGACGTGTCCCGTACCCCAATCTATATGCGGGTTATGTTCTCGTAACCAGGGTATGCCTACTATGACGCCGAACTGAGGCGTGGATATTAGATCAAAATGGAGGATTTCTCTATGGACTGACAGGATAGTGAGGACGAGGGGGGTGGTCTGTTGCTTAATGGGACCAGAAGCGAGTTCCGTCCCATCAACTGCTTGAACCGGTTCGGGTCGGGGTTTATTGACCAGGGGTAGGTTCAATGTCCGAGCCAGAGCGATATCAATATAGTTCCCGGAGGCCCCGGAATCGATAATGATCCGCACGGGGTGGATAATCCCAGGGGCAGCTTGTATGGTGGCATCTACCTGAATGGGCCTAATCTGACCAAATGATGGAACGATTTTCGGGGAAGGGCATGGGGAGCTCGATCCTACCCCCGTATCTAGGATCGAGCTGGATGAAAAACCTGCTTCTTGGGTCTGGGTCTCCGGGGACACTCCTTCACGAAATGCCCCCCTAAGCCGCAATAAAAGCAGGCATTCTCAGCCCTTCTGCGCTCCCTCTCTCTCGAGGTGATGGGACTCCTAACACCTCCTATTTGCATCGGCTCACCGGTGGCTTCAGAGGACGACGACGGAATAGCAGAGCTGGCCGTTTGGGAAAACCCGGCCTCAGCCCTGCGTTCGGAGCGTCGTGCGTCTACTTGGAGAGCCAGGTCCACCAGGGCCGGGAACTGGACTGGCAGAGACGGTACCATAGCCAAGGCGTCTTTCATAGGACTGCTTAGTCCTCTATAGAATACCACCGATCTCTTACTTTCAGGCCAGGAGGTCTCTGCTGCCAGTTGGTTAAATCTTGTGATGTATTCAATAAGAGAGCCCTTCCCCTGGGACAGGTCCAGTAGTTCTAGATCATGGGATTGTGCTTTATACCTGGTGTCGAACACTCGGGACATTTCCAATACTAGCTGATCGAAATCATAGAGGGCAGGATGGTTGGTTTCTAACAGCGGGTTTGCCCAAGCAGCAGCCGTGCCGGCTAGGTGAGAGAGAGTGAATGCCGCCTTGGTGGTAGGATCCGGAAAAACAAGGGGTCGACACAAGAAGTGCAACTTACACTGGTTAAGGAAAGTCCTAAACCTTCTTGGGTCCCCATGGAACTTTTCTGGGGCAGCCAAAGGAAAGGGTGAAGGCAAAACCACCGGAACAGGAGCCGAGGGAGTCGGGATTGGGTGTACAAGGGGTATCGATGCTGGAGGGGCGTCTCCGAGCTCCGGGTCCAAGGGTAAGGGGTGTTGGGTGCTTTGTAACAGGTCAAGACGCTGATGGACCGCGGTATTAGCCGCCACCATATCGGCTCGTAGTAACGTGATTGCTTGGATGACAGCAGCCAGGGGGTCTTCGGCGGCACCCTCCATATCTTGCACGACAAGGCTTCACAGTCTGTCTTGTCTTGAGAGTCGTGAAGATATAGAAGACCTCTGTCCCCAAGTGCCGCACAGGGAGAATCACTAAATCACTCCCTGTGCAACCTTTGCGGCCACAGGTGGAGATAATCCGAAGCCGGAACCGAAGTACTAGGAACCCCAAGGCAGCTGTGGAAAAAGGCAATGATTAGATACCAAGCAGTCAGGACACTACATACAATAATCCGAATACAGTCAGAGTCTTACCGGGGATCTGATGAACGGGATGGAAAACCTGAATGGGAGGATGGTTCCGGGACTCACGTAGGCAAAAGACCCACCCTGCGGGATAGGTTTAGATGTACCTCGCCAGTCTCCACCTGGAGAGTGTATCGAAGAGGGTCCCAGGTAATCAGGTGGCAGCCACCAACTGGAGAGTGAGATTCCCCGTGTAGAGGTGCAATCAGGGAGGCCCAACAGAGATCCGTTGCAGACGAAGGTCTGAAGCCAGGAAGAGCAGTCTACACCAAAGGGATAAACAAGAACGAGATCCAGAGGAAGTCCGTAGTTCAGTCCGGGGTCAGGAGCCGTGATGAGCAGAAAAGCCGATGTAGCCAAATCCAAACGTGATCCACAAGAAGTCCAGTAAACATAAGCCAAGTCCAAGGAAGCCAGGTAAGCAATACAGGAAAGAAAGTCAAACAGAGTACTCCTGGTAAACCAGCTGTGAAGCGTAGGATACCGGCACTGCACTGCTTAAATATCGTTCACTTCCTGGTCACATGATGTCAACCGGAGTCACGTGACCGCGAAACCGGGGCACGTGACCGTTTCCTCGGGTCACGTGATCGGGCCACAACAGCACGAGCGAGTGTGTTACTGCTCGAGCGGTGGCCTAATCTCCAAGGCAACTGCCAATGGAGAAACGGCCGCAATCGTGACTGCAGGGTGTATGGCGTTTGTTTGGCCAGCGCGTGAGCCAACCGGGGTTGCCTACGTGAGCCCCGGGAGACAGGTGAATGGGAGGGGTAGGACACTGGACTGGGTATCGAGACAAGGTCGTAGGAACTACCCGAGGACATGACAGCACAGTAGAGATGACTCAGCGAAGTATTATTTTAATCTGTTTTTCCCATAGTTTAGCAAAGGAACTGTATCCTGTATTAAGAGACAATCGCCACTCGCAAGAAGGGGGACACTTGTGAAGCACCTGACACTTTTGACACAGAACTCGAAGAACAACATTGTGTGGGGAAACAATAACATTGACATTTGGCGAATTATCGAGATGGGGGCCCAGAGCAGTAACCTGGTCCTCCCACAAGCAAAGAGGCACCCCCGCATCACTGGAAGAAAATACTGTCGCCTTAGATATCGAACTATAATGTATTTATGCATTGTATTCATCATTATTTTACTGTCATTTTACTGTCATTAACAATCAGAACTGCATTTTTTAATTGGTGCTCGAAGCGTTCCGATTTCAGTGCACCCACCTGATGATACACGCATGAAACCCATAAAAGCACCCAGACCTTATATAGTCATTCAAGTCCCTAGGAGATCTGATGGTGGAGTGAATGAACTTGAAATGAACGTGATTAATAGTGATATGCACACACCTATGGTAACAAATGAGCAGAAAAGCCGGAGATTGGGTCGGCACAAAAACAATGAAGACAAAACACTGACAACTACATGCACACACACACTGAATGCACACAAACCAGGCCTAGTGTCAATGACCAGAGAACCTCAAATGAAAACAGCAGAGAAGGCGAGACTCCCTACCGAAAAAACTTTCACAGGATATCGTGAGAAAAAACAAGAAGAGAAAGGCCAACAGAAGCAGTCATATCAGAAGCCCTCAAGAAAACAGAGAGGCCTCAGAAAAACTCTCTGCAAGGACACAAATGTTAGTAGAACTATTTCCACACATAGCCAGAGCGAGAAAACGACAAGAGGAACTGAAGAACAAAACAGCGACAGAGGCTGTATTACCCAGCACGCATATTCCAACACAAGGGACAAGTACCAGGCCTACCATACAGCCATATACCGGACCAGTGTTAGGCGGGTTAGCATGGGCACTTACACGCAGCAGAGAGAAGATGCATGAGGACCAGGAACGAGCAGCCAGACTCTTGTCCACTCAAATGGCGTAGATGAAGAAGCCTGCACCATGGACCAGGATACCCGAGAACCCTCCAGCAAGAAAAAGCCATACAGAGGCATTCAGGGATGTAGTTATAGCAAAATACAGGAAAACATTAAGAATCAAGAGAAGCTTACATGAAGATAATAATGAACTAAACGATTACCTGGACAGCACAGCACATCTAGGGAACAACATTTGATACCAGCACATGAATGAAGTTGGAAGACGAAACTCAGAAGGAGAATGCTTCGTTTGTGCACTTCTACCGTACAGCATGGGAAATCCAAGATCTTCGTGGCTGTAGAAATTGATGTCCTAACAGCACACTGTCACACGTAGCAACGTGCAAAACCAGAGGCCTGTTCATGGGAAATGATGCCTCATTGATATGGGTAACTGAAACAGATTATCCCGATGAAGATAATTACGTTCAGGACATTAAGATGAGAAATAGAGACCATACTAGGAATCACGTGATCAGGTACAAGAAACCTGAAGTAAAAGGAGCAGGAATAAGATGTGAAGTAAACCCAAGACAGAATGTCCAAAGAAAAACTCCAGAAGAGGCTAAAATTTGGAAAAACAGAGGCCAAATGCAGATTTGGGGAACAGTACTTTCACCAAATGGATGGGAAGAAGGAGTAGTGATCTGCCGAGCATGGATGGTCCTTGGAGCCTGCAAGGAAGCAACAGAAAACTCAGAGACTGTGCAAACAACTATGGCCAAAGCTTACAAGATTACTGACATGGGTCGAAGACAGAGGGGGACCCTTGCAGATAGTGCCACTAGAAAGCCCGAAATTGTGCTTCAGGAACAATGGCACAAGGAAGATGGGAGAGAATCAGAAATGCGGACGAATCTTTGAAGCTCTAGGAATGACTCATGGGACTGCAGTAATCATGGACCATTATTGGGCATGTGGATCCAAAGCATACATCAGACTACCGAAAAACTGGGGAGGAATATGCACAATAGTGAACGTTCCAGCACTAATGATCCCGAAAAATGACCTGAATATGGATAGTTTCGCGAAAGCAGATGCTCACCTGAGGAAGAAGAGATCTGTGGAACTGACAACTCGAGTGAAGAGACAAAATTATTTCTCTGCCAAATCAGAAGAAGCATTTCATGCAATCCCATATGAACACAGGTTGTTCAGCCTCACCTCATCGCAACAATCCTGATGCCACGAATAAGGACATCATGAACTTAGAAGGAGAGACGATGTTGAAATATAAAGAAACAAACTGTAAAGGAGGATGAAGCTATTCAACCAGCTAATGTATGTACATATGCTTGTAAGTACAAGAAGCTAAGAAAACAGTGCGGCTTGCTATGCTTCGAAGAATAGAGCAGAAAGCGTCACCTATATATCTACCTCAACAAAGCACACTATATAAGTGCGAGTCCACCTTACACGAAAGCAGAATTAACTTAGGTTACTAGAGGTCAAACAGGACAGGATTCGTACTCCAGCTAAAGCGAAAAGAGACGGCAGAATCGAAACTCAGCCAGAGCAGCTCGTGCCTGGGAAGTCTAGGTCAAACCAAGAAAGGGAGGCGGACAGTAGCTTCGAAGAATCGAAACTTAGCACTAACGTACTGATTGAGGGAAGGGAGGCCGGGTGAATCTTGGGGCATCCTGCACCTGGTTGACCATTCTGCGTGCTGCTAATTAAAGTGGAGATTTATGCATGGGGTTGAAGCCAACCCAATCATAGTGGACCAAATAATATAGAGTCCTATAGATAGTAGAACCAATGGGACGTCTTACTTTTAGTGATGTCTACAAGAGTAATGTTAGAAGGATGGGCTTAGACACCCACCTGATAGTGTTTATCCAATCCCCTCACTCCGTTACCATATACAGATATAGCACCTATACTTAAGTTACCTTTTCCAACCAATAGAATTGCATGACACTTTTGAGTGTTACACGTCAATGATGACCAATTTTGGGTATAACTGTTACTGTTTGCATGAAGTCGTTGGGAGCTGAAGCGAGACGGGCTATCGCATCACTGTTTATTTCCATGTTTCTCTGTTTTCTGTACTTGTCATTAAATGGACTCCCCTTTGCCAAACCATTGAGTTGTCCTTATTGATTGGTGTTGGAGTAAGAAATCCTACACCCCATCCATCTCAAGACGTATCTCGAGATACGTCTTAAAAGTACTACAGAGCAAGCTCCGACTCTATGGGCCGGTCAGGGGTCACTCGCTCTCGTAGGACAGCCATACCACCCTCCAACCATTTCCCAGTCTTATCCACGTACCTTCTCACTTACGGCAGGGCTCGAATTCTGGCGTTGGGTCCCTGGCAGATCCGCAGTTTTGCATTAATCTGTTCGGTTGCTTCTGTTACTCTTCTTCCCTTTCAGTACCTCAGCATTCGGGCTTTGGGATGCTGGTACCTGGGTTTGCATTGCGGTGTGCTTCCTGATTCAGCAGTCCAGCAACGACTGGGGTCCCCACCTTCCTCAAACTAAATACTCTCTACCCACCAAGTCCTCTGCGTGGTTCCCCTTCCTCTGTCAGAGGGACCACCTCCGTCTTCCACATCTTGGCATGGGTTGCTGCTCCGGATTTCCTGTCAGATGTCCTCACCCCGGTTTTGTCGTCTTCTCCAGTCTAAGTTCCTCCCTGGAACTAAGAAGAGAAGTCCACTGGTCATCAGCTTCAACAGAAGGTTGGAATCGAGCACAGGTCAATAACCAAGCCATCCACCTTAAAGCGGCCCTGCACGTTATCAACAAGTTTGCTTCCCATGTAACCAACAAATACTGGGCTCTTAGGGGAAAAGGGAAGTGGGATGTGACCCTAAGTTCAGCCTTCCCTGTCCACAAAGGCAGTGTGGAGGTCACCCTCAGTGGAATCCAGCTTGCCCTGGTCCTAGGGAACGTTTTGCTTAGCTGGCTCACCTTCCTAGTGCCAAAGGGGGTGGCTACTCCTTGATTGAGGAGAAGGGATGAATTCCCTGGATTTGTCACAGGCCCCCCATGTCTGATAACTGTCAACTTTGTACACAGAAGATCAGTCTCCCCGTCCTTCCATTTCCTAAAATGCTAAATGTGAGCATGCTTAGAAATAAATTGAACATCGGCAGTACTCTCTTTATTAACCCAAAGGAAAATGGCCCAGACAGTAGGGATGTGGTTCTGTGGTCACACTGTGGAATCCTAACATATGGATTCGTATCATGGCTTCCCCACTTGACCGATAGTGGGTGGTTTTTGGAAGATCCCTCTAGCTCCATGTATTCAGCTTCCTTACCTGCCAAACGTCAGTGTTCACAAAAATAAACTTATACCCGAACTAAACTGATAGAGTAAATCAAAACGACTAACGCTCACCTGGTATCCACGGGGACGCCACTCAGCCGGTTTGGACCTCCTACGACCTCGAACCCTTCCCTGGAATCTGTTCGACTGGGCCTGAAACACAGGATTGCCAGGGTTTAACTCTATTGTCTCTGCTTGCTTGACCTCCCTCTTCCCTCGGGACCAAACCTTCACCTTTGAACACTCCTCACTTTGTTTTCTTGTGTAGCACGCTCTCCGTCCTGCCCTTCGGTGCAGGGGTGCGTCGACTGATGCGGGCTCGATGCTGCCTAGTTGCTTTGCTGGCGCGGGCCTGACGGACTGGGCTTGCTGTAACTTCAGCCCGACCGGTAAGTAGAATGAGTCTTATGACGCTTGTAGATTTCTAAAACTATGCCATTTTATTAAAGAAATTATATAAAGAAAATACCTTGCTTACCCTACACTACAGAGGAATTCCCTACCTAGTTTATAAGGTTAAGGAAACATTCTCTAGCATGGGTAAACTGGCACTCACACTAAACACACATATATTACACACAAAGGAAATTCTATAGCACCACAGTATAAGAAACCATATTAACACAATGTTCATCAAAAGAAAAGGTTTTGAACCAGCTCTTAAAGGTTCAAAGTCAAAGTAAAAAATTCAACATCCACTGGTGGTAACTCGTTCCTGGACGAAAAGATCCCCTTCCAACTTCCACAAAAGGCACAAATGGTAATCCTGGTTATGATGATAAATAGTCTGTTCTTCAGTTACAACTTTACATTTGGTATATTTGTAAGGATGTTTTCTGTGTGCGGCTGCTTCCATTATCAACCACCACACTTCTACTATTGGTACTATCAGAACAGTCACCTGTGTCTCACAGTACTTTACTGCTTCAAACCACTTCAATTTATCATCCGCGGGCAGCTTAACATACCACCATAGTTAAAGTACTACTACTACTACTACTACTACTACTACTACTACTACTGCACATAACTTTTAAATAGTTAGTCAGGTGTAAACAAAACTCTTCAACCTCTTCAAGTAGGCAAGACACTCTTCCTTTTAATGGCCTTCTAAAAAGAGGCAGCCTCTTTTCCTCTTTCGTCAGTCTGACTGCAGCATAAACAACCTGCTTCTGCCCGCAATGCTCACTCCTTTCTAGCTTCTGCAGTCTTTAGCGCCACAGGTTGTATTCTACCACAGAGTATTCTTCACAAACCTTTGTTTCCCCTTCCCCAGCTTCACTCCCTCCTTTCTGCCGTTTAATAGCCCAAGTTATTACCCAGAGGCTTATGTGCCACTTTCCCAGCTTCAGGTAACAATGGTGTACTTAATTATGCCACTGACTGTTAACAAGTTCAGAGTGGAGTTAGATCTTAGCAAGACCGGTTTCCCTATGTAAAGGGGATGCCTCTTGGCGTGGGTAATGCATGTTCCTCTTCTATTCTTTCGACTCTTTACTTCTTGGAAATAGAACAAATGCCCCTTCTGGATACAGTGTATAATTCAGTCTTTCCAGTGAAAACACAATTGGGCACAAGCAACCTCTCTTTCAAATAGATTTTAAGGTTTAAAGTTGAAGCAAGGATTGTATTTTCATGTAACAGTAGAGGATGAAACTCTGACTTCCTTCGGGAAACACAACTGGGCACACGTGACCTTCCCTTTATGTAGTTTCACTCTTTGTTACTTGCATCTCGTGTATTATTAAAGTTAGGTATTCGGTAATGGTGCATAAAGTGTTCCTGCTTCTTAATTGAGGACACGCGACAACTCCGTAAATCAGCAACAGTTTTAAAGACTTCAACAACAGAGTTTTAATGACTTTAACTCTCACATGTGCATCATATCTTTCACAAGATATGCAAGTGTTACAGTTCCATTGAGAATAAGACTTTAAGCAAACAGCTTTCACTCACGTTGGACAATACGCAAGACTCTTAAGAGCTAGATACTGCTGCCTGCAGGGCTCGTGCAGTGCATCTGAACGCTGTGCTTCACTAACTGCCTTCAGGGACGCTGCCTTTGCCGGTCGCACTACTTCCACGACTTCCTCGACCACTTCTACTACTTCTGGCTCGCTGATTACTCACACCACTCAAGCACCGGTGTCTTCGGTCCGGCCACTTGAATTGGAAGTTCCTTTTCCTCCCGAGACCCTTGGCTTGCCTTCTGCTTCTGCCATTAGTCTCCTGCACATTAACAGCTCTCCAACCACAGCAACAAGGCTCACATGGGGAAGACTCAGCCTCCAGCACGTCTTCCGCGGTGCAGCCTCTGCCATTCAAGGTTTGGGAGAACAGGACTCTCTCAGAACTTGCAGGGGCAATCAGCTGTCTCCATGTTCCGGCTTCCCTTTTGTTCTTCCACTTCCTCGTGATTTGCCAGCATCATGCATCTCCTCTACTACTGCTACTACAGCCAGCCGTCCAGTTCTCGTTCCAGTTCCTTCTACTCCTCTTGTCCTGCTGGGGCCTTTTATGCCTCACAGGTTCAACAATTGTCATCAGGTGTGGGCCATTAGCCTTAGTTGCCTGACTACTAGGCTTATTGCCTGATTACATCTACATGCCGTTCAGCCCGCTTCTTCGTTACAGTAACTCTAGGATTCTGGGACTTGTAGTTTCTTCCACTAAAGTTGGGTTTTTCAACTTCTACAGTTTGGCAAAAAGCCATGAGATTATGGGGAAAGTAAAAAAAAAAAAAAGAAAAAAAGAAAAAAAAAATAGGGGGGATATCCCAATTTTCCTGGTCCGTTTCCCCCCAACCCACATGGTCTTCCCGCAGTACACCAGCGCCAGGGTCGGGATCAGGAAGAGTCTGCCTTTCCCTGGCCACTTGAGGAGGGTTCCAGACCAGGTTTCTGGGGAGAATAATCTTAGATTCTTCACAGTAGGAAGACACTTCCTTTTAAATGGGCATTTATCACTAATTTTGTATATTTCTGAAATTGTCATTTGTTGAAAGGTGAACATTCAGTCTGTACAGTCACTTGCAAATCAACAATAATCACATGACACCAAGATATGGTTGCAAGGTATAAAATAAGCAGCATCATACAGCAACCTGTTAAATGAAAACACAGCTCATCCTGCAGTCCTCTTTCTCTAATGCTTAAAGCTTTGACCTAGCTCGAGAGCAATGAAGCGCTGTACAAGGTTTGGGTAGCCAGCGTTAGGGCACCTTTCTACAGTAGCGCAGAACTACAAGTTATGTTTTGTGAGTCCATAAGGATGAGCTCATGGTCAGGTGCTTATGAAAAAGCCATGGTTTCAGAGATTTGCAAAATTGGAGAGTTGTGAGGGCATTCCGAGTAGGAACTGGGATCACGTTCCAGGGGGTGGGTGACGGACAAGAGAAGGATTGGTTGCGGGTCCTCCCTTTGAGGACTAGTTGTGATTCGAGCAGGTTGGTGGATTTGCTACACAAGCAGCGTATGACATCAGATAGGTGGAGCTTAGCTGCCAGGTACACTGGTGTGCTACTCCTGCCTGCTTTGAAGACAATACATACAGTCTTGAACAGTATTCTGCCTGGCCTAGAGAGGAAGCCAATGTAGTTTGCGTAGGACGGGAGTGATGTGATTTGGCTAAAGGTCAAAACTGTAATAAGATGTGCTGCAGTATGGTGGGCTGCTTTTATGGGGGCCAAGCGGGCGGCTTGGAGCCCTGTTCAGGAGGGCTTTGCCCCTCATCGATGTTTAAGACCACAAGGACCTGCACTATGTTCCATAAGTCCTCCAGAGGGATGAAGGGTTCGATTTTCCGCCTTCATCGCCTCTGCTAAACACTCCAACCTATCCCCTTATCCCAATTCTCCTTGACCCATCTGCTGCCATTAACACAATACTCTCTTCTTGGGGTTCACGATCAAGCCCTTGCCTGGATTGAATATGATCTCGCACCTCACCAATTCTCCATTTCCTGGAGCAACAACACCTCTCAACTCACTTCTCCAACTGCTGGTGTTCCACAAGACTGTCTTGGGTCCACTTGTCTTTACGCTCTACACCTCTGCTCTTGGGGCACGAATTTCCTCCTTTGGGTTCTCGCAACAACTCTTCGCAGACGACACTCAAATCATCTTCTGTTTTCCTGATCTATCAAATTGGCCAACTGTCTCTCTGCTATAAAATACTGGGTGGCTTTTTATTCACTGGTGTTAAAATCTACCAAAACAAATGGTGGTCTTCTTCCCTGCCAAAAGCTCTCCCTCATCTCTTCCCTTAACTATCCAGTTCCCACCTGATACTCTCCCCTACTCTTCTTCAGCTAGAAACCTCAGTGTCATCTATAACCCTTCTCACAACTTCTCTACTTTCATCTCCAAAACTGGAACAGCAGCTCAGGGGCCTCCTTCCTTTCAACACTGCCAAGCCTCTCTTTACCACTCGTCTTCTCTAAACTGAACTTCTGTGCCAACATCCTCTTTGGTCTCCCAAACTATGCTTTCTGTCCTCTCGGCAAGATTATTAACTTCGCTACCAGGACTATCTTTGAACTTCCTCACACTGTATTTTATTGATTTTTATTTTTTTAATTTATAAAGCACACTAGCAGCCCAGAGGTATCGAGACGCTGATAGGATAGGTCTTAGTTACAGGGTACAAAGATTGCTACTGGTCACAAGAAGTGTAGCAGTTAAGAGGTGAACAATACAAAGCTTTCTTTTGGTTACATGAGTTATTTATGGGTACAGTTAGCGTGCAATGAGCACCTGGTCATAATCGGCGATGGTTCATACGAAAAGCATGGTCTTGATCACTTTGCGATCACAGTCACCAGGCTGGATGGCCGATGATGCAAAACAGGGCCAGATTTAAATTTCTTCTCCTGGCTCACAAATCTATCCATGGTAAGGCACGGCTGTATCAATCATGGTCTATCCAATTCTACAAGCCTTCCCCTAATCTCTGGTCTACCTCCTCGACTACCCTTGTGGTTACTCGCCCTCCCGGTGCTTCCTCTCGCTTCTACCCTCTTCTTTCTCCAGTTGCATGGAATTCTCTTCCCCTGGAAAACCGAAAAACAACCCACAAGGGTTTGTTCAAAACCAAACTCGAAGCCTACCTCCTGGCCTCAGAGTTACCCTCTTAGCCTACCTCTCATCTGCCTGCTAGTTAACATTGTTCCCTCGCCTCTAACCTGGCTCTGTCCCTCACTTCCTTTGCCTCCACTTTACCACTTCACCCATCATGGTCACATCCACAGCACAACTGGCCGTACCGACTACCTGCACTTAAAAATGTCCCTTTTTGGTGTCCTTAATTAATGAATAGACACTTATATATTGTCCCCCACTAACTGTTCCATTTACTCCTCTCAACAACCTGGTCAGAATATCCCTCAAACTCAACCCATTGTAAAAAGCTCACTGCTTCCCGTCAAATCTGACTTATCTATTGTACGTTCTTTTGAGATCAAAAGAGCATTGTTACGCCTGTATATAAATAAATAATAATGTCCTCTTGGCTTTTTATTCTCAAGTACAACTGAATATCGTTTGCATATTGGTGGATGGCTATATCAGGGTATTTTTATTTTGCAGTTCCAGTGCAGATGAGCTATATATCCTCGTGTGTCACATGGTTTATGGTATGTTTTTGTCTCATTTGTCAATGGGTAAACAAAAGCAACACAATAAAGTACACTAAACATTTTTTCAATACAAAATGCAGATTCTAAAAGTAGTTGGTGGAGGTGGTATTAGAGCACAGCTCTCACAAACTGCTCCCCCTGTGCCCGAAGGACTTCACAATCCAACGTTGTATGCGAGAACCGCAGAGAAGCTTGATAAGTGTGAACACACCTCCATAATTCACCATGTGCTCGGCTAAGCTAATACCTTACACATGCATAGCACAGTTTCCTTCTAATGCCGCATCACAGAGAGGTGCAGCTGGTTTCTCTTTAAGCATTTGGGAAAAAAGAAAAGAAACAACCGGAGGTCACTCAAGGAAGCCACAGGTCTTGCCCCTTTTGCATGTGGACATCACAAGTCGAAGGTTATTACAGATAGTGAAGTTCCGTAGAGCACCAAAACAAGCATTGTATAATATTTGAACGTGTTTGGAATATCATTTTATTATAAAGGCCATTTGACAGTCAACATAAAGTGTCACATGTATGCACACTGCTACTAATGCACTCTAAAACCTATTTAAGTGTATCTTTAAGCTTTTTAATGTTAGTCTGAAAGACATCTCAACATATTGCACAACTATTTCGTAAATAAATCCTTGACACACAGCGGTTACCACCAGACAAAGAAAATACCACCTCATAAACAAATGTTTTTTCGATGACAGCATGTTACTGATGACCCAAAAAAATAGGGGGGGGTGACAGAGGAAATGGAGGACTTTTACTTGGTCCCAAGTTGCTGCTTTTGAAACAATAAAATATTGACCCTAATTTGGTAATCCCTTCAAATGGGATTGGTAATTGGACAAACCACCTTATCTCATTGTGATCGAAATCCCTTTGCTTCCAAATGTTTTTGTTTTTCCAACATACAAATTAAATGTCTATCACACAGTAATGGGCCCCTTTAAGCTTTGCAATTCAAATGTGTTAAGTGAGAGCTGTCTGCCCTTCCCATTTGCTATGGTCTAGTATGTAACAAAGTCAGCATATTTATGACAAAGTCAGAACCCAGACGTCCTCCGAATTTCTAATTAGAACATTGAGGACAAGGAAACCCAGAGTACCAAGGCCTTCTGGCCAGTGTCATTAGCTACCTAGAGGTGGCGCAAGGTGAGATCCCCAAAATCCCCTCCTCCGGCTAGAAAGGACCCATCTTAATAAAGTCTGCTCTGCTCACCCACCCAATCCAGTCTTCATTCATGGACATGAAGTTGGCTTTAGAACATGCATGAGAAGTGGTGAAACATGCACAACATCAATGGGAGTTGCAAGGCTGGAGAGGAGCGAGAGCCGCGCACTACTGCGTGTCACAAGCCCGCAGGAAAATTTGATCCTGCTGCCCAGATCAGAAAAGACAACCGAAATGGATCATGGAATGGAGAAGACCCGCTGCAGTGTCCCACCCCTGATTCACTGTCCTGGGTCCCGAATGTAAAAGACGAGACACTATGGTGGAGCAGCAGGCACACAGCTGCATCTTAGAGGAGAACTTTCGTCTCATCTCAAAATGGCCACGAAGACCTTTGGGGGCTCAGCAAATGGTATAGAGTGCACAGGTGTGACAAATTGCTCCTTCAGGGATATTAACCAGTCAATGTGGCTCAACGACACCTCAACAAAACAGGGACAATACAACGCATGAGGAGAAAAGGGGAGAAGAAAGCAGACCAAGAGAGGCACGTGTGTGAAAATGGATGAGCCCGATCAACGAAGAAGTAGCGATGCAGGAGAACTGAGAAACCTGTGACTAAAGAAAGTGCAGAGAAAGCTAAGAAGCCCGAGCTCGCTAAGTGAGATGAGAGAGTTCAATAGTTTGAAAGACCAGAGAGGGCTAAGCAAGCTAGACAAGCTGATGAAGCTGAAATCCTGGGGAGACTGGAGAGATCGATAAGACTAGCGAGTGCATCCCTGGCCCCAGAAGGCCTCCCAAACAGAAAGTGAAAATATCTGACAAACGAAAAGCAGTAACCTGGGCACTATCATACTTGCCAACCCTACCGATTTAGGTGGTAGGCTATGGATTTTTAAGCACTCCTACCGCCTACAACTTTGGGTGTATGATCCTACCGCTTTTAGTGTCTGTTTCAAATTGCGTTATGGCTCCCCAGGCGTTGATGCCTGGGAGCAAGATCCGGACGCAGCCAGTAGCTGCAGAATGAAAGAGTTGTTAGTCCATGTGGGATTTCAGCTGGTAGGTGTGAAGTCCTTTATTAGATTGACATGATGAACTGTGACTGACCTGACATAGTTCTGAACGCTTGTGTTCAGAGGACGTCAGGTCATCACTGGGACATTACACCTCAGCGTGTGTCCAGACTGGGACGTAATCATGCAGTTGAACTCAAGATATTGGCTTTTATTGTTACATCCTCTCTAAACACAAAGAGATGGTGTCTTCTTCGAATGGAAACCATCTCCAGAAAGGGTTACAGGACATGTGGCAGGTAGGGAGCAGCTTCTATTTCTACTGCATTCTATTTCCCTTGATATTAGTCTTCCACTAGAGTCTCTCTTTCCAAAACGATCTAATTTTTGCTGCAGTCTCAGTCCCCTGCGGCGTGCATTTTCACAGAATGTCAGCCAGTGCAAGTATCTGCCCACTCCTGCAATCTGCCACGCAATCGCTGGTCCCTCTTTAAACTGCCAATCTCTAGTCTTTATTTGCACTGCTTTTACCTCTTCAGTGACAGTCTCCTGGTGTGATCTTTTCTGCCATCTCTATGATACAGCATTCTTGTAGTTTTCCCTGTGCAGTAGTCTCCCTCTTCCCCTGCAGTCTGACAGTTTTGGACTCTCGTGCAATGCTGCCCTGGAGTGTGAATACCCTTTATGTCACGGCTGCAGTCTGCCTTTTTATTCTGCAACTTATTTTTCTGCCACAGTTCTTCATCCTCCCTTTCAGTCAATATTTCCCAACTTTTGTTATTCAGTCTCCCCCACTGCACAGCAGACACCCTCTTGCTCTGCAATCGCACTTCCTACTGCAGGGCACATCTTCACAATAGTTCATCCAGGACAGGAAAATGTTCTTTGGTTTCTAAGTTGTCACTTCCAAACATCTACCTAGTTTAAGGTAAAGGGCACTAAGGACTTCCCCTCTCAGTATGTCCCCTATCAGGTTTGAGATTCTACAGACCCTGCCTTTTTGGTTCAGGTCATTCTGTAGTCTTGTAGTTTTATTTTCACCACTATAAAATAAAGGCTGCAAGCACAATAATGCAGTGATGGGCGGGAGAAGGCCAGAGCTGACTGGGCATTTCACAACTAGAATGGAGCAACTCTTTATCCTAATAGACTGACACAGGCATTCAGCTTGCTGTTATGCTTGATTCAAATAGAATCTGCAATTCCTCACAAAAAAAGTATACACAGAGGGCATGTTAACGGATTGTGTGGCTTTGCAAAGTTTTACAAAGGGCTTTACTTTAAAACACAAGTGGATGTCAAAGAACCAAGAACCCACGCTTCTGCAGACCGCAATAATGGAACACAAAATGTTGTGGTATTTTAATTGCCAGCTGGGCTTACGGGGCGGAGTGTAACAGCTGCAATGCTTCATGACAGAGCCGAGATCCGGCTAAGGCAACTTCCAAACAAACAAGAATTGGCAAAGCCAACCATTTTGGCTTTTGGGTAGGCATGGGATAGCAATTTGCCAGGCACTACCATAATAGTACTACTTGGCCATAAAATGGCAACAGCTGGAAAAAGGTGCGATTACCTAGGCATTTGATAGCAGTGCCTGGCAAATACCTATCTAATACCTGTACACAAGCCAGAACTGTTGGCTTTGTCAATGCTTGTTTCTAGCAGGACTTCAGTGCAAGGAACATATATAAATCAATTGACTGAAGGCACAGGCACACTTGGTTGAGACAATTATTACACCAGGAGTGTTACAGCTGCAATTAAGCCATTATCTCTCAGCAGGCTGCTTCGAAGTAACACTCACATGCTGTTTGATCTTCCTGCTTGATAGAACTAGCTCAAAGAGATCCCAGGAGGATGTGTTTTGGGCGGGGACGGGCAGATACTTGGTGGGAATGGCCATAAGGGTTAGCATGGCCAGGGGCATTTAATAGGTGGGTAAATCACCAAACAGCACCCACAAGCTGTGTCCATCCTCACATGTCAGCTGTACTCTAATACAATATTTTCAGCTTTTTGGTGGTGCTTGGGTGCCACCCATTAGCAAAAACAAAAAACAAAAAAAAAGAGTGAGGACTTCACAGAGAAAAATATACAAATTCATGTGGTAAGGCCTCCTTGCTTTGAATTTTCTGGGCCTTTTCTTTTCCTTGTTGCATTGGACGCACATGCATGCACCACAATTCTCTCCAAAGTCCCACACAAAAGCCCCTCATTTCAAGGAGACAGTAGAAATAAAAAATAGAGGATAAAGTGATAGGTTGATAACAATACAGGCTCTGGATTTAAACGAGAAAGCGTTTGATCCCAGAAAGAGCAGAGAATGCATGTAGCAGCTTCCCAGCAAAACTGAGTGGCAGTGGGGGTTATTTAGGAGTTTTGGGGTGGAGGGTAGCCAAACATAGTACATGGGTTCAAAAAGGCCCAGGCCAGAAACAGAGAAACAATATTACTGATGAACTGAGGGTAAAACTGGGGACCATGAGTATCAAAAGTGGGCACATTGGATGAACTGGGCAGTCCTTGTCTGCCCTCACACGCTTCCTTGTTACTGGTCCTTGAATCATACCCATTCTTTGAAGGGGGCTACCGAGGAGGCGAGGCTGCAGGAGTCTGAAAATAAGCCGTCAAGCAGAGCACAGGTCTGGTAAAGGAAAACATTTGCATTGTTCTGTTTTGAGTTTCCAAATTATTCTTCCAGAGCAATTACTTTGATTGGATTGTCTTTAAATGCCACACCTTGTTGTTTTCAGATCACCCTCAGCTATGGGAGGCTAATGGTCCATGGGAGTGCAGTAGGAAGAATCAGGCTGTAAAGTGTAAATGCAAGGTGCTGGGTTTAGGCAAAGAGTGCGAAGAGAAGTTACAGGCCTGGGGGCACACGAAGTTGAGGAAGCGTGAGACATTGGGGGATTCACAAGTAGAGCATATCTGGTAACGCAAAGCACAAGTCCATGAGTGCAGAAGCAAGCAGCATGTAAGCTAACTCAGAAGGGTGTGAGGTAGTAAGTTGAACATGGCCAGAGTTTAGATGATGTGTGCAGAAAAGAGAACACACATAGGAAGGGTATGGAACAAAAATGAAGTCAAGGAATACATACAATGGTGGCAGTTGGTGTGCTGGCTCATAACCGTTGAGCGACTTAGAGGTTAAGTGTATTTCAGGGGCGGTGGCTGGTGTGAACAGTGGTTGTCCTTGGACGGGACCAGCTAAAGATGTGTGGGGCCCATTTCAACATGATGGTTGGGGAGAGCTTGCTTGGAGCGGAAAACAGTCTGAGGCACTCATGGGGTGCATACATTTTAATGGAGACATAGAAATACAAGGGTGGGGTCTTATTAACACTGATTATCACAAGATTGCTAGCCAGCAGGGAGATGAAACAATAAATGTCCACTGAAAAGCTATAAATCCTTCTTTGTGGGTGACGCAGAGAAACTGGTGTTAAAGGCAACAAGGTGATAACACTTCTGTATTCCCCCAACTACTGCAGGAAGGGCTTCAGCAAATGCAGCTTGTAAGGCGACCCCAATACCTATGCTATATATTTCTGTTTGTTATGCATAGAATCTTGTGGTTCAGGGCCATATGACAGGTGATGTTATTTCCTGGGATGTTATCATTATGATTACCACCATTTTTGGAACTTAAAAAATCCTACAGCTTTTTGGTCACAGAATGTCGGCAAGTTTGCGCTATATACACACCAGATGGCGAGTATGTGCACTCTAATCAAGACCGTACGCTGGGCACTAGAACTAGCCCTCCACATAGGTGGTTTATCTGCCGTTTTTACGCATGAAAATGCAGCAAATGCGCCACGTTTCTTTGGTTTATATATCGTTTACGCAGGCAGGCCTCGGCAGTTGTTTTGAAGTCCTTACCTCTTTCAGCCTCTGGGTGGCAACACTTCAGCACGTGAAACTGGAGTCCTATTCCAAGCCTTTGCAGGACCACTCCCAGTGTTGACTTCATCTGCTTAGGTGTGGAGAAAAAGACCAGGGCCTTTTTGGTGCAGTCAGCATTCCACAAAATCTAGAGGTGTAGGCAGTTTCTGGCAGCACTGTATACACACACAGCAAAGTAGCAGATCCGCACCAAGTGCAGATGTGTTGCACAATGCATTATTTATTCCACTGTACCCCAGTGATGTTTATGGTATAGACTGGTGACAGGTATTCCCATTGTTCAGGCCTCCCCTTCCCCCACAGCTACCCCTTCACAAGGCTAATGACGTCCGGTAAATTCGGGTACATTCTAACAAATCCTGACCATCCTGTGGTTCAGCAGCTACAAGACGGTTTTGCAACACAAAATCTTCCCGCCCTGAGAGTCTCAGTCGCTTGCCAGCCTCGAAAAGGCATTTTAATCCAGTGTAAAACACCTAGAGATCTGCGTGGTTTGTTCGTTTAAAAGAGCCTGCTTCCTATTTTTTCATTTATTTTTATTTATTTATTATTCCTTCATATTTGGGTAAAGGTTGTTAAACCGCTTGCATTCTTCATTGCAAAGATGAATAAAATGGCATGCTTTCTCTAGGGTAAGGTTACTGAATGTATTCTCCTGGTTTTTATTTGGAACTACTTGCTTTCCTCTTAGGTACGTTCAAAAGGACGGTGGGCTGGTGGGATAATTAATGTGGCCACAGAGTGCTCCTCTTCAAATCACTAGCATTGCACCTTTTAAACTTTTGATGCCCTGAAAATACGATCTTGCTGATTTTCCTGTGTAGTATGTATACATTTTGAAATGGGCTCTGTCATGTTGACGTCTCCTTAGTTACGGGGGGCAGAGTTGTGTAACATTGAAATAAAGTAGATGCGAGAGAATTTGCTCCAGCTCTGCATGTTATTGTAGTGTGCCACGCGCGCCCTCTCCGGCCTACCCCACGCCTTGACACTGGCGACAAGGCGGATGGCCTTCCGCGAGGTGAGGAAGACACGGAAAGAGGCAGCAGAGCTGCAGGGTGTCAGTTCGTGTGTGGCGCATTGAACAGAATCGCAAAGCCCATCCCCACGTGGGAGGGGAGGTGATCCGGTCTGCGGCGGTTGATAACGCTGCAGGCATTCTTTCCCGGGCCGCGGCTGTGATTGGGAGCACAGCATAAACCCGGCAAGGCAGCCGGTGCTCCCCCAGCATCACAAGGAGGAGCCAGCATCACATGAGGTGAGCAGGGGAAGGGCCCATCACCACGGAAGCGCTCCAAGGCAGGAGGCTCCATAGACAATGGAAATTCAACGGATGGTGCTTGTGCCTACTAGAAGCTGCCGTCCCTGTCCTCGGAGGGGCAGAGGTGCACCCAGAGACACACAGCCCTGACGCTGATGGTGTTCGTGCAAAGGAAGGCGGCCATCTCTCAGGGTGGGGACACAGAGTGGAACATACCACGCTCATCACTTACACTAGAGTGTCTAGAAGCAGACCAGTGTGGACAATGCCAGGCCAAGACAATGATCAAGGTGTGCAGGCACAGGGACAAGGACAACCTGGGCAGGGCCCACAGGTGGTGGATCAGGTCCGCTATAGGCTGCTAGACACGCTGGCAGCACAGATGCCAGGGGCATTCGACGTTACGGAGACGAGCAACATGGGTCCCAGATGGATCAGAGACTTTGAATTATATATGGGGGCTTCAGGGCCCATAGAGGATGCTCGCCAAAAATGTCTTTTGAAGCTGGCAGTGGGCTCTGACACACGCGGCATCATCGACGAGATGCCCCGACTCCATGGATTCCATCCAGGACCTGAAAGACGCTTTAGCTGCATATTTCACTCCCCATACCTACGTAGATTATGAAAGGCATCTCTTCTACAGCACCAACCAAATCAAAGGTGAAACCATGGATGCCTATGTCATTCGGATCCGCACCAAAATGAAACACTGCGACTTCGCTAACTACTCCAACACTGGGGCGCTCAGATCCCAGACCATTACAGTATGTGTGTGTCTCAGACATTCTGTAGGAAGCGGCTACAGAAGCAACGCACAGATGAAATTCTCGCGCTAGCCCCGGCCGAGAGGGCCATAGTCTCCCAGGTAGAGAGCTTCAACAATCCTACACCGGAAGGGAGCATCCACAGGTTACAGCAGGCGAGAAGATCGGAGGAACTCTTCTGCTACAAATGCGGGTTTGAATATCCACATGATGGAACTTTCCCAGCGATCGGTCAGCGCTTTGCCACGTGTGGCAAAGAAGGTCACTTTAAAACGGTCTGCAGACTGTTCCAGAACAAAGGTAGGGAGCGGACCAGGGAGATGCCATCCCGACCAAAAACAAAAGCCAACCCCTCCTCAGGGAGCCACCACGGCCCGTCTCCCCAAGATCCAGCAAATCAAACACCCCTAGACTCGAGAAAGAGATTTGGGGATGACAGGCAAAGAAGGGAGAGGAGGGACAGAAGGAGATATGCGATGTGTGCAAGGCCCGAGCGAAGATCAAGGTGCCATGTGCGCTATCTAGTGGAACAATCACCATCTGACTGACCCCAGCTCGACGGGAAGAAATCAAAAAAAGGCATATGTTTATGCCTTAGGAAACCCCACCACCACTGCACAAAGCCCTACTCTCTGATCATCAAATTAAATGAGCAGCCCACGGAATTCCTCATCGACACAGGGGCCACAATCAATGTCTGCGAAACCGTCTTCAAGGAACTGCCCACACCGCCAAAACTATGCCCCGCAGCAGTGGACATATACTCCTATGGCGCCAAGACACCCTCAAGTGTCTAGGACAGTTTGAGGGCACCTGCCGATACAAAGGAAAAAAATACCCATTCAATCCTAGCAACAGAAACAGACAGTGGGTGCGTTCTAAGCTTCAAGGCAGCGGCCGATATGGGACTCATCCACATCTTGTACAACATCATGGTCCACAAATACATGGACCCAGTTGAAATGATCAACAGCCTCTACCCACGCATATTTCGGGACATCGGGAAACTAAAGAATAGACCCATAAAGATGCATATAGACAACTCCACACGCCCCGTAGTTCAACACTACCGAGGGATCCCCGTCAACAACCAAAAGAAGGTGGAGGTCGAGCTACATAAGTTGCTTGAGCAAGACATAATTGAGCCGGCCACCGGCCCCACCACCTGGGTGTCCCCCTATAGCGCTGGTGCTCAAGAAAGGATCAGAAGCAATTAGACTGTGCGTGGACATGAGGCGCCCCAACCAAGCCATACAGAGAGAAAGGCACTTGGCCCCACGTATTTCAGACATGATTCACCTCTTAAATGGGGCCAAAGTGTTCTCCAAGTTAGACCTACAGAAAGGCTATCACCAACTCGTATTGAGCCCAGAGAGCAGGAACATAACCACCTTTGTGCATCTGGGTCTCTTTCGCTATAAAAGACTAAGCTTCGGTGTGTCCTCGGCAGCGGAGATATTCCAAGCCGAAGTGAACAATGTCATCAAGCACATACCGAACTGCCTCAATTACAGCGACGACATCCTGGTCTTCGGCGCTGATGACAACAAGCAGGATGAAACACTAATGAAAGTGTGCAAAGCACTGGAGGCGGCAAATCTCACACTTAATCAGGACAAGTGCAAGTTCGGGTAGAGCAGGTTGAGATTCTTTGGACATATCTTTTGAGAATCAGGCATGACACCAGATCCTGACAAAGTCGAAGCGCTGAACGACATCGCAACCCCAGGTAACGTCTCAGAGCGGAGGTCATTCCTAGGGCTCGCCAGCTACTGTACGTGCTACATCAAGGACTTTGCAACAGTAAGCGAGCCACAGACTCTTAACCAGACAGGACGCCACCTTCTGCTGGACGGATGAGTGCCAGAAGGCACTCGAAATCATCCGGGAAAGGGTCGCCAAGGCCGACAATATGTCATACTACGACCCCAGCCACCAAACAACTGACAGATGCCAGCCCTGTAGGACTGGGAGCCATCCTGGCTCAAGTGGACCCGAAAGACCCTTCGTGAACGCATGTTGTCGCATACGCCTCTCTGCCACTGAACAGGTGTATTCCCAGGTGGAAAAGGAAGGTCTCGCTGTGGTAAGGGCATGCGAACACTAACACCTCTTTCTATATGGAAAACCATTTTGAGACATCACAGATCATCAGGCATTGCTATTCCTGTATTGGAACCCCCAGGAGAAGATGCCACCTCGGATAGCCCTATGGGGGCTACGACTGCAAGACTATGCGTTCAAAATCATGCATCGGCCAGGGAAAGGAGAGAATCCAGCAGACTTCTTGTCCAGAAGGCCCTGGGAGGGGTGTACGCCAGAACACTCTGTAGTGGACAGGTATCTTCGGTACCTTATACATCAAACTACCCCAGAGAGGATAGACATTGGGACAGTAGCTCGAGAGAAAGAAAACGATCTGACCTGCCAAATCACCTGGGAGGGCCTTAAATCAGGCATGTGGAGGAGAGCCTGAGGGAGAGGGAAACAGCAGGGGCCCAGGTACACATCGAGGTAGAGCGACTGGTGCAGGTGAAGGACGAACTGGCCCTATCCGAACACCTGCTCCTAAAAGACTGAAAGCTGGTGATCCCACCATCCCTACGAGCAGGGGAGTTGCTAGGTCTGGAAAAGACCCGGGGCTAAGCTGATTTCGGAACTGTTGGGACTGGGGGCTAGCTAGTCTTTTGGCTGTAGCTCCTGAGATTCTATCCGGGGCTACAACCAAAAGATCAGGGGCTATAGCCCCCTTAGCCCCCCCTAGCAACGCCCCTGCCTACGAGCAAAAGTCATTGAGCTTACCCACAAGAACCACAGGGGGATGGTGTCGACCAAACGCATGCTGTGCCAGAATGTCTGGTTTCCCAGCATGGACTCCCTGGTGGAGGAAGCCTTGAAGTCATGCCCTACGTGCAGCCTCATCACGCCCAACAGACACCCAGAACCCTTAAAGATGTCAGAACTTCCTCAAAGAATATGGAAAGCAGTAGCCGCTGACTTCTCTGGCTGCTCCACCAGTAATGGAAACTGACGAATTAAGGGAATTTGTCCCTTATCCCTAGGGGGAGCCTCCCCCTTCAAGGCTTGGGCGGTGAGCCCACTTCGCAAGACCCTCCCTAGGAGATTGGGCAAGTGGGACCCCCTGGGAGGAACTCTCATTAGGGGACCATGATCCCCATTCACTGAGGAGCTCCCTCCAGCATTCCCCACAATGCCATACATGGGACTATCCAATGTCCAAAAACATTAAATTACAAGACTTGGCTGAAGAGAAAAACAAACTGGTACCATTACAAGACAAAAAAGAAATCTATCCCTTTAAAGAAAAACCTACAATTAACTGCAACGAGGAGGTTGAAGGAGTACATGCTGAACGAAGGCGAGAGAGAGGAACACATGCGCAGGCAGGGGAGGATCCCTTGGGAGTATAACACTTGAAGGAGGCAGGACTGGAGTGAGCCGCAGACCCTACGATGTTCAGAACTGCTGTGAGCGCAAGAAGCAAATGCTGGAGAGCAGGCGGGTGCCGATCCCGAGAAACTGAGGAAACAGGAAGCCAATACCCAGTGGTGGCATGACCACAGGAACGTCAGTGTGGGCAGGCTGCCCAAAGACCGATGCCGGGACAACATCGCTGAAGAGTCAGCTAACGGTCCAGTTGTCAGAAGGGACACTGAAACGCCGAGAGAATGAGAGTGGAAAGAAGAGGATGCTACCAAGAGCGAACCGATGAAGAAACAGAACATCTCAGGCAACTACAGGCCCTGTAGGCATTCCCCTGCAATATTGATGGAGGACCGGACCCCATGATAAGGTTCTGATACCAGTAAGGCGTCCCCAGTACAAGTTTGGGCCGAATTGGTGGAGTGGTGCCAGAGCTAGGCTAGCAAGCACCCACTCCAGCTTGTGACGACAGCCCCGCTCCGAAGAGGAGGCTCTAGCGGGGGCTACGTGAGCCCAAATGAGGTAAGGCCACAGCGCGGATAGATCAGCATCAGGCAAAGTCTCCCGCTGTCTGAAGCAGTGGCAGCAGTGACCGACCTGACCGTATTCTGCCATTCATATGGTAGTAGCAGGGGTGGTTCTCCTGCAAAGGCCTGTCCAGAGCACAGCGTGGCCCGTCGGTTATTGGGACCGAGGACTGAGCCGTTCCCCCACCCCACCGGGCCCGGTGAAGTGTGTGCACAGGATTTGCAGTGAGTGTGTGGGGTACAGGTGCTTGACAAAGTCCTGATGTGAGGAGGAAGGAGTCACCTAAGCGGTGCATGGCCTCTTCAGGTCTGCACTCCATGTGAAGAGTGCGCAGGCTCTGCTAGGCCTGGCAGAGTTGTGGAGGAGAGCTAACACAGGCCATTGGAGGCCCATCTCCAGCATCTTGGGGGGATTGAGGAGCACTAATCAAAGGTCTTAACCTGCCAGGGGGCCTCAGAATAGGATACAGGGAGCAGCAGAGAGTACTTGAAGAAGGAAGCGCTCCTCTTGGTCCCTCGAGTGGAGACAGAGGAGTGCATGGGGGAGTGTCCATCAAGCCATACCTATCAGAGGAAGCTGCGGACCAATCTTCAACTTTAGGAGTCGGAACCCCAGTGTATAAAGCGGCTCTTCCACCGGGTCTGGAGGCCTGATGCCACGGTAGGGTCTGGTGTGGCATTCTGGGATACAAAGGGAAGACCTGGAATATCGGGCCCGCAGCTTGTATGTGCTAAGGAGAACTGATCCTCATCGGTGTCCCTTTATTAAAGCCCACTTTGGCAGTTTAAAAGCTTGGTCAGAACATTTAGGCGGCAACAGGACTGAACACGCTTGGCGGTGGAGTCCACGGTGCAGTTGGGGCCTAATGTACTGGAAGAGGCCTCAGGGGTCAATCGTAGAGAGGGCCCAAAGCGCAGAGGTAGTAGGGGGAGACGTCCCTCTCCCCCATGCAGAACAAGGTTGGGGAGATTATAAAGCAGTCCTCAGGGGGGAGCAGGAGAGGAAGAAGGCCCATCTTGTATGCTGATGACTTGGAGAGACTATTTGCAACAATTACAATTTTTGGGTTCGTAACACAGATGGCCCCCGTGGGGGATACAATGAGTGCAGACATGGCCGACGACTTGGTGTCTACGAAGGAGGAGATAGCGGCGCGCATGGAAGAAATACTGGGCATTCACGCGGTCATAGGTCAGAGGATGGCGAGAGGATGGACTCCACTGATGACATGATACAAGGGCTGGAGGCAAACCAGTCCTCTGTCGACACCATGGAAACCCAAATAGACATGACACTCTCAGAACTTGAAAGAAGGGAGACGGAGATCTCCTTTAAAATGGACGTGAACAGGGAACAGGCAACAATTTATGATTCTTTGGTTTCCCAGAAAGTGGGGGAGACCAGAGGGATATAAAAAGGTCTAAACTGGAGATGCTCCAAACCCTCTTTAGAAAAGATACCAGTGATGAGTGCACCAACAGGCGCATGATCCAGGGGCCCAAGGACCATCCTTGCTCGCTTTCATTATTATGCGGAAGGCAAAGATCCTTGAAAAGGCCAGAAAAACAGACCCAATTGCTCATGGTACTGCTCAGGTCACGATTTAGCAAGAGCTCTCCGCTTCACACTCATGAGAAGGAGAATGTGCACCCCCACCCCCTCACCAAATGACTTAAATATTGTTGGGGCTTCCCCTTATCAATCACCTTTGAACACAAAGACCAGAAGCACAAGTTGGCATCGGAACATGGCATACAGGACATTGTGCGGTTAGTTCTGAAGAGGACAATGGAGTTACGCCAAAGCCAGAAGGGGCAAGGCAAGGACAACGGAGCCCAGGATCACACAAATTCAAGAAACGTAAAACTCCTTCCATGGGAAACAAGGAGCGGTGGTAACCAGCTCATTATGTGTAGATTCTATACGAGCAAAGGGAGGGTGGCCGTGCAGGGTTCAGGAATCTTCTTCTAAAATAAAAGGGGGCTAAGCGTGTGAGTGTGGAGGCTGGAATAGGCAGGTTTGTATGGGGTTTCAGAAGCTGTGGGGTGTTATTGAGTCGGTCCTGTTGTTTCGGGGACCACTGGTGATCTAATCCTGGACTGTGGTTGGCGGTCTTTTAGGGTTGGATCCTCAGGAAAAGGGGGAGGGAATCAGGGAGAGGGTGATGGGTTGGTTATGATAGATTGTCAGTTACTTGCAGTGTTTCCAATGTGCGGTTCTTATTAGCCCCCAGGTGATTTCAGGTTAAATGTTTTACGTTTGTCTCAAATGGGGGGTGGGGGAGGGGTGTTCAGGGATGTGTGTAAATTCAAGAAGTGTATGAGGAGGAGTCCTGGGTTCAGGGTGATTGGCCACCTTAATGTGAGAGGTCTTAACTCCCCAGCCAAAATATCTATGGTTCTTCAGGAGTTTCAAAGGGCTATGTTGGACGTTGTCCTACTACAGAAAACCAACTGGCAAAGGGGTAAAGAGCCACGCCTGAGGACAAGGATACTAGGTGATGTTATCATGGCGTCTTGCAATGGCAAGAAAAGAGGGGTGGCAATACTGATCTCGGCCCGGCTGGGTTTAATGGTAGAAGAAGTGCTAACATACCTGAATGGCCGATAGTACTTATAAAAGGGAGTTTAAATGGCAACAAGATAACTGTGGGTTCAGTCTACTACCCTAACTCGGGACAAGTGAAGTTCTAGGAGGGTGTTCAGGGTAAACTAGTCCTGTTCGTGGCAGGTCTCCTAGCAGTTGGGGGCTTGATCAGGTACGAGATCGCAAGAGATTGGGAGGTGGAAGCGCCAGCTCTGTCCAGTGGTAATCGCTCCAAATGCTTTGGGAGGGTGAATAGGTATTTGGAGCCTTCAGACGCTTTCTTAATTTTGCAAAGAGGGGATCTGCCGTTAATGTACTTCTCAGAAGTACATAACTCTTATTCAAGAATAGACTTAATTCTGGTGGATACTGAACTGAAGGCTCAGTTTAAGGAATCCCAAGTGATCCTGTTATTGGATCATGACCTGGTAAAGATAACTATTTATTTATTGAATTTTTAATACGTCCAAACCCTGCGGTGTCACAGCGTAGTTACAGACAACTGCATAAATGGATACAGTTGCAATCAATACATTTGCAGAACATTAGCAATCAATACATTAACAAGGTACATTATATTCTGATGTGGGCAAAGGCTAGTCAGGATAGTGAGTCCTGAGAGCAGCAGTTGGCTAGCTAAAATGTGCCACGTTTTTAAGGGCTTCTTGAAACACTGGTGAGAAAGTTCATTTCTAGTGCGTAATGGGAGTGTATTCCAAGTTTTAGGCGCCATTACTGGGAAACTACTTCCTCCTGCTCTGGAGCATTTGTATCGTGGGATAGAGAGATGTGCATATTTACTAGATCCGAGTGCTCTAGAAGTCTTATTCAGGATGACCGTGTTATTAATGTACATTTTTTGCTAGACATTTGTAGGCGACAGAGTGTTTTGTATATGGTTCTGGCTTTATGGGTAGCCAGTGGGCTTCCCTCCTAGTGGTGGAGATGTGGTCTGATTTTTTGAGTCCAGGAGCTGCTCGCAGCACTTTATTTTGCAGTAATTCCAAACTGGCATTTGATGTACCTAGCAATAGTACATTGCAATAGTCTAGTTGTGATAAGATGAGGGCGTGCGGTGCAGTTGTCCAATGTGAGAAATTGTCGACTTTTGCAATTAGTTTAGAGGTGTAAGAGGAGGCTGATGATAGAGCATTCACATGTTTGGACATTGTCAAATTAGCATCTAGATACAAACCTGGAGTTTTAACTTGCTTTAGGACTGGGATGGGAGTTCCATCAATATTTATTGCTGAGTATTCGGAGTGGAGTGCATTGATTTTAGCTGGGGAGGATCTCCATTTTCTCATCGTTGAGGCAGAGACTGTTGATAGCCATCCAGTTTTGAATTAAAGCTATTGATTGTGACTTTGTCATAGTTGCCTGTGATGGGGATGCTGATCTGGGTGTCATTCGAAAATGCGTGTAAATGACACCCATGGCATCCAAGGCATCAAATAGTAGCTTTGTGTACGCATTGTATAGCGTAGGCAAAAAGCAGGATCCTTGTGGGACTCCTAATGGTACTGGAATAGGGTCTGCAGCTTCCTTGCCAATGGAGACTCGGGAGGTTCGATCAGCAAGGAAGGATTTGACTCAGGAGGTAGCTTTTTGCGAGAGCTATTGTGCAATTTGCAGAGTTTAGCGGGCATTTCTGATGGAATCTATCTGGATTTTTAGGGGCAGGAGTGCCGTTTCGGTACTGTGGTTGGGCCTGAAACCAGATGGTCTTGCTCCGAGGAGGTGATTTTGTTCGAGGTGAGCTTGAATTTGGGAGTATGCTATTTTGCCAATTATTTTCAACAAGAACGGTACTATGGTTATGGTGCTGTAGTCTGTGGGGACTGTGGCGCCCAACAATGTTTTTATTTAATTTTTTATTTTTTATTTAATTTTTTTTAGGAGTGGGGTCACCCAGGATTCCTTAATACTGGTGGGGACAGTGTTAGTGCTAAAGGAGGCATTAACACATTTGTTAATGTTGGGAGTAAGTGTAGGGGCACAAAGTTTGACTAGATGAGCTCGGAAGCCATCTCCTTTACAATTTGAGGGTTTTAGTTTGGAAATAGTGTCCAGCACTAGGTTTTGACTTACTGGGGAGAATTTAAATTGGGTGATAGTATTGTCGATGGTAGGTGGAGATCAGTTTTTGTTGGCAAGTACCTTTCTTTTGGTGGCAATTTTTGTTTGAAGCACTTGGATTTTAGACGCAAGAGCATTCTGATTGGTTGTGCACCAGAATTTGCTTGAATTAACCGGCGTGGCGGATGGGATATGGTTCTCTAATTCGCTGAGTATAGTAAAGAGCTCTTTGGAATTTGAGGTAGCATTACTGATACGAGTATTCAGGGGATTGGCTTTATGTGCTATGGTAGCTGCTTTATAAGTTTTGCTTGCTTTTAGATATGCATTGGTAGTGTCTAAAGTAGGTATTTTATTTGTGGATGTGCTCCAGCGACCTTTTGTTGCGCATGAGTAATACTAGTTCATCATTGAACCAGAAGTTTGAGCGTTTGTCTGGGCGTTGCGTTTTAGGACTCAATGGTAGTTGATAGGCAATTGTGGTAGATGTCTGCAATACAGCTTGGGCTGTCACTCGAGAAGTTATTAGCAGCGAGGGCTTCCTTCAGGATACGGGTGAGGTTGTCTACTGTTAGTTTACGAGTGTTTCTTGACTCAACCGTGTCCAATGAAGTGGGTGAAGGATGAGGTTTCTCATTGCTAGTTTGTGTAAAGCTGATAAAATGGTGGGCTGTCCAATCCACTGGTACAATCGCGTCTATGGAAATATGAGTGTTTAGTGTAAGTTTCCAATATAACACTCTGCCTTTGTTGTGGGTGGGGGCATTGACTAGCTGTGAGAAGCTCATATCAGCAAGCGCAGCGTGGAGGGCATTGGCTTTATGGTCTTGTTTGTCATTAAAAACTAGGTTGATATCCCCAAGGATTATGAACTTAATGTTTGGTTTGAGGTGGGGGGTGAGGAGGAGTGGAATGT
Organism: Ambystoma mexicanum; assembly: GCF_040938575.1. NCBI lineage: Eukaryota > Metazoa > Chordata > Amphibia > Caudata > Ambystomatidae > Ambystoma > Ambystoma mexicanum. The sequence continues at coordinate 781,809,804 of NC_090933.1, read as the reverse complement.
CCAATTCAGGATGGGTGTTGTTATTGGGTGCTCTGTAGATGATCAGGATGTTGACAGCCGTTTTCGGGTTTGTTGTGAATTTGAGGAGAAGTAATTTGTATCCTTCTATGGAGTAAAGTAGGCACGAGTTGCAGGCTGGTTTTGGTTATTATTGCTACTCCACCTCCCTGTGCATTGTCCCATCAGCCCTTATGATATTGAAATCTGTTGGAATGGCTAATGATAATGGGCCTGAAGCTTGGTGAAATTGATGGTCTAGTATGAGGTCATGGATCTCGATGGCATGAGCTCCAAGGGAGCAAGCATTTAGACGTGCATTTTTGAATTTTTGGTTAGGATCTGGGCTGGGATGGGATGGGATGGGATGGGCTGAGGGGCAGGAGTGGACTGGAGCTGTATGGTCGTAGTCAGGGAGTGTTGTTTAGGCGTTGTGTTAGGTTGGAATATTGCATCAATAGATGGTGGTGGAAGGGATGCCGGAATTTGTTTTTTGGTAGGACTGTGTGAACATGACATTGGCGTTTGGGTATGGCTGAGAACCTTTATGGTGAGGCTAGCAGGGTTATGGTGGCAGGTTCGCACTCATAATCTACTTTACCTGGTGGTTCCCTGAATGGGGCACATGGTGATGTAAGAGTGTAGTGAGGGTTTGGACCCAAGTGTGGTGTCTAAGTCCACAATGTTGCTGGCTTTAGCAAGGTTTAACTAGAGCTGGCTGTGTACATCACAGGCTTGTTGCTATTGTTGGTGACCTGGGTATTATGTTGGTCCTTAGTCGAATGGAATGGAATGGAGGGGGTGTTTGGTAGAAACGGGGTGAGGCAGGGGATGGGATGGTGTCAGTGACATCCCAGTCTGGCCAAGCCTTTATTTACTGGGATGAATGCGCCTCCTGAGCAGGGGGCGACATCATCTATGATTCGGAATGGGTACTTATTTGCAGGAGAGTGGTTAGCATGTATTCATACACTTTGGGCAAGGGGGTGCCCGAGTATAAGGAATGCAGTGGCAATACTTGGGCGTACAATATCACTTTGGGCAATGGGGCACCTCAGTGGTCAGAAGCAAACACATGGCATATGGTATCACCTTAGGCAAAGGGGTATCTTAGTGGTCAGTAGCAAACGCATGGGCATACAGTATCACTTTAGGCAAAGGTATCACTTTAGGCAAAGCAGAAAATTAGCGGTCAGTAGCAAACACATGGGCATAGATTATCACTTTAGGCAATGGGGAATCTTAGTGGACAGGGTAATAATGGTAGGCACATACAAGCATACAATAGTGCCGCTGAGTGAAAAAGCTTCAAGTAGATATATGGGAAGTAATAGTATATGCGGAACTGCGTTAAAGGTTAAGCCAGATCGCCCTGTTGTGTGAAGTGGCGACTCGGGTATGAGGTTACTATGCAAGTCTGATTCTTCGCAAAGGCAGACCCGGCTACATGGAGAATGAGGCTGTGTGTGGTGCACCGAGAAGCGCAGTGCAAAAGAGTATGGGAGAGGGTGAATGCGAACTTGGTTGTAATGGGAGCACTGTGGTAGAGCCAGAGCAGGGGGGTACTCACGGAATCAGCGAGTAATGGTATCAGCAGCGAGTCCGGCCGACGGCCCGCACGGCCACGGACAGGCACAGACAGGCTTAGCCTTGTGCTCCAGTGCCTTAGGCAGAAGGTGCCTGGCTGACGCCTGCCGGTTGGCTAGGAAAGCCTATGAGCGGCAGCATAGGTTGCAAGGCAACCAAAATCAACAATGCGCCACAAACGAAACGGTGGCCATTTTCCGATGCAGCAAAGTGAATTTCGGATCGCCGGCCCCTCGTGGCTGATGGCGATGGGGGAGGCAAACCCAATCTCAGTGGGAATGGGGAAAAGAGCATGGCACTCCACAGATGCACCCAGCTGGAGGCGGGCCTTCGGAAGTGCAGGATTGCACTTGGCATCTGGTCTGGCGGAGGGGAACGACCTTAGACAGACACTCTTGGGAGGCTAGAGGTGCAACAAACTCCTGCTTAAGGACGGGGAACTCGCTCAGGCCCTTCTCACAGAGATCACAGAGTATTTCACGCATTATGATAATGGAGAGGTAAAGGTGCAGATCCTCTGGGAGGGATTTAAGGCCCCAACACGAGGGGTTCTAATAAGAACGGGATCCCAGAAAAAGAAAGCAAGTAAGGAAGAACAAGAGGAATACCTCAGGAGGAAAATATAAGAGATACAACCAGGAGGGTCCCAGGGTACATATCTCAGCCCGGCAAAGGCCAGTAAGCTTCTATAGGGCAGAGGTAAACTCCATTCTCATCCAGGATATGGAGAAGAAAATGTTATTTCTAAAACAAAAATATCACAAGAAAGGGGATAAAACTGATAAGATTTTGGCATGGAGGCTAAGGGAGGAAAAGAAAAAGAAAAAGAAAGCAATTGGTGTAATTCAAACCGAAGATGGGTCAATGTTGTACGATTCCGCTAGCACGGGGAGGGAGTTCGCCAAATATTATGAAGAACTGTATATGTCTGAATATGCGGTAGATGATTTGCAAATTGCCACGTTCCTCGACCAGCTGCTGCTCCCGGCCATCACACGGCAGTTCGCTGGATATTTAGATTCACAGATTACTCAGGAAGAAGTCATACAGACTATAAAAAACATGAAAGTGGGCACGGCGCCGGGCAGCGACAGGTTCTCTCTGAAATAACGTATCGATCCACTCTTACCCTTTATCTGGTTAGAGTTTTCAATGCGATACTAGTAGGAGACGCTGTGCAAAACACGATGATGGAAGCAATCAGTGGCGATCCACAAAGAAGGGACGGATTCTATGCGCTGCTCATCCTACCGCCCCATCTCCCTGCTGAATAATGATGTGAAGATTCTGGCTAAGATTTTGGGCGGCAGGCTGGAGTGCTTGCTTCCAACCCTTGTCCACAGGGACCAGGTGGGCTTTATTCAAGGGGGGGGGGGGCAGGGATCCGATAATATTAGGAAGACAATTAACCTGATGCATCACGGTCAGGCGGCCGGTACTGAAGCATGCTTGATCACTATAGATTCTGAGATGGCCTTCGATAGGGTGGAGTGGCCATTTATGATGCAGGTCCTGAAAGAAATGGGACGTGGGGTTAACCTCTTAAGATAGGTGGAAGCCCAGTATAGAGGTCCCACAGCAAGAGTGCAAGTCAATGGTGCTCCTACAGAATCCTTCAAGTTATGAAGAGGGACATGGCAGGGGTACACACTCTCTCACTGCTACCATATGTGCTCACCATGGAGCCGTTGGCTGCATCGATTAGAGCAAACCCAAGGATTGAAGGCATCCGGTGTGGAGAGGTCGACTTTAAATTGTCCCTCTTTGCCGATGAGATCTTGGACTTCACACCAATGTTGGTTGTTGGTTCTTCACTCCTGAAACTGTTGGTGCATATTTCTAGCTTCGGTAGCCTGTCAGGACTAAAAATCAATGTAGACAAGTCCAACATTATGCCCATCAGTGATCGTGGATCCAGCTTGGATTCTCGGTCTAGATTCATAGGTTTGCAGGTGGAGAAGCAATGTATGTGTTATTTGGGAGTTTATTTGACAGGAGATCTCAGGGATCTAGCAAGAGCAAATTACGATCCTTTGATGGATACAATCAAGGCGGATCTAAAGCACAGTGAACCTTTGATTCTCTCTTGGTATGGACACATGACCTCTGTCAAAATGAACATTCTCCCCATTCTACTCTACTTACATTCTGCTCTCCCGGCCAAACTCCCGGAAATATTTAGTGATCTGAATAGTGCACTGAGCAGTGCAGTTCTCTCAATAATGGTCGGACAGGAGTCTAGAAAGGGCAGGTTAGCTGTTCAAGGGGGTGGGGTTGGTCCTTGATGAACTTAGAGGAGTACTGGGGAATAATGTGGTCACCAAGGTGGGGGGGGGGGCTCCCTTGCTATGGACCCGACCGTGTACGAGAAGGTTTTTGATTCCTCAACCACGCAGAGGGGTATCCTGTCGAATATTTACAAGATTCTTGTGACTTCACTATGACAGGGAGACAAATGTTTAAGAGGCACTGGGTTGAACTTGCGAGCGGAGAGAAGGGACAAGAAGTGGGCAAAGAGCTTCAGGGTGACATTCCACAGGCATCTTTTCACATCCATAATGGAACATAATTACAAGATGCTACAGGGCTGGCATAGAGACTTCTTGAAGATACTCTCAAGAATGTTTGCAGGGGTCCCCACTCTGCCTGCGAGAATGTGGGGGGGGGGGGGTAGGTTCACTTTCACACATGTTGTGGTACTGCCCCAAAATATGAATTTTTTGGACAGAACTACTCAGTTGGATTAAAGACATCAAGGGGTCCAGCTTAGTTTGGACCCCCTTCAGATGCTTTTGGGCATCCTGGCTAGAGATAGGGAGGAATATAGATTCCCCAGTATGTGGGAGATGATGTTTAGAGCAGGGGGGGACTGGTGATATCCCAGCACTGGAATGGTGCCCACAAAGAAGGAATGGAACCAAACGTTGCGCGACATGATGGTCATGGAGAAGCTGCCGACATTGGTCAATGACTATATAGGGTCCTATCGGGAGGAATGGCGTCCTTTGGTAACGAGGTGGGAGGGAAACCATTTTTAGCCTTCTTGGAAGGGTAATGGATAGAATGGAGATACTGGAGGGAAAGCCAATCCAAGAAGTTCAGCATGCTTTGTTATAGTTATCCTTGTAACCCTGTACATCTCTGTCTGCGGCACAGTTCGATCTGGGAACAATGGCAACGAAAAAGGGGAGAGCGTGGAGGGGGGAGGTGGGGGAAATGTGTTATATTTTGGATTACAGTAGTTTACTGTTATTTGTATTAACGTATAAATGCAAATACATATAATAAAAAAAAGAAGCAAAGAAGGAACATTTCAGAGAACACTATGAAACAAAGGCAAGGGGATTCCATAAGATTAAAGAGATACCAAACCAGAAGAGGGTGAACCATAATCACACAGGAAGGAACGTACACACAGGAAATAGTATTTCACAAGACTACCCAGGGCGCTTTAACGTGGATACAAAAAAATGATGGTGTAGAGACGTATTCCTGTGTCTCTCCCGCCGGGCCGCCTACATAACGGGAACGAGAAAGCCAGCGACCCACCAGCAGTGTGCCAGACGTTCTCTCCCTCTGTTGTCTCTCTGCCAGGGACAAGCGGGAGGGGAGTTGTGGCACCTCGGATTCCAGTGAGGGCGAGTTCCGTGAAGTGTGAGTCTGGGGGGAGGGGCGCCCATCCCACCCCCCCCCCCAGTGCTACCGAGGAGCGGCGCGGCAGCAGTGCCCCGTTGCATTGAAGAAGGGGTACGGGCTCCCGTCGCTCGCCCGCAGGTTCTGCAACACCCCAGCTGGGGCTGCGAGGTCTGGGGCGGTGGGGCCGTGGACGTGAGGCCCGAGGCGGGAGTCGGCGCAGCGGGACCAGGCACCGGCCCGTGCGAGGGGAAGGGGAGCCCTACCCCTCCCCTACAACTGGTGAGTGGAGCGGAAGCGGTCGATCCTCGGGCTAACCCCGCGAGCCCTCCCGGGCGGTGGACCCGCGGGGCCAGAGGGGGGGTGGCTCCAGGAGGGGCCCCCTGCCACTATAGGAATCATCACCCGCTGGAGAGGAGGAACATAATGGGAGGACTTCGGCGATGTGCGACAGCCCCTATGTAAGGAGAGGGAGCGGTGGAGGAGGAGCCCCACACATTTTTGGGGGCCCGGAAAAGGTGGCGGAGGAGGTTGCACGGCCCTCTGACCCAAAGCAGTTGAAGAGGGGCTAGAGAGACCCGAGTGGACTCCCCTGGCGGGGGTGACAGCCGGACAGGAGGGGCAGATCAGGAGAGCTGGATACGATCCACCCGCAGGGGTGCAGGAAGGCGGGGGAGGTGTGTGTTCCCCTACAACAAGAGAAGGGGGGCCCCTCCTAAAGACAGGCGGTGACACTTTTGGAGCCAGGCCAGATCAGGGCTCCGGGCGACGGGCCTTGGAATTTAAGGCGAGTCCTCAGGTTGAAGGGGAAAAGAAAGGGAAGGAAAAAAAAAATGCAGAATGTCTCGGCAACGGGGGAAAGGTGCTGCACTTACTGCACAAGTCCTCGCTACCAAGCAAGATCAGAACCTGGTCCAGATGTGGGCATCGGAGCCGGGGGCTAACTCAAAAGAGTCTACCTCGAAAGAGTCCGGTCCAGAGGAAGTTCAGGGGGGACGGGCCTCCCCACCGCGGGCCTCCAACTCGAAGGAGGAGCTGCACGCCTGCTTTAAAGGAGCTACAAGAGTCGTTCATATCCACAGTGCAGGAGCAATTCGGCTCCCTAAGAGACGACATGAAGAAAGCACTACAGGAAATTAGAACCGAAGTCGCCAAATTGAAAGAACGGACAGATCTACTTGAGAGAACGGTTCATGGTATTGAGGAGGACACCCAAAGGAATGGGGAGGTACAGGAACACCTAGTTTCCCTCACGCACAATTTGGAACTACTTTGTGAGGATCTAGAAAACCGGTTCACGGCGGTCGAACATACGTATCAAGAACATGGTTGAGTCAGTCCTTGATAAGGACCTACGCACTGCCATTCAGGAGGTTTTCAGGGACATCCTGAGGGCAGATGGAGAGGAAGAAGTGTGAATTGATAGAGTCCACAGGGTTGGCCCGAGGAGAATGGGCGAACCAGGGGTGCGTCCTAGAGATGTGCTTGTTGCTCTCACCTCATACCAACAGAAGGAAAGGATCCTGAGGAAGGCACGTGATATTGAACACATCCGGATGAATGGAGTGGACATTCAATTGTTCCAAGATCTTGCTCTGGCCACGTTGCAGAAGAGACGAAGAATGGCTCCAGTGATTAAGGAACTAAAGGCTAGAGACATCAGATACAGGTGGACTTACATTTGGTCTTCTGTTTACATGGAATGGCAAACAGAAGAGAGTGCAAACATGTGAGGAGGGCCTGCAGTCCTTGGGGCTTCAGGAGGCGTGTGAAGAGGAGGATCTCCGTAGGAAGAGGGAGGTACGTCGCAGAAACCGGTCCGGATGGAAAACGGTGCAGAACAAGAGCAAGTCACAAAGAAGGGGGAAAAGGGGAGGGGGTCCTGATGATACTTGCTGAAGAGTCCTGGGGGTCTCTGGCGATGTGAGACTGTACTTTATGGGGAATTCTGGTTGGGCACCGGTGGTTCGTTGACCGTTGGAAGGGGGCCTGGAGGAGGGCTCCAGGGCTGGAATCCAAAACCTAGAGGTAAATGCGGGGTTTAGAATCCCCCGCGCAGTTATGCCCGAGTATGCAGGGGTCGGGGGCGAAGGGTGTGACGCCCTAGCCGTGTTAGTTACCTGGTCCTTTCTTGGGTTCGTTCTGGTTGTTTGGGGGAAGTTGGGGGGGGGGGTGGGAGGGACAACATTGTTAAGAGTTGGGAAGTCACTTGGGGGGGGGTGGGGGAGGTAGGGGCGGGGTGCCGGAGGAGTGCTCGGAGCAGGCTGTTCATGGGTGATGGGCCTCCATCAGGATACTGGGCTAATGGGTAACCTGCGGATGCTAACTTTCAATGTCAGGGGGCTCAACCACCCAGTTAAAAGGAAAAAGGTAGAGGGTTTCTTGAAGAGGGATGGGGGTGACATTATTATGTTGCAAGAGACCCATATCAGGTTGCGGGATAAAAATAAATTGAGCATCAAGGGATATGACCTGGTGGGACAGTCCAATGCTTTAGACAGGAAGGCAGGGGTACTGATAGCGGTCCGCAAACACCTCAATTTCCACCTTCTCAGTACGCTGACGGAAAAATGGGGAGGTATTGGTTTGCGAGGGTCTCTATAGATGGGCTTCCCTGCACTTTAGCGACTATATATGTGGCTAACACGGGGCAAGACGGATTTTTGAGGGAGGCGGTCCGGAAACTGGAGGGCTTCGCAGTGGGGAAAATTATTCTGGGGGGGGGGGTCTAAATTTGGCCTGGAATCCGACCGTAGATAGAAGCTCACGTGGTAGCCGGGGACTGGGGGCCCCTTCCAAGTGTCTCCGGCAGTTAATCAACCACCTATCGCTGGTAGACGTGTGGAGGGAGCGCAATCCTCAACAAAGTGGCTTTACTCATTACTCACATGTCTATGACACAATGTCACGAATAGATTATTTTTGGGTGACAACAGGACTATTGGGGCAGATTTTGGACATAGAAGCTGGGCCGATTTCGATCTCTGACCATGCCCCCTTGTCTATGGAGGTGAAACTGCCACACAGGCACTCGGGTTTGTGGAGATGGAAACTCCGGCAGGAGGTTCTGCATGATCCGCTACTGGGTGAAGAAATCAGGGGGAAGATTCAGGAGTTTTTAACCATTAACGGCACGGGGGAGGTTGGGCTGGGTATGGTCTGGGACACCCTAAAGGCGGTTATAAGAGGACAGTTAATTGAAAAGAAAGCGACTAAAGACAAGCAGAGGGTGGCTTGGGAAAGGGAGCTGGAAGATAAACTAACAGACATACAACGGGAATGTGCCAAACACCCAACACTATCTTTGAGAAGGGCTACGAGACACGTGCAGAGGCAGCTAGACGTACTACGCACGAAAAAAGCAGAGATGAATCTTCTGCGTCTCAGGCATTGGTACTATACCAAGGCTAATAGAGCAGACAAACTGCTCGCAAGACAACTTCGCGCGCGGCAGCAGAAGGGGACGATCACCGCAATCTATAATAAGCAGGGCGAGAGGCTCACCACAACCACGGATATAGGAGAGGAGTTCAGAGCTTTTTATACAGATTTGTATGCCACCGAGCGCCCAAACGGGATCGAGCAGGACAGATACCTGGACTCCCTTACTCTGTCACAAATATCTCAGAAGGATAGGGTAGCGCTGGATGGTGATATACGGGAGGAGGAGGTGCGTCAGGCTATTCAGAGCCTCCAGACAGGCAAGGCCCCGGGGCCTGACGGCTTCACGGCATCCTTCTATAAGAAATACGCGGACGTCCTGGTCCCTTTTCTAACTAAGTTGTATAACTCCTTCAGAGAAGAGGGTAATGTGTCTCAGACGATGATCGTATTGCCCAATCGCCCCAATAAACCACGACGCTAAAATTTACACTAAAATTTTGGCCCTTAGATTATCTCTGTTACTTCCTGAAATTATTCATGCGGATCAATCGGGTTTCATCCCGGGCAGGCAGACCCATGATAACCTCAGACGCATGGCACACTTGGTAGAGAAAGTGGGTATTCAGGGCATCCCCACGTCTCTCCTGGCGGTCGATGCCGAAAAGGTATTTGACCGGGTGGAATGGTCAATGCTCTTTAAAAGTTTAGAGCGCATGGGTTTCGGTGGTAACTTCCTCAGCATGATCAAAGCCAATTATAACACTCCCTCGGTCCGGATAGCAGTTAATGGGGAGCTCACAGATAGGGTGGATCTCTTCCGAGGCACCAAACAGGGGTGCCCCCTTCCACCACTGCCTTTTGCCATCTCTCTAGAGCCTTTGCTAACAAGAATACAGGAGTCGAGTGTGATAGAGGGGATTGTGATGGCAGGGAGGCAACATAAAGTGGTCGCTTATGCGGATGATTTGACGTTGATTCTGGGGGATCCGGTCCGCACCCTTCCAGAGGTGATTAAGGAATTGAGTTTGGGGCATTGGTGGGCCTAAAAATTAACAGGAGTAAGTCAGTGGTTCTCCCATTGGCGAGGGGCATGGGGAGTTGGAGAGAGTGGCCGCGGCAGCGGGACTGAGCTGCGCGGATAGTGGTATAAAATACCTGGGCATTTTCCTGGCGAGGGAGGTAGGAGGTTGGCCATAATCAAAATGGCTATACTGCCGAAGCTGCTTTATTACTTCCAAGCCTGCCCGACTAAGATCCCAGGCTCCTTTTTCAAGGCACTAACCAGAGCCACTACCTCCTTCATTTGGAGGAAGAAAACCCTGAGGACTTCGAGGTTGGTGTTAACGGCCCCAATGGAAGAAGGAGGGCTAGCCCTCCCGCACTTTTATAAGTATTACCAGGCTGTGCAGTTATGGCTGCTCAGGGAATGGTTGGGGGAGGAGCAGCAGAAGGTGTGGGCTGAACAGGACCGGGCGGTGGCTAGGACCCCACTTAGGGACCTTTTATGGAAAGACACTCGACACAGGCACGTTAACCTACGACTGAGTGAGGTAATGAAGGCCCCCCTGGGAGTGTGGGACGAACTCACTAAGCGGGGTGTATTATCAACCGTTCCGGGTCCTTTCACCCCTATGTTTGGGAACCCTGACTTTTACCCGGGAATGGGGCCGGGTTCGTACTCAGCTTGGGAACGCATGGGATGTACGAAGATAGGGCAAATGATGGATGGCTCAGTGGTCTTATCCTACGAGAAATGTGTGGAGAGCTTGAAAATTAAGCAGGCAGATAGATTCAAATATGAACAACTGAAGCACTGGCTGAATTCCCCCCCGATAAAACAGGCGGCCACACGAGACCTCACACATTTTGAGACCTTTGCGATTACCAACCCAGGCTCTAGGAAACTAGTGTCCACCCTCTACAAGTTGATCGTGGAACACGACGAAAAAGTCACCTGGTCATATATGAGAAAATGGGAACGGACTCTGGGGGAGCCCATCGCTAGAGTGCTGGGAAGCGCTATGGGGTGATGTTCCGAGGCTGACACGCTCTGTGCAGATGAGGGAAATGTGGGTGAAAGTGATGATGAAATGGCATCTGACCCCTGAAAGATTGCAGGTGATGTATCCTCGGGTTTCCAATCTGTGCTGGAGGAAATGTGGAAAAGTGGGTACCTGGAAGCATGTTTGGTGGGAGTGTGATAAGCTGCTAGGCTTCTGGGGGGATGTAAAGCAGCAACTTAAGAAGATCTTTCCGACAGCCGCACACGTGGGGGAGAGTGTGTGGTTGTGTGGCCTTAAGGATGCTTCAGCCAAGGGACTCTGCAAGGCCCATTGGAGATGTTTTATGGGGCTGCTTATAGCGGCCTGGACGGCCATAGCGCAGAACTGGAAAGACTCTAATCCCCCTCTGATCATTAATTGGCTGCAAAGGGTTTGGACACTGGTGGCGATGGAAAAACTGTCATATGCTGTGAAGGGGGGGGGAGTGAATGCTTTGAAAAAGACTGGGGAACAGTGTTGGAATACCTCCAATCGGACTATATGGTGCAGTGGTGCCTGCACAATATTAGAATTTTGGACCTGTTTCGGGCATGAGATGTTTGAAAGACTCCGAGAGCGAACTCCGGCAGGGGGCGGGGGAATTTTGTTTGTTGTATGTTTTGGAAATGAAAATAAAAGTTTTAAAAAATAAAAATAAAAAATAATGCTACTTCTCACTCTAGCTCTCATTTTTACTCAAAACTAGCTCTCATGCGTTCTTGCACGATAGCTCTCAATCGCAGTCACCCACAGTACTTGCACCCGAGTTCTCACTCGCAACTGCGCTATGATCTTGCATATAGCCCCCCACTCTCCCTTGCTCCCTGTCCCAGGTTTCTTAGCGTTCATTCTCACTCACCCCACACACCCTTGTTCTCTCACACACTGCCTGCAATAAAAGTCTTTCAGAGTTTTAAAAATGTTTACCAGAATCCAACTGCACTTATCTTGTCTGCTATCTCGCGGCCTGATGCCTCTGTTCAGAAGCGCATGGCAAAAAGGTCCTGATCTCGATGTACCCTCCCCTTTTGCGGCTAAGCCTACATATCTAGTCTTTTGAACTGTTATTTTTTGCGCCCCTAAATCGCCCACCCCAGCCCCAATTACTTTTTGGTAGCTGGCATTAGTGGAAGATGGCATTTTAACACATAACAAAAACAAATTGAATCATTACAGATGCAGCCAATGATTCTGCAGTTTTACGCAGGAAACCTAGAGCTCTGTACAGGCACTCTGGGGCAAAATACACGCAAACCTCCTAATTTGCATAAAGGTGAAAGGCCCCAATACTGTTCCCCGATTGCTGGGCTGGGTGCTGGCAAGTGGCTGCATTGGCATTTGTTCAGCTATCGATTGTCGAGGCCCCCCCCAGAGTGAGTGTGCATTGTGGGTAGGTAGGCAGGGCAAACCTATTAGGGAAAGCTAGGTTTTCTCTTTATTTTCTGGTATAATAAAAAGTTTATGCCAGCAATCATGCTACCTGTGTGTCAGTCTACTCCTTCTACACCATTACACCACCCAATTACTAGCTTTCACCGTCATGAAGCCTAGGCTTGATATAACACTCCTTTTCACTGAGCAGACACACAGTCATTCCATACACGAGCCTGCTTACCAATTTGTGTTGGAGCAATTGCAGAGAAGAATAGCACATAGAGCTGTGAGGGACCCAGAGCATTGCGGGGAGTAGACATGAAGCTGCAACGAGGATGCAGGACTAAAAAATGGCCACCATGCCCTTTATATCCTCAGTAGTGCACACCAGGGTGGCAGGTGGACAATATTACCAAGTTAACATGTTAAGTCAATCCGAAAGGAAGAGTAGAGGAGTATAACCAATGCCATGCACGGTTACTCAAATGTTCACATACAGATCACTACAAAATGCTCAATTGAACAGTGACATATGTATTAGCTGCAAGGAGCCAACAGAGAGCAAAAACGAGAAGGTGAAACCACTTGAAACAAAGAGCAGAACTTTGCAAATTATACAAGCTAATCCACCTGTACGAGCTGAGAGGCCAAAGGTTCACGTAGAGAAACTGCTGGTGAAGCCGAGACCTACGAGAGTCCTAGAGATCTACACATACACATGAACCTGAGGGACTGAGATTTCCCAAGATAAATCTCTACAATGGATGCACTGGATGTGTGAGTGAGCAGAGTACTATATCCCTAATGACATAGTGAGGTGGGCAGTATGCCCCTTTAACTGTGCTGGGCACTATGCCCACCCAAAGTGAGCAGGCCACTACGACTCTCTGACTGTCTTTAAACTGTCAAAAAAAGTGTTAAGTGCCATTACACATAGATGGTCTAGAAGCAAGCTGGATTCTCTACACCAGAGGAGATCAAGAGGTGTACAAAACTCTACACCCTGCAACTGAGAAAGGGGAAGTTAGACAGAGAACCTCATGGTCACCAGTATCCCTAGCAGACAAGCAAAGTGTAATGCACTAAAATTTAGCTGTTTACTACATCTGTTGATTAGATTGTTCAGAGGACGGAGGACAGAACCATGATCCTTTTTAGAGACAAAGCCTAGAAACCAGGTGTGCATCTGAATAGTCATCCTGAGAATGAAATATTTTTGAAACATATCACTCGTTTTGTTTTCTGTTAATTGCTACAGGTAGCAGAGACAACCAAAAGTAAGAGCTGTAAGGAAGACATGGTATCAACAGTAAGAAAGACAAGTGACCACAGTTCAAGGGTGTTTACTGAACTTCAAAAAGGGTTTGGAAAACACCAATCTAATCCTAAATCTAAAGATGGGAGCAAGTTACAACCATCAAATAATAACGCAGTCCTAGTAGTGTCTTGTCAACACAAAAGGGCCTTTACTAGAAAACACTATTGCCAATCCTTACCTCTAAATACAAATAGTGTGGGAAACAATGTTATGTATAAGAAGTAAGTGTTCAGGAAATTATAGGTCAGGATATTCAGCCCGTTGGCCTCCCTTCCCCATGTTTTCAGCACGGGACAAGGCAATACACTCGATCTTAGCAGTGTCTCTGGCTTCTTTAGCACGAGGGTGCAGTTCAGACATTCGCATCAGGGCCTTTCCGTGCCCAAGTCTCTTTGCCTTTCAAAGTCTCTTCTTTCAGAGGGCCTGATGTGACAAAACACACAATACATTATTTTCCTCTTAGGATTTAACATGTACTCAGTTTCTCAGGTGATTTACTATTCACTTCGGATCCCCCTCTGCTGGGCTCAGATCCGTTTTAACACAATGTTCAATCAGGATGTTCAATCAGACTCCCTCTGCCGGGCTCGGACTAATTTAATTCACTCTCAACACAAACTTGCTTTAACCCAAAGCTTTGAATTGATCTCCCTCGTTCGGGCTCAGACTAACTTTATCTACTTTGTCATCAACTTTCTTGGCAGTGTTAACATCGAAGACTTTCGATTGTGTGATGATTGTGCACAGGATTTAACTTGACCCGTCGCAGTACCACTTTGATGCACAGTTCTTTGCCACTCTTTCACCTTTGGCAACTCTCAGTTGGATACCTTGCAGAGTCCTTCGAATGAGCATGCACACGGTGCCAGACCACTCTAGGTATCGTATCTTGGTTTCAAAGTTCAATCACTCATCTGTCGTTCAATTTTACTCGCGTTGGGCATCACGTGCGTTTCAAACACTGTTTGTTTCAGCGCTCAACATACAATGTTGAGCTTGCAACCTTGGCTTCAACACAGACCGGTCTGGTATCGGTCTCCCCAACTCACTGGCTGTGTTGATTTCACTGGCGCTGCTTTGTTGTAGGAGCCAAGGACAGTACCGCTGCAGCAGGCGATTCTCCCCGCCTTGACTACCGACGCGGGAGGGCCCCGGGTACCTCCAACACACAAAGTACAATTTCTCAGCCTGGTTTCCTGGTCTTACACTTTCTATTCTCAAGGTTTCATGAAGGTAACGGTTCCTTGTCGAAAAGGTCAAGGGAACTTCCCTCCTTGAGATCCCCTTCAGTTTCGCCGTCTTTCTCCTCGTGTTAAACTGCCATCTTGGAATTGCTGTTTCCTTGTGTGTTTTGCTTCGCTCAGAGAGTGCTCCCGTGCTCTGCCTTTTATCCGTGTGGGGAAGTGTAATGGGAGTCAGGTGTGCGTAATGGTCAGTAATAGCCTGACCCTGCCTGACCACTGTATTGGGACATGTCAGGTATACTACTGAGGTGTTAGACAGTTTTCTCCCATAGCGAGCTGTCCGTGAGAAAGTGTTTGTGTTGTGAAAGAGAGGGGGGGGGGGGTTGAGTTCCTAAGTATCCTACCTGGTCGGATGAGGTAAAGGAGTTACAGGGAAGGGGATAACGACACGTCTCACCATCCGGTGTCCCACTCCCATTCACCGAAGACCCCTTACCCAGGTGATTCTCCTGCAGTGGTCCACCCCAGGAACTGGATCCAAAAGCGATGGCCATGTCCTGGCCACCTGGATGACAGATCCCGGGGGAGTAGCGGGCGAGACACCTTCAGGTTTCTCACAGAGCCTAGACATTAAATCTTGTGCTAGCTAGACTTCCTGTCACATACTTAATTACACATGCGTGATGTGTGCTTTTCCTAACATCAAGCCTGTTCTCCTTGGAATTCTATAACAAATGTGCTGACAAGCACATCTATCAAGCAGCGTGTCTCATCGGTGTTGTGTACATGACAGTTGGTGCAGTTTTCTTATTGATGGTGTCCAGAATATCAGATAAGCAGGAATGGTAGGCAACTGTAAGGGTGCAGACGTAGGAGCCTGACACAGGTGGCATGCTTTTGGCTATAGACTTTTGTTGGCGATGAAATAAAAGAGAAAACCCTGTCTGACACTAGTTCTAAGAGGGGTTTCCCTGCATCAACTAAATACTAAGGAATCTGTCAAGATGTCTGTGTAAAGCAAAGATTCCACCGTCCTGTGTCCAAAAACATACTTCCAACCCTTACACTATAAACTCTACAAAGGAAAAGCGGGGTGGGGGGGACTGCATGACCCAGAAGAATGGCTTCCTTCTTTAGGACGACAGCCGAAAGTCACTTCTGGGTGATGCAAATTAAACGTTCTTCTCAAAGGATACAAATCAAAAATTCTCAAAGCTTCCTTTGATTGAGGTTCCAGTAAGGCACATAGAACAATATGTCTCGTATATTCACCGTGTTCGGGGGGGGGGGGGGGGGACTCTCTCCCTCAGATCTCTCTCAGGTTTCTCAGTCGTTTTCCCAATGCCAGGACAAGTGTATTGTTTTCTCCTGGTTTTATTAGACTTCACAATGCCAAGAGAATAAATCCCTCCTCTTGGCTCCTTTCACAATGTTCACAAACACCAGGGGGTATGTCTCCCTTCCCCTGGATTTTCTCACAATGCTCACAGTGTTCACAGCCCACCTGGTTCACTATCCTGCCAGGTACTATGACAATGGTTTTGGAGGCTGTTCGTTAATGGGTGTGGATTCCAATGCCTTCTTAGCTCTTGTTAATTCTCACCCGATTCACTATACTGCAAGGTATTCTTTTTTTGTTGGGTCCCAGACCTCTTTGGTATTAGTTTCTTTCTCTCAGGTCCCAGACCCCTTTGGTTTCTTTCTCTCGGGTCACATACCCCCTTTTTTTTCCCTCTCGTTCTTGTTCTAAGCAGCCCTAGTCTCCCAGGGACTGCCACGAAGAAGATGACTCTGGATGCCACTCCTTATTGGATGTAAGTCCCAGACCCGTCTCCCACTGCAGTATTGTGCCTCAGGGTTCTCAGCAAGCCGCCCGGTCTCCCAACCCTCCTCTGGTTGCTCACCAGCCTCCCTCGGCTGCTTCTGGGTCTCTCGCCTCCGTTCAGTTACCTCCATCCGAGCCCTACAGTGGCTTCCTGCTTTTGGGCGTCACGTCCTGTTAAGGTGGACGTCACGTGGACGTTGCGTACCTATATTTCCTGAAGACGGCCGAACTGGAGAAGCCAGACTGTAGCTGCAGGAAGTCAAATGATGAAAAGATGACGTAAGGAAGCAACCTCCACCCAGCCCTGATAGAACAGGTATGGGTGGGGATCCGCTCCTGACGCCACGGAGACACTTCCCTGCGGATTATCGTGACGCCAGGACAGTGCAAGCACTGACAGGGAAGGTAGATGATTCAGGAATGTCCAGATCTGAAGACTGAAGATGGATACTCCAAGGTACGATGAAACTAGCCAGTGAACTCAGTCCAGAAGATGTCGCAGAAGTATCCTGAAGCTCAGATGATAAACAGCTGAAGACAGGAGCTGGTACCCCGGCTGGAAGGCACAGGCAGAGAATGGTAGGAGGAACCAAAACAGGAGGAACAGGAAACTGTAAGTACAATGAAGGCAGGACCCTCAGGAGAACTGGTACAGAAGGGAAACTAATGCCTGAAGGGGATGGCCAGGAGACTAGGAGAGGAACCCAAGGGAAATGGCTCCAAGGAAGAGACTGGAACCAAGGAAAAAGGATCCCCAAAGGAACTCAGGGGGCTGGGTGAAGGACCAGAGGTCAGAGAATCCAAGGAAGGAAAAAAACGGGACTCCACAGGGGCTCAGGACTGGAGACCAGGCAGGACACCCAAACAGGGAACCCAGAACAAGGCAACAAACTGGAACAGGGACAAACAGGTTGGAGAGCGCAGCGGCGAGTCAGGAACGAACCGCGTTAAGACGCGATTCGTTCCCGTACTCGAGCGCAATAAGAAGCTCTCGGCATGGAACCGAGGCTTGAAGCGCATGCCGCACCGCGCATGCGCAGACGTCCCCCGACAGCAGAACGAGGCTTGAAACGCAAGCCCAAGCTGCCAAAGTCTGGTTTCCCCGGCGTGCATCCACGTCTCTTAGGAACGAGCACGGATGGGCGTCGGGAAACCAATCCGCCCGCCAGCCGGAATCTGGGGTAAAACCGCCAGGATCGGAAGCGTTTACCCGAGGTAAGTATCCTAACACGTCCCAGGCGGACCACACCCTCCGGCTCGCTTGGCCAGCTGGCTCTTCATCCTCCTGCTACCAGACACGGCTCAACGACGGCAGAGCTCTCTGGAGCGTCTATGCCAACAGGTAAGCGTCCCATCCTTAACTGCTTCGTTAGTCTCCTGACCCTGGGCTCTGCAACTTCCTGTACCTCCAGGAAGGCTCTCTCTCTGTTTTAATTTCCCTCTTCTATTTCAGCTGTGCCTTGACCAATAGGAAGTCTAGAATGACTAGACTGCTCAGTATGGTTTATAGTTCTTTATGCTTCTGCACTTCTTCCGCGTCCGAGTACTGATCTTGAGGACTCCCAGTGAGTCAGTTGGTCTCTTCCTCATCTCAGCACATAAAGGGATATGTCCCTCGAGGAGCCCACACTCTTTTTTTCCTCAAACTAGTACTTCCAACCTTATTGGTTTTAAGGAAACAGATGGGAACACTAGGGAATGGTATTTTAAGGTGGGTCATGGGGATACCGCGTTCTCCCCAGGTCGTCATTAATCCCATAGGGGGGCTTCCCTCCCCATGGGATCCACCAGCAGAGTATCACCACAGGGGGGCCTATCGGGTAGCAGCCACACCTCCCTGGACTTGTAATACAGGCTTGCCCTAGGGGAGAAGTGACGACATCAGGGGATTCATCAAACAATGCAAAAAGCCGCACCTGGTCCGTACCCTGAGATAGGCACTGGTAACAAGCCGGAACCCACTCCCTCCAACACGCGACAACCTCCCAGTATTTGCGTGGCGTAAAGACAGTGCAAACACTGACTGGTAGGTCCTGGCAGTAGTATCTCGGAGTTCAGAAGAGCTACAAACAGAGTATATGGGCAGGAGGCCAAGGAAACAAAAGGTGCAGGAAAAACTGACAGACACAGGAATCACGGGCAGGCCAGGCAGAGAAGAAGAACAAGAGAAGAGTTAAAGGAAGGAAACAGTAAGGAACCAGGAGGTAGAATAGAAGACCAGGAAAGGAAGAGGCATGGAGAACAGAGCAACAGAACATAGACTGTGGCTCACTTTTGAAATGCTGCAGGCAAACCAAGGCTTCATTTTGCGATGGCGAGTGGTGGTCAAGGCAACAGGGCCGTTACTTTTGCACATGCATGGACAAGGTGGAAGGTGCCCTGTTCATGTGCACATTTAAAGAGCATGGTAGCATCCAGACAACGAATGATCTGTCCCATTCCCATGGATGGAACCTGCACTGCCCTTCCTGCCAGTCCCCAGTCCACGCAGTTTCCACTGGCACCAACAAGGATATGTTATGAAAAGGTATGAAAACAAGCAAGTTAAGACAGCTTTTCACATCTCATGCGGCCTGTAGCACATCATGAAAGCCTGCAGCCATTGATGGCTGAAAAACTCACAGCACACGTTTAGACAGAAAGCTAGTGCACACGCTTGCTTGATGAATATGTTTTGGCTTAACCAAAGTCCAGGAAATGGTGCTTTCCTGTTCTAGCAGATGAGCAAAACCACGAACGGTAGCTTCCTGTCTTAACTGCACACCAGTTGGTGTGAGCTTTGACTTCACACCATTGAATGTTACATCTGATAAGGAGTCAAGGACACAAAGTAGGCAGATGCGAATAGCATGTCTGCACTCTGCAAGACTATGAAGAAACAAGTAACATACCCATCTCTTTGCTGAGCCAAGTTCCATGGAGTGCAATAGAAGCAGTCACTGAACAAGTACAAAACCCACTTTAATGGAGTTGTACATAGGAGACCATATTTCAACAAGCACAATGACACTCTCAGCTTTAGGCCTTACTCTCCCAGATAGCGGATATGACGCACACACAGGCAGAGTAACCATGTCCCTTCCTACATATAAGGCCCCAGCTGAAAGAGGGGGGAGGGAGACTCGCCCATCGGTCAGCAGACTCACTGATCCATCAACGTCAGCAGGGCTGGGGAGGAGCACAAAGCAGAGGAGTCCAGAGCAGAGCAGCAGCAGGAAGGAGACAGCCGGGCCCAGCTAAGCAGAACTCGCAAAACCCCAGAAGGCGGTGTTGTCATTTGAAGCACATTCTGCTCTAAACGCGAGTGAAGGGTAGAGACTTTGAGTGCATTGAGACTGATGGCGTGTAGTATAGCATACCTCCTTGAGACACAAAGGTTATACATGTTGTTAAAACACAACTACCACTTGTACTTTTATTTATCTATTCAAACATGTTCTTTGCCCACATGGCAATCTTGTTCATTGGTGTTATGTTATATCCGACATTGCTTTAGCTTGTGTGATGAGAATAAGAATCCTTAGAAAGTAGGGGGCCATTAAATATATTAACACGATAACTCCTGTGTGAAGTGTATAATTCAGAATAATGTGTCAGAGTGATATCTCTGAGTACAAGAACTTTACAATTCCTGGCTGTATTTGTTCTGGCCTGTCTTTTAGCACTGAGACACAGCGTAGGGTGAATGTCGGCATGAAATGACTGATTACCACGTCTCTATTTTCACAGCCTCAAATGAGGTGGAGATAAGATGCTTGTGGTCAAGCCTAAGCATAGGCAATTATGTCAGATAGAGGCACCAGCCCCGCTGGTGCCCTGCAGATACGAGAGCAGAGAAGTGGGTACAAAATAAAAGGAGGATAAGAAATAAGAAATTAAGGTTTTGAAAAAGGAAGGAAAGAAAGGACAGATGAGAGCATGGTGAGAGGTGCAGAGGCTGGGAAACAGAAAAGCGAAAGAGTAGGATGTTAGAGCAAGGAGTTTATGAAAGAAGGCAAATCATCCTCTTCACCCTCCCCTCACATCTCCACCTGCTAAATGCTGCTCCACAGGTCACCCCCATCAAGCATTACGAAATGCAGACTCCAATCCGCTACCTCCAGTTTTCTGCCCACAAAAACAGCAGAGTATGCATGAGAACTCTGAATGGGTTAGTAGCAGAAGGAGAGAGATGTATCACCACTATCATGATGCAACATGTCACTGCAGCAAAATAGGTACCAGCAATTGCCTCGCCACCCCCTAGTGAACTTGGAAAATAATTACTCTGCAATTCGGGCGGCAGAGCACTTCTGGGGCAGAAGGATTAATGCACGAACCACAATCCACTGCGGCACTTCCCCACTGGAAGCAACATCAGGAAGGTCACATGAAGGCTTACAAAGTTGCAGGCGTATACATTTGTTGTGGATCACGTTTTTGGAAGGCAAAACAAACTGGCCACTGCTAACTGAGACATCTCACCAACAGCCTCCATCCCAACAAGTAGGAATGCCACCAGTGAGTGGCAGCTAGTGTTCTTAAAGCTGCAGAACAAACAAAAAAAGACCATCAGCGACTATGTGTGGCTTGAAAGCACAGCGGACTACTTCAAAGAAAAATGGCAGAATGAAAACAAAACAGACCAGGACTTGCAACCATTCTGGAAAGTGGTGCCTACATTGTCAATTAAATCAGCATTCATATAAATCACATCACAGAAAAGCTCTTGCTTAGGAGGGGCAATTGGGACCAACCCTCACGAAGCTGCACCTGCGTTAAAAGTACAGGTGACCAGCAAACGATATGGATAATCGTGTCAGGCAATACGTGGTCTGCAATGAAAGAGACAAGCACCTCAAGAGAAAGATCCCACCTACGATTAGCATGAAGTAGACAGAAGGGGGAATAGGGGGGAGGAAATAGGAGTGGACTTTATTGGCACCCTAGGCTATACATGCCCTTGGGGAGATAAACTATGGCCTCATACTAAACGATCAGTCTCCCAAAAGTTTCAGTTGCGAACTTGATTGACATCACTTCCAATTCCACCATTTCAACTTTCCAGGAATTTTACCAGAGAGATCACTACACCAGACATATTTCTCTGATAATTGAGTGCAATATCGCATCCGAAGGTCTGTCATACGTACACCATTGCAGCATCTCTCACATCATGTCAGACAACTACCATCATCAAGGTAATGGGATGGTAAAGAGAAAATCTTTTAATAAAAGGAAATCCTTAACCCTGGAGATGAGGACCAGAAGAATATCACACCTAAATGTCTTTAAAGTGCCCACAGGATTCAGGGGAACGCTCAATGGCATTATAAAGAGAGAATCCAGATTTCTCCCAAAATCTCATAAGACAGAATCCATCTGAAAGTACCAATCAGGGAAAGGACCCCAGCATCAATAGCACTACCCATACTCAATGACGAGCATGCACGAAACCCATAGTTAAATAAGAAGAAAAGACACCAGTTAAGAAGTCGAGGCTGAGCCATTGAAGGGTACGTGTAGGTTTATTTGCAACAAGAGGGCTGGCAGGTATTGAAGCAAGTGTCACTGCCAATCTTTTCTAAATGTCCCCCCACCAACCACTCACCCTACAACTCCCACATGTTCTCATGGTTCCATGTGTTAAAAAAGCTGCAAAAATGGCCGTGAACACAAAATATCGCAGCAAAAAGGCTGTGGTTTTGCCGCTGCAATCCATGTCAAGAATGCAGGGGGGACCCCCACAACTCCCTGACCCATTGTACCATTTAAGGAGGGCGGGGGACCACCTCAACGGGCAAAGGTCCCAGTAGGCCATTGAGCCCAGCACCTGAGTAGGTTACAGTAGGGTTTCAGGCATCTCTCAGCCTGCTAATCAACATACGACGGAAGGTAAAATGGGTGACTGCAGTCTACACATTTTTATCTGCCCTGCCACTGAACCTTTAGTTCTTGCCTCCCGTAAACCTATGCAGGTCACAATGTCTGAGTTTCCACACCGCCCCTTTTCCTCATCTGCCAACTTTTAAATGCTTGTTTTTGTTCCTCATGAGAGAGGGAGAGAGGACCTGCCTGCAAAGCAGCAGGGGTAGGAGTACAGGGTGGCAGGTTGTTTTGCCTTGTAAGGCCTACTCCCGCCTTCCCGTAACTAACCGGCTCCCCTCTAAGATCTCCTACCACCTTAGACTACACACAGAAAGGCCGCTCAGAAGGCCACCACAGAGCTAGCCGTTACCATGACTAACACTAACCGAGCCACGACTAAGCTCTTCTCTTTAGCCTTGCCGCACTCTCCCACAGCAGCGGCTAACCAAACCAAAAGCACTGTAGTCAATCAGATCTTGAGCTCTTTCCTATGGAGAACATACTTCCAGGTTTCCTGGCCAAACCCATAAAAAGCAGATTGGCACTCAAGAACCATGTACTTCTGACCTGCACCCATCAAAACCACAGGTTTCGATTCTGCTTTTCCCACTAACGAAGCCCCCTGTTTTTTCTTACAGCGTAAAGTGCGGCAAGGCCTCAAATAGTGGCACACAGGCACTATACAAGACCACTTACGTTGCATTACATAATGCCCATACAAAAGCCAAAATGTTTGCCTTTGTTAGTACCCATAGTATACAGCCGAGTCCCATGAAAAATTCAGTTCAGCTGTCACACAGTCACTGGCAGTCATCTCTGCACCTGAACCCAATGCTCTGCATGATTTTTTAATAATGGTTTAAACTACTCAACTCTACCAATAATTGACTGGTCACCTATATTCTAATTCTATGGCAAGACAGGAGGCTCGTATTATGCATAACAATCTTTACTCTGACACCACAGCAGCAAAGAAGAAAAACTTTTGTAATAAAACATTTTTTGTAATATAAACTCATAACAGTTCCAAGGTGAAATGGAAACATCCCAATCCAAAATGGAGGGCAGATCATGCCTTGGGGGCAACTAATGGGCTGAGAGCCAACCCCATGAAGGTCCATTCCTCTAACACCAACTCCTCTTTCTTTGCTGCTGACGGCACAGCTAAGTCACACCTCCTAGTTGTTTCCTTAGGGAATGTCATCCGGGGTTTAGTGTGTTACATTGTTACATATTTATATGGGAATTGCACTGTAACTGTTATAATTGTGACGTGTTTGCTTCATTTGGAAAACTTTTTCCTCAGCGTTCGCTTTAGAACGTGGTGTCTCGTGAGAACCGTGTTTTTGTAACATTGTTGTTATGTTCCATTTGGAACGTGTTGGTTTCCGTTTGTTCGCTTACACGGCGGCGAACAGCATTTGTTTTCTCCCCTCAGGCGCCGCTCCAGCTTCTGACACGCGGCCCCTGCCTCAGATTACATCAGGCGGCGACACGCGTAGATAATTTTCTCCTTCAGGAGAAATTCTTTTGAAGTCCTGTGGCACGTGACCCCATGAGGGCCGACGTACCGCCCCCACCCCCAATTTTTTCTCTCCTTGTTACAATTGTCACATCTGTTGATTTATTTATTTTGTTAATTTCACACTTTTTTGTGTTTGTTGTGCTCACGTACAAGGGCCATATATTATACAGACAAAGCATGTTTCTTGAGCGAGGTTGCCACCAGTGAGTGTCACCCTGCTAGGGTGTGCATATTAAACAGCCTGCTCGGCTGAATTTATTTAAGTGTGTGAGCTGAAGGCTCTGTCTGTGACACATTAATTTCATTGTTCAGCATTTAATAATATATTTATTTATTTATAGTGCTGTCATGAATAAGAATATGGTCTCATCTTCTTTAGATGTCAGCACTCAGGTGAGCCCTTCCAAGAAAAGTGATAGGTTGGGGTAGGGTGTAGGAGACCAGTCCTTTCAGGCTCAGCCGTCAGTGGCACAGGCAATCCAGTCATTGGACACTGCCTTATCTGGGCTCAATAATACCCTTGCTTCAGCTTTTGATAGGCTGATCAATTGCATTGTGAATTTTCACCCTTCCCAGGATGCGGGGACCTCTGTCAAAGCCCACTCCCCTAAAAAATGTACAAGTAATTCTTCAGTTTAAATGGGGGAATCGGGTTTGGCAGTTTACCTCCCTTCCCTTTGGCTTGTCATCAGCCCCTTGGTGCTTCACCAAGCTAATGAAGCCAGTGATGGCTCTCCTCAGATCCAAGGGGATTCGGATTATAATATTATCTCGACAACATGCTCCTGTTAGCTCAGAACGCTCTGACTCTCTGTGCTCATCTGGAGTTTACAGTGACCCTTCTTCAGAGATTAGGTTTTGTGTTAAATGTCAAAAAGTCCATATTGAAGCCTACGCAATGTATCCAGTTTCTGGGCTTCAATATAGATTCAAAGCTTTGCATCCTCCTTCTCCCGGACAGCAGGCTTTCAAAGATCAGGAAGGAGATTTGTTACATCCTAAGGAAAGGGAAGATCTCCCTCAGGCAATTAGCCAGGGTTGTGGGGATGTTGTCGGCATCCATACAGGCTATTTTTCGGGCGCCCTGCACTACAGGGCGTTGCAACGTCTGAAAGCCAAGCATCTGCGCAGATGTCTGTCTTACTCTCAGGTAGTGGTGTTGTTCCCAGATGCCAGGTTGGAGCTCCTTTGGTGGCTCAGGCACCTGGATGCCTGGAATGGCAAAGCAATTTTTGGTCCCTCTCCAGATGTAGTTATAGAATCCGATGCCAGCAGAGCGGGCTGGGGAGCCAGGTTGTGCCAGGTTTCCACAGGAGGGAAGTAGTCAGACAGGGAAAAGGAACTGCACATCAACTGTCTGGAGTTGCTGGCGGGATCCTTTGCAGTGCAAGGTCTTCTCAAGGATCAGGGGAATTGTTGTGTCCTCCTCCGCATGGACAATGTCTCCGCTGTGAGATACGTAAATCATTTGGGGGGTACCAGGTGCAAGGTCCTAGCGGATCTGGCAAAGGAGTTTTGGCATTTTTGCCTGGACCAGAATATTGTGTTAAAGGCGGAGTATCTTCGGGGGATCAGCAACGTAGTTGCGGACTGGAAATCCAGGCATCTGCAGGACAGAAGGGACTGGATGCTAGACAGGTTTCTCTTTGCCAAGATAGAATCTCTATGGGGTCCGTTTGCAGTGGATCTGTTTGCCTCAAGGCTAAACTGTCAGGTTCCCAAGTTCTACAGATGGAGACCAGATCCTGGCGCTCTAGCTACCGACGCATTCCTCCAGGATTGGTCGGGTCCATTGATGTATGCCTTCCCTCCTTTCGCTATGATAGCCAGAGTGCTGGTTCAAGTTCGCAGGCAGACAGCCACGGTGGTGCTGATTACCTCCTTTTGGTCTGCTCAGGTTTGGTTCCCAGCTCTCCTGGAGTTGGCAGTGGACGTTCCTCGTCTTCTTCCTCTCCATCCCCAGTTGCTGATAGGTCAAGGGGGGTCTCCCTGACGAGCTGGTCCTTCGAGGGCATCTCTCCCTTATGGCTTGGAAGATTTCAGATCTTCCGAGGACTTTCGCAAGACTCTGTCTCAGTCATCAGGGACTCCTGGGCGCCCTCTTCTAAGTCGGGAAACTCTTCAGCATGGAACCGCTGGGTTAGCTGGTGTGTGGTTAGGCACCTCGATCCCGTTTCTGCCCCTCCTGTAGAGGTAGTTAATTTTCTGGTGGAATTGTTTAAGGAAGGTAAAGCCTTTAGGACTATTAATGGTTTCAAATCTGCTATTTTAACCAGGGCATCTTTTAGTTAAAGGAGAACCTGTGGGTAGGCATTTTTTGGTGCGAAGAGCCCTTAAATCCATTTGTATTAAGGTTCCACCGAAACCGAAGTATTCAGTCCTTTGGGATGTTAATATGGTAGTAGATCTCTTCCGAGCCTGGCCACCTAATGAGAGTCTGTCCTTACGGCAGTTATTTTCCAAACTGGCGATGTTGTTATGCCTGGTGTCCATCAAGAGAGTATCTGATATCAGAGCGTTGGATGTGGACAATAAGATGTTTACTCCTCAAGGGGTTACCTTTTTTATTTCCAGAAGAACTAAATGTATGACCTCCTCAATATCCTATCCAGCTTTTCCATTGTGTGTTATCAATTGTTTGAAATGTTTTGGAGTTGACAACGGAAAGTTTTAGGCCTCCAAATACTTCTCAGCTGCCGATTTCCTACAGGAAGCCCCATAAGCCAGTATCTCCGTCCACTTTAGCCCGGTGGATTAGGTGGGTTATGCGGGAGGCGGGGGTTGACACTTCCTCTTTTGGTCCCCATTCGGTTTGGGGTGCTATGGCCTCTAAAGCCACTTTTCTTGGTGGTAGCTTGGAACAAATCCTGAAAGCAGCTGATTGGTCAAGGGAGTCAACTTTCAAAATGTTTATCATAAACATATTGCTCATGTTGCTGTTGAACTTGCATAATAGGAGCCTCCTGTCTTGCCATAGAATACCTAGGGTTTAGATTCTTTTAAAGACAAAAAGGGAAATCTGTTCCAGTTCACATTACGGGAAAGTTCATGTCCCGCCTGTTTTCAGTTGGACCATCACTCTTCGTGCTACGCGGTTGGATTGTGCAGTGGGCGTCCAAGGAAGAACAAGACAGAAAGAGGAGTTGGTGTTAGAGGAATAGACCTTCATGGGGTTGGCTCTCAGCCCATTGGTTGCCCCCAGAGCATGACCTGCCCTCCTTTTTGGATTGGGATGTTTCCATTTCATTGTAGGAGCTGTTATGTGTTTAAATTACAAAAAATGTTTTATAACAGAAGTTTTTCTTCTTTGTTGCTGTGGTGTCAGAGTAAAGATTGTTATGCATAACAATCGCCTCCTTGTCTTTAATAGAATGTAAACCCCCTTCTCACGCTAGTGGGGGGGATTAGGTATTAGTGTTCACATGCAACGTAAGGCTCTTTTATTCTCCTGTTTGCACTATGGTCTTGCGAAGGGCCTTCCACCCTACTGACCTTTGACACCATAACAATGGCAGTAGGTACTATTCAAATAACATATGATGTAGCTTCCTCTCCACCATCCCACCGTGACTGGACTGTTCCCACCCTTACCATGTCACAACTCCCCCTCCCCCCTGCTCTCCGACCAATGGGCACTGCTGCTTACCTGCTGGCATGAGGGGCACTTATCCGTGTTTTTATTAGGATGCCACGTGTATAATAAAGCACATTCCTGTTGGAGAAAATGCCATTTTGCAACTACGTCCATTAGTTCACGAATCAAGAGGCTGACAGCAATCGTGGTGTGAGGAAACACAAAGGTGTGACGAGCAGGAAAGCGACGAAGGAGACGAGTTGTCGGGAAGGGGAGAAGGAAAGAGGTGAGCTATTAGGTTGTGAAGAAATGACAGCAGATTTCTAGAGAAAAGAAAAATAATGTAGAGGGGATGGTGAGAAGGGCAGGAAAAAGAGAAATAAAGCGATGGGAGAAAGTGTTCCTCGTGAATAGAACGGCACTAAGGACTTTCGACGCCAATATAAGCAGCTCTTATAAACTTCCTTAAATCTTTACATTCTACGTGGTCGTTGCTTTGCTATGTCTGCAGAAATCCTTCGAAAAACAAAAGCCCGTGCCTGTAAATATCGCTTACCGTGTTGACCTCACATTGGCCTCAAAAGGGCAAAACTGAATGGCTATTTTCTTCACCGATTTCAGCACCACTACAGCCTTGGACGCAGCCATTTTGCTTTCTTCAGTGGCCCGCCCCCTCACTCTCAGTAACCAGTCAAAATAAAAACTACGCTTCCCATGGGCGCTTTTGGAATTTTCGTATTACTAAACACCCGGATGTACGACGGAAAATGTAGTCCAGTGGTCTTCTAATTCTACACGCCATCAAGCTGAAAATCTGTGATCATGTGTCACATTTATTTAATCGCGTTATGAAGGAAGAGTTACACATTATGCGATATTATAGGCATCATGTAAATAATTTATTTTACAAAGAAAAGTTTTAGATCAGCTATTGAACATCAGTAATTGTACGTTTCATGCCAGAAACAATACCAACATATAGATGTTTAAAGCCAAAGAAAATTTTAAAACAACCTAGGTAAAATGCTTGAGTTCTAAAATAATGAGCCCTTCAAAAAATGGGCTGATGAAGTTATACATTCATCCAGCAGATGGCATACAACCGCAATTTTAAAAGAAAAGGGTAACCCAGCATAGTGAATGTCCGTTTTTTAAATCGTGTCCCATGGAAAACCAACACAGGCTTTAACAAAACCAATAGATTTGTCTGTCACTATATAAAAGTTGATAGCATCGTATGTCAAATGAAGTCACAGTATGTAAGTTATATCCAAGGATCCCAATTTTCGGGTATTCCCTTTTTCTACATTTCCGACTTGAAGAGACCGGGGTGGGTTCCTTCACCATACACCACGCAGGAACCAGGTAGTTACATGTATGTTTATTAGGCCCAGATGCACAGGTAAGTTCTCAAGTACATAGGGAAGAATCACTGGCCCATCCACACAGCCCATTCTCTCTTTCCAACTCTCACCTTAGAACCTCCCCACTCAAAGGACAAACACTCCACACCAACATTCCACCAACGAAGAATTCCACAGCACTAGTGCATTACCCTAGCACATTACAACACTCACCCCAACCTTACAGCTAAGGTTAAGCTGTTGGTTACAGCTGCTGTAGACTGTTGGTTACAGTTGGGGCGGTCTACTGTGGTATTATAGAAGTTGTCCTTGCTTTAGGGCAGGCTTGCCCAACCTTTTTGAATGTGGGGCCGAAGCATTAACTTTTTGTCACCCGGTGGGCCGGCGAGCCAAAAGTCAACACCCTCACCCAAAGCAGTATATTCAAAATCGATGGTGTGTTACCTTTGACACAATAGCATCACGGGCAGTGGTAGCCATGCAGTCCCAAACATAGCTTTTGGTGTCAGGGACAGTGATCAAAGGTTAGTTTCTTGTGATTTGTTCCAGTGTGTATGTGTTGATATTTTTCTGAAGTAGTGGGGGCGACCGAGTGTAGCGAGGGAGCTATAACGATCTAGGGAGGGATTGGGGGGGTTGCCCCCCCAGATTATTTTTTTCAAATATGGGGCTGAAATGGTGCATTTTACAGCAGGAAAAGTGGGCAAAAGCCATACGTTTACAATCAGTTCTAAAGGGGAGCATGTACATTCCATGTCACCAACAGCAGACAAGAACATTGTAGAACACAACTCATTTTAATGATCAATGTGTCCACAGTGTAAGACAGCACTGTCACTGATGTAACACATTGGCATGCTGGTTGTGCCCAAAATATGCCTCTGTAGCAACATGTCTATGCTGGTTGTTCCCAATTTAGGCCAGCATTGTCCTGTGCAAAGCATGACTGATGCTGCCTGAGCATGTGCAGTGTGCCCAATACATATGCCAATTTATCTCTGTAATGCACATTCATTACTTCTTTGTTAATGTTTGATGCTGCCTGTGCAGCGTGTCCAATACATATGGCAGCTTATCTCTGTAATACACATTCAATACTTCTGTGGTAATGAAAGAAGCATAATCCCATTCAAAAGATAAAATGTGGAAAATTGATCATCCAAAGGTGAACCCAATTGAATAAACGCAATGCGAGCACAATCTAAAAGTATGAAGGACTTTTTTTATTGCATGATTAGTAACTTGTAAAGTTGTAACTTGTAAAGCATTCAGCAAAGTTAAGAAGAAGTCCATAATTCTACTAACACTGCACATGTTTTCAGTGTGACACTTGGCATTGCTTTTGCTTGCACAAATTCTCAATATCTGCTGGCACACCTGATGTGGCAATGCAGAGTATTCCAGATAGGTGTCCATCTGTCAAAAGTGATCTTGATTTTGTTTTAATGCTCTTCAATCTTGAGAAAAGCTGTTCACAGCAGTACGTGCTGCCAAAAAGTGCAATGAACCGAAGTGCATGATTAGACAGATTTGGGAAAGAGTCCCATGTAATGTATTTACTATCAAATGTATGCAGGGTATGTTCGGAAAGGCTCTCTTCGGGTCACTATTACTTTGCATGTCAATTAATTCCATTTGAAACATGTCAGGAGCATTGGTGACATTAGTACCAAATGGATCTGCAAACATATTCAGCTCATCACTGTGCTCCCTGAAATCTGAAAATCGTTTTTTAAATTCATTCAAAAGATTCCCAATCAGTGCAGAATACTTGTCATGGTTGATGCAGTGAGCAGATCTAGTCATCAGTACTGTGAAATGAGTAGCTTTTCATTCAGCTGTTTCTGAAACAATTCCAGCTTATGAACAAAGGATTGGATGTGCTCATACAGCCTGTTCACAAACTGATCCTTCCCTTGCAGTTTTATATTCAGGTCCGAAAGATATTTTGTTATGTCAACAAGGAATGCCAAGTCTTTCAACCAGCTATCATCCAATAAGGTGACATCTTTCCCTTTGTTTGTCATGAACGTTTTAATTTTATTAAGCAGTGACCAGAATCTGGATAGTGTGGCTGCCCTGCTAAGCCAACGAACTTGACAAAAGTAGATAACATCATCATGGTCTGCTCCCATCTCCGCAAGAAATGCTTGGAACTGTCTATGGTTAAGCCCTTTTGACCATATGTAGGATCCAGCATATCTGGTCGGATCCAGCATTGCAGAAATAAATTAATAAATCGGGTCCACAGACCCGACAAACATTGAACAAATAAAAAAATAAACCAGGCCGTGGCGTGGCCTGCAACACAACAAAGGATAAAAAACTTACCAGGCCTCAGTCACTGTGATGCGGAGCTGGGTGGGGCTGGGCTGAGCTGAGCTGCTGGAGCACACAAAGCCGGCTGCAACAGAAGTGTGAAGGTGGTGCCGCTTGGTTGGTATTTTATAACAAAACATTTAAAAGAAAAAATACCAACTTTTCTTTTTATTTTTTTTGGGGAAGTCGCCTCGCAAACCCCCTGTTTCCCAATCTTTGTAACCCCACCAACCCCCTCCCCACCCGTTTTAACCCCTTAGCCCACCTCCATATATTTTTAATACAAATTTGGTATTTTTTCATTGTAAAACCTTTCGTTATTAAATACCACTCTGTTTTTTATTCGATATAATCACTGTATACCAAGTTTTCCTTTACTTTGGTCATGTATTTCCTCTTTGCCACCCGCTAGGATCGCCCACGGCTCCCGAGTGCCTTGCCTGACACTCACCAGTCTTTGGTGATGTTCCTCGGTGGCTCTGACGTTCTCTTCCAGCCTCGCACGTTGGCGGGCCCGCTGCTATGAGCCCCGCTTGCATTTGAGGGCTTGTCTGTGCCCCGCTGCCTCCGACAGGGCGCGGACTGCGTCCTGCTCCCTACGCAGATCCGGCTGCATATTTCTTGCTGCAGAAGCTCCTTCGGCGTGAGGGGATTTCTGGGCTTTGGCCGACATCCTGGCTATTCCACAGGTCATCCCAAAGCTGCCCCTTTCAAACACGGGTGTCCTGCTGGTATCCTTCCCAGAGTTCTCCCTGTCTCCCTCTTTGCTCCACATGTTGCCTTATACACCTGCAAACCTTTGACAGGTTGCAGTGTGAATTCCCAATTGGACGTGCCTGCCCTTCATTACCATTTGCAGGCATCTTCTTCGTCCCAGCCCTGAAATGGTGACATGGCCTAGTGTGCATTACCCTCAGTCTCGTCTTCCTCGTCTCAGTACTGTCAAATGTCACATGTGGGGCAATGAGGGGAGCTGGCTTATAGTAGCCCTAAAGGTCAGGGGAGGTTTAGGTTGATTGTCAGTGGGAAAAAGGGGATACCATGTCTCGCCCAAGGACACCCCACTCCTAATCCTCAAGGACCCTCCACCTAGGTGATCCTCCCTCACTTCTCCACTTCCAGGGTCAGGATCCAAAAGTGATGGCCTTTCCTGGCCACCTGTACAGAGGATCCAAGGGGTAGGAGTGAGAATAGCCTCCGGTTTCTCACAGTGTGCGTGTGTGCATGTACTCTAAACGTGAACAAATTGAAATTAATTTCATATGGTGCAGTTCTGCTAAATTATTGTCCCATTTTGCAGGGAAAAACACATGCTGTCTGTAATTGCTGTGATTTGTAGTGCATATGGGAATTAAGCTTTCTGTGATTTAGCAGTGCATAGTTCTATCTGTGCCGAATAGGATTTTAAGCAAATAGTACCCCAGTCATATTTAAGATGAAAAATGAACTTTGCTTGTTATGCACACGCCCATCCCAGGGTGTGTCCCATTACAGACATCCAAGAACTGCTGTCAATTTTTCATTTTAATAAATGTAGAAAAGAGTGCAATCCTCACTCCCCAAGTGCTACACATTAATTTGGATCTCCAGACTCCACAGAGGCTGTAGTGGGGTGACACATGCCCTAATAGGATGGACTGCCAGACTGATCGTGTCCTCCGCCTCAGTGAGGGCATTCTACTAATGGAATGGGGGAGAGTTAGTTCCTGTTTTTTTGTTGAAAACTACAGTGACCAGCACTCCATGCACCAAGTGTAATAAACAGATACACCTGAACTGTTGCACTACAGTTGCAGCGTTTTTGAGGTGTCAGGGGGCAGTCAGACGGGAGGTCCCAGGAAGCTGGCTAGGCATTGTGGTCCCTGAATTTGGGCCATGGCATAGTGTTGTGTGATATAGCCTCACGAAGCCAAACAACACATCTTGGCACTCTACTCTACCAGCAAAACAACTCTGGCTACACAATGGAAGGTACACTACCCCAAGAAAAATGTGTACACTATACTTTTCTAAAACACCAACCCAATCCTCCACACTCCTTAAACATCACTCTGACAGACACTATAGACTACCAAACAAACAATGTACGTGCACAATCTGGAACACACATTAACCACTGCTCTAGTCAAGCAACAAAATATCTAAAATGTACACACCACGGACAGACTTTTCTTTTCCGTTCTACACACATCAACACTGCAACAAAACATATTTGCCGTGCTCCTGTTTTAGGGGTAGAATTAATGATTTAGGGACAAAATGGGGTCCCCTAGTCCTCCTTTATTAGTTGCACCCTGGGCTGTCACTGCAGTGGCCGTCCCTAAGTTCCCATGTCACTTAATTTGGCAGGCCAATATATAGGGCCTCATTACACGGTAGGCGGTAAGGGTTTACCGGTACCGGTATTTTACCGGTACCGGTAAATCCTTACCGCCTTACTACGAGGTCCCTTTGCGGGTTGGGGAATTTAACGCCTGCTTTTTGCAGGCGTTAAAAACCAACACGCAAAGGGACCAGTGGAGCTAATTACGGTACCGCAATTTGCCGTAATTAGCGCCTTCCCCATTCCCATAGAGCCCTATGGGGCAAAAATGGGAATGGGGAAGGGCAATGGTGGAAGGGGGAATTACCGCCCCGCCAACCTTGGAATGTGGCGGTAATTCCCCTTTCCACCAAGGCAGTGCCGGTATTTTACCGGCATGAACCATGGCGCTACCGTGTAATGAGGCCCATAGTCTCAGCAGCCAATGAAGGCACCAGAGATTCTCACATAGCAGAGAGATATTAATTTCCTGCCATATTGCTGGCAGTCACCAACTATGGCGGGGCTGTTTTGAGTACTAACCCAAATGAGAATGACTGTTAATGTTAATGTTAAAGGATATTTGTAATGCACACTATCACCACCAGAGTGGTCCCCTGGCACTCTGGCAGGTCTGAAACAAAAAGTGGGGTAGGTTAGGCGTGTTAGTAGAACAAGTTTGGAGAGGAGCAAGAGAGCTGTGAAGTACTGTTGGCATCTTCAGTTCGGTTAACACAGTTCGCCAAGCATATTGGTGTGGTATTCAGTTCTGAGTCCGTCGTGTGTTGTTGTGTGGGGGTCTGTGTGGTGTGTTTGTTGTGGTGTGGCATTATCCCTGTTCAAACTGCCCTGCCTAGATGAGGATGTGACTACAGAGCAAGACGCACTGATCACAGTGGAGTGGATACAAGCAGCGATTAGGTCACTGCCAACGGGCAAAACCCCTGTGGCAGATGGCCTCCCAATGCGAATTCTATAAAGCATTTGCAGAGGAACTTGCCCCCAACCTACTAAAGATGTTTCTAGAGGCTTATGAGACAGGCGTGCTTCCTTTGCGCCCCAGAGAATCGATCATACCAATACTGAAACCGAATAAATCCCAGATGGAGTGCGGTTCCTGTATGCCCCTGTCAGTGGTAAACCTCGACAGTAAAATCCTTACTGCACTCCTAGCCAAAATACTGAAGAGATTGATCAGAGGCCTGATACACCCAGACCATACTGGGTACATCCCAGGAAGGAATACATCCTGGAATCTGTGGTGCTTACACCACATATTAGACAGTACTGGATCTAGTAGTGAACACTATGCGATCGCATCATTGGATGCCATCAAAGCCCTTTGGCGCTTTGGTATACGACAGGGATATCTGAGATGGGTGAAGCTGGTATATACTGCACCAAGAGCCATAACAAAGACTGGGTGCCATATATCAGACAGTTGGGAATTAGACAAGGGCACCAGACAGGGATGCCCGTTGTTCCCAATGCTTTCTATCATTGCACTGGAACCATTAGCAGTGTACCTCAGGGATGAATATGCAGATGTAGGAATACGAATGGATGGTATCACGCGTGTCGTCTCCATGTACACAGAAGACACGCTGCTTTACGTGCAATGACTGGAAGAAAACTTGCAACACATGCTAGATGTGTGTCGTGACTTGAGTGTCGTGAAGATATGGATTACCTCCGTCCCCAAGTGCCACACAGAAAGAAACCAAAGCCACTCTTTGTGCAACCCTTGAGGCCACAGGTGGGAGATGATGTGATCCGGAACCACGGAACGCTGGACACCCAAGGACAGCTGCAAAGAAAATAGCAATAAGTACCAGGCAATGGCAGTTACCACTATATGATAAAAAACTAAAATGGGCTTACCAAATAGGGCAGGGATGGCACTACTAACCCTAGGCTATTTGGGTCGGGAGGTTCCGGAACTCACACGGGCAGCAGTGCCAGATGAAAGATCCCAGTGAGGTGTTGTGGCGAAAGGGCCCGCTTGAAGTGAAGCTGAGGACCAGTTGTCTGTGGATAATCTCCAAAAGGTCAGGGCGACCAAGTACAAAACAAGTGGGGGATCCAAAGGAGTCCGTAGGCAGTCCGAGATCGATTACCAATGAAGAAAAGTGCTGGCAAGCAGGAGGTTCTGAAGGAGTCCGTAAGCAGTCCGAGGTCAATTACCAATGGAGACAAGTGCCGGCAAGTAGGAGATTCCGAAGAAGTCCGTAAACAGTCCGAGGTCCGTTATCAATGGAGACAAGGTAGTGTAGGCAAACAAGAGGGCAATCCGAAGGCAATCCGAGTAAGCAAGTCCAAGTTCTAGTATTCAGAAGAGCAAAACCAAAAGACGTGATGCCGAACAGTGATCCGAAGAACATCTGTGAAGCAGCGACCGCACGGGAAGTCAGCGTTTAAGTACACAATGCTTCCTGATTACCTGACCTGTAACCGCATCACGTGAACGGGATTCAGTGATCACGTGACGCGGAAGTGTTTGAGGGGTCCTACCGTTTCGCAAGCGCCAAGGCAATTGCCAGTGAGAGAACAGGCGCAATCGAAACTGCGTCCTGGTGAGGACACGCGGCAGATGTCCTCGAGGGGCAAGCAACCGTACACGTGAGTCCCGGACCCGATGAGGTGAATGTGGGGAGAGCCTGGGACATGGGCAGGCTAGGGGAACCCTCATGTTGTTAGTGGGTGCAGGGTGTGGAATGAGAGTGGTAGCAGACTGCGTGACAGAGCCCCCCCCAAAGGCCCACGACCTTGTGGGCTCAAGGGATTGTCTCGATGAAAGCAGGCCACCAACCGAGGAGCGTGAACATCAACAGCAGGGACCCAAGAGCACTCCTCCGGGCCGTAACCCGACCAATCCACCAGATACTGCAAGTGACCCCGACAGACACGGGATCCCAAAATGCCAGAGATCTCGAACACATCAGGGGTGGCTAGAGAAACCGGGGCTGCCAGGGCACGGTGGCGGGAAGAATCAGGGCAAGGCCTAAGCAGGGAGGTGTGGAAGACAGGGTGAACCCGCCAAGATCCCGGGAGCACGAGACGATATGCCACCGGGTTAACAACCTGGGAGACTACAAAGGGACCAACAAAACGAGGCAACAGTTTACGGGAACCCACCAAACGCAAGTGCCGGGTGGAAAACCACACTCATGAACCCACAGCATGAGACGGGGACTCCAAACACTTCCCATCTGCTAAGGACTTCATGGGTGCCTGAGCCTCACGAAGGTGAGTGATGGTTTGGGCATGGACGGAAGACAGGTCCCTTACGCAGGCAGTCGCAGCCGGATTCACAGAAAGGGACAGGTCAGGGACGGGCAGGACATGGGGATGCTGACCATACAGAGCATAGAAAGGGGAGAACCCAGTGGAAGAGTGTACTGTATTGTTATAGGCAAACTCTGAAAGATGTAAGACATGTATCCAAGTCGCCTGTTGTTGTAATGTTAAACAGCGCATGTATTGTTCCAGTGTTTGGTTGGCCCTCTCGGTCTGACCATCCATTTCTGGATGGTAAACCGAGGAGTACTGTGAGTCAATACCCAGCAACTTGATCAATGCCCGCCAAAAACAGGATGTGAATTGCGAGCCCCTATCAGAAACAAGAACATGAAGGTAACCCAAACAAACAGAAAATGGATTCAAAGAACAGTTTGGCCAACACAGGGGCGGAGGGGATCCCTTTGCATGGTATGAAGCTAGCCACTTTTGTGAAGGAGTCGACTACCACCCATATAGTGTTGAATCCTTGTACCCTGGGTAGATCCGTTATGAAGTCCATGGTCAATGTGTGCCAAGGTTTCGGGGGAACAGGCAAAGGTTGAAGGAGACCTACTGGACGTACCCCTACGGTGTTTACTTTGGGCACAAACAGAACAGGTGTTCACACAATTTTTGACCTCCCGTTTCATAAAAGGCCACCAGCACAAACGTTGCAGTAGGTCCAAGGTCCGTTTTTGGCTGGGGTGACCGTTAAAGGGGGTATCGTGGGACCATTCTAGGGCCAGATTGTGGGTGTCGGTGGTGGGCAGAACCAAGCGGTCTTGCACGAAGGGCAGTCCATCCCGGTATATCAGATCCCATTCCGTCAGTTGATCGGGATGGAGTAATACTCATTGGCGTATGGTATCCAATAATGGCAAAGGTGGACTGCAGAGACATATAACACTGCCCTTGTTCAACAGGGTATCAGGAAAAACCGGCAGAACAACACCTCCAGGGGAACGGGATAAGGCGTCAGCCTTGCTGTGTGCCGTACCCGAGCAATGATTAATCTGGAAGTCAAATTCTGCAAAGAACAGTAGCCACCTAACTTGTCTACTGTTGACACATTTGAGAGAGGCCAGATCTCGCAGATTTTGATGGTCTGAATATACGGTTATCCGATGTTCAGCTCCCAGGAGATGGTGCCGCCACACCCAAAAGGCATCCATCACCGCCAGGAGCTCTTTCTCCGTTACTGTGTAATGCGCCTCCATGGTGTTGAATTTGCGGGAGTGGTAGGCTACAGGATGTAACTGACCCATCGTGGGACAAGCCTGTGAGAGTACCGCGCCTAGCGAGAAAGAAGAGGCATCTGCTTCGACAATGAAAGGGAGGTCCGGGTCAGGATGCTGGAGCACAGGAGCTGTGGTAAAGGCCAACTTTAAGGTGTCAAAGGCTTTTTGTTGCTCCTGCAGCCAGCGATATGGTACCAGTGGGCTGGTCAAGGCGGTGAGTGGTGCCACTATGGAAGAGAACCCAGAGATGAATCGCCAGTAAAAGTTGGTGACCCCCAAGAAAGACTGCAGGGCCTTAAGGGTCCGTGGTATGGGACACTCTAACACAGCTCGTAACTTTGCATGATTCATAGCGAGTCCACCAGGTGAGATGTGAAACCCCAGGAACTCGACATGGTCTACATGAAATTGACATTTTTCGAGTTTTGCATAGAGGGAGTGTTTTTGTAGACGTGAAAGGACCTCACGGACATGCTGGACGTGCTCATCCAGATTCGGTGAAAAAACGAGAATGTCGTCCAAATAGACGACCACGAACACGTCCAGGATGTCACTAAAGATGTGTTTCATGAATCTCTGGAACGTGGCCGGGGCGTTACACAAGCCGAACGGCATGACTGTGTACTCGAAAAGACAGTAACGAGTACAGAACGCCATCTTCCACTCGTCTCCCTTGCGGACACGGACCAGGTTGTACGCGCCCCGAAGATCCAACTTCGTGTAGATGGAGGCGTGTGTCAGACAATCGAGTAAGGGCGTTATGAGGGGTATGGGATACCAGTCTTTTTTGGTGATGGCATTAAGTCGACGATAATCCACACAGGGATGAAGATCACCCTCTTTTTTGGGGACAAAAAAAATTGGGCTGGCAGCAGGCGAGTTGGACGGGCATATGTGTCCTAACCATAAGGATTTCTGTATATACTCTTTTAGAGCCTGTTCCTCTGAAGGGGAAAGTAAGTAGATACGGCCTGTAGGTATGACAGAGTTGGGGATCAGATCGATGGGGCAGTCGTAGGAT
This sequence comes from Ambystoma mexicanum, assembly GCF_040938575.1. Lineage (NCBI taxonomy): Eukaryota > Metazoa > Chordata > Amphibia > Caudata > Ambystomatidae > Ambystoma > Ambystoma mexicanum. The sequence continues at coordinate 781,770,991 of NC_090933.1, read as the reverse complement.
CGATGCAGAGGAAGAGTTTCAGAGGAACCGTGATCAAAGACTTTCGCATACTCTCTGTATTCTGCAGGAATGTCTTTGGCGACCAAGCCTACTATTTGGGAATCAGAAGGTGGAGCCTCAGTGTTGTCTAAGGTAAGATGAGCGATAGCCCCCAAGGCCTGTGCTGGTGACTCGTCCCCGCTGGTGGTAGGAAGGCAGAAGTTCTGACAAACTTCGGACTCAAAACGAACCTGACCCGTCTTCCAGTCAATGAGCAGGTTGTTTTCCCGCAACCAAGGTATCCCCAGAATAAGCCTGTACTGTGGCATGGATATGAGATCGAAGCATATTGATTCTTTGTGTGTGGTCTGGATGGTCAGGAGTAACGGGGCCATCTGCTGTTTAATGGGACCAGAGACTAAAGCAGAACCGTCCACTGCCTGTACTGGTTCCGGCCATGACTTGTTCAATAGGGGTAGGTTCAGTGAATGGGCCAAGGTAATGTCGATGTAATTGCCCGTGGCCCCTGAATCAATGATAATGGTGACCGGATGGGAAGTCCCTGGGGTGGGTTGCAGGACGGGCTGTACATGGACGGGTCTAATGCACCCGAAAGCAGGAACAGGGTCTGGGGAAAAACAAAGAGTGCTCGATCCAGCCCCCGGTTCTACGATCGAGCAGTCCGAAAAACCTGATTCTTGGGTTTCGGGTGTCTAGGACATTCCTTAACAAAATGGCCAGTCGTACCGCAATAATATCATGCATTGTCTGCCCTCCTTTGTTCTCTTTCTGCTGAAGTAATCAGACTTCTTATACCCCCAATCTGCATGGGCTCTACAGAGCATTCCGAAGAAGCCGAAGGAGTGGGCAAGGCTGTTGACTGAGAGAACCCGGCCTCCACCCGACGTTTGGATCGTCGGGCATCCACCTGCAGGGCTAAATCCACCAGATCCTGGAATTGAATCGGTAAGGAAGGAACAACAGAGAGAGTGCCTTTCATGGGATTGCTTAACCCTCTGTAGAATACTACTGCCTTCTTGCTCTCAATCCAGGATGTTTCTGCCACCAGCTGATTAAATCGGGTGATGTATTCGATAAGGGAACCCCTTCCTTGGCCTAAGTCTAGCAGTTCTAGATCTCGGGACTGGACCTTGTGCCTAGTGTCGAATACACGTGACATCTCAACAACCAGAAGATCGAAATCGTAGAGGACAGGGCTGTCGTTCTCTAGTAGTGGGTTGGCCCAAGCTGCGGCCGTGCCAGCTAAGTGAGATAACATAAATGCCACCTTGGTAGTAGAGTCGGGAAAGGCCAACGGCCTACACAAGAAGTGCAACTTGCATTGGTTGAGGAAGGTCCTGAACTTCCGGGGGTCGCCATGATACCTCTCGGGGGCCGCTAACGGGAATGGGGAAGGGAGTACCATGGGAGCTGGTGTCAGGGGGCTAGCTTCGGGAGGTGAACGTGGTTGTGGTGGTGGCGGAGTGTCCCCAAATTCTGGATCTGTGGGTAAAGGATGTTGAACGCTTTGAATAGCATCCAGTCGCTGATGGATAGCCGTGTTGGCGGCGGCCATGTCAGCCCGTAGTACTGTAATAGCCTGAACCATAGCGGCCATGGGATCGTCCGTGGCTCCCTATATGATCTGCACGAAAAAGGCTTCACAGTCTGTCGTGACTTGAGTGTCGTGAAGATACGGATTGTCTCCGTCCCCAAGTGCCGCACAGAAAGAAACCAAAGCCACTCTCTGTGCAACCCTTGAGGCCACAGGTGGGAGATGATGTGATCCGGAACCACGGAACGCTGGACACCCAAGGACCGCTGCAAAGAAAATAGCAATAAGTACCAGGCAATGACCGTTACTACTATATGATGGAAAACTAAAATGGGCTTACCAAATAGGGCAGGGATGGCACTACTAACCCTAGGGTATTTGGGTCGGGTGGTTCCGGAACTCACGCGGGCAGCAATGCCAGATGAAAGAGCCCAGTGAGGTGTTGTGGCGAAGGGGCCCACCTGCAGTGAAGCTGAGGACCAGTTGTCTGTGGACAATCTCCAAAAGGTCAGGGCGACCAAGTACAAAACAAGTGGGGGATCCGAAGGAGTCCGTAGGCAGTCCGAGATCGATTACCAATGAAGAAAAGTGCCGGCAAGCAGGAGATTCTGAAGGAGTCTGTAAGCAGTCCGAGGTCAGTTACCAATGGAGACAAGTGCCGGCAAGCAGGAGATTCCGAAGAAGTCTGTAAACAGTCCGAGGTCCGTTATCAATGGAGACAAGGTAGTGTAGGCAAACAAGAGGGCAATCCGAAGGCAATCCGAGTAAGCAAGTCCAAGTTCTAGTATTCAGAAGAGCAAAACCAAAAGACGTGATGCCGAACAGTGATCCGAAGAACATCTGTGAAGCAGCGACCGCACGGGAAGTCAGCGTTTAAGTACACGCTGCTTCCTGATTACATGACGCGTAACCACATCACGTGAACGGGATTCAGCAATCACGTGACGCGGAAGCGTTCGAGTGGTCCTACAGTTTCGCAAGCGCCAAGGCAATTGCCAGTGAGAGAACGGGCGCAATTAAAACTGCGTCCTGGTGAGGACACGTGGCAGATGTCCTCGAGGGGCAAGCAACTGTACACGTGAGTCCCGGACCCGGATGAGGTGAATGTGGCGAGAGCCTGGGACATGGGCGGGCTAGGGGAACCCTCATGTTCTTAGTGGGTGCAGGGTGTGGAATGATCATGGTAGCAGAGTGTGTGTCAATGTGCTAGATCGCTTTGCTGAACTTTCTGGTATCACTATTAGCCTCAGAAGTCGTGCATATTTCCACTGGCTGGGCTCAGGGCTAAAACAGCAGAGCAGCTCCCATCCCTACAATTCAATTGGTCCCAGACACTTTTCGATATTTAGGTATTGACATGTTCCATGACGTCAGGAGCATAGCATGCAAGATGTCTTGGACAGACTGAGAAAGTAAATGGCGTTTTGGGGTAGGTTTCCCTTGTCGGTAATGGGCAGGGCTGCGCTCTTGAAAATGGCAGCCCTCCCTCGGTTGTTATACTTCTTTATAAACGTGACATATTGCATCCCCAGATGTTTCTTCTGAAATCTGGACATACTTACTCAGGAAATTCTTGTGGGAAAGAAGCAGACAGAGGATTTCTCTGAGCACACTCCAAAGAGCTTACGATGCATGGGGAATAAAAGTGCAACACTTCTAAGTATATTTTGTGGCTGGACAATTACAGTTTATGGTGGGCTGGTTGGCAGAAGACCCAACATTGAACACTACACTCTTTCAGCCTATATTAGAACCCTACTATATGAAAGAAATATTAGGGATACAGGAGGGTCAGGTTGCAACATGTATTGAACGGCTGCAAGTATTGGGAGAGTCGCGGCATCGTCACCGTGGGAGACTTGTATCAGGATGGTAAGCTTGCAGAGTTTGAGTTACTGGTTGAACAACTTGGCTTACATAAGGGACAATTTTTAGTACATCTCAACATAAAGCGCACTCTCGTAGCCAGGTGGCCTCAACTCTGGGAGGGCATGGTGGTAAATGCACAAATAGAGGTAATGTATGACATATCAGAGGGTGGACATGTTGTGTCCAGACTTAACAGAATGCTCTTGGGCGGTGTAAGCTCCTCCGACTTGGGAATAAGAGCCAAATGGGAGGCTGACCTTGAGAGGCCTATCTTGGATGTGGAATGGTCCAGACTACTCCTATGTCCGAAAAAGGGTTCCTAGGAATGCCCCGTCAAAACTCACACAGCTGTACGTGACCCACAGGGCATACTGACTCCCCTAAACATTTCCCGGTTTGATGGAGGTGGTAGGCAATTATTTCCTAGATGTATGAAAGAAAATGCTGGCCTGGTACATATGTGTTGCTGTGCAGGAAAATTCTGCAGTACTGGCCAGAGATTGCGCAGAGGGTGTCCAAAGGAGGGATTAACCACGATATATATAAATAACCAATTATAATTTTATTAAGTCCAGGGTGTGTCTATTGGGAATGTATTCTAGGAAATGTAGCGAGGCACACACTGTCAAAATGAGGGACCTCAAATTCATGCTGGCCAAGAGACGAATTGCAATGTCTTGGTAGTCTGCGGAGACCCCTAGCATAGAAGGGTGTTGAGGGGACTTGCAAAGATGCTCTACGGCTGAGACAATGGTATGGCATTGGGCCGTATATCAGGGCACCAGAGAGGTTAGCGAAAATGTCAACTCATGGGCTGCTCTCACGCAAATGATGTTTACGCCGACAGAGACAGCATCAGCGGAGATACGTTGTTCCATATACTTAAGTCTGTTGTCTGTTTCTTACTACATGATGCCTTCACAAATGGTGTAAGAAGTGGGATGCGGCTTAACCAATACAAGTTGGGGAACCCTAACATTTCAAAAGCTAAATGCCAGAGCATCAGACCCCCCCAGTAGCCGCCAAGAGTTCTATTGGGTTTGATATATGCGGTAATAGGGATGAGACAATTCCTTCAGGTGAAAGAAGATTGATATCTACTGATTTGATACTGATTCCAACCCCTGATACTAACATTAGACTAGCACCCAAGTCAGGGTTGGCATGGAGATTTGGAATCAATGTATTGGCAGGAGTGATAGATCCAGAATCCTGTGGGGATGTTGAGATATTACAACAAAACCACTGAAAGGAACCATTCCAAATTCACTATGGAGATAAGGTTGGTCAGGGGGTGCTTGAGAAAGCAGTATTCCCTAGCCTTGAGAAATCTAGGGAGGAAAGCACAGACCAGGGAACTCAAGGCTTTGGGGTGGCTGATAGGACATCTGAGAGCCCTCCCAAATCTGAACCCAGGAAATCCCAAGAGGCGGAGGTCGACCCAAAACATTTCAGCGGGTCCAATTCACAGAGTAAGAGTTTGTGGGGAAACACTCATTTTCTTAATCATGGAAAGTATCTTTTGGTGATAAACTTTCAAGCTTTGAACTCACAAGCTATACTCCCCATTAAAAAATGTGTGGAGGGGAATGATTTCCATCTTTTGTATTCACAAAATTATCAAGTGCCAGGTAGGGACAAAATAATAATGTCTTTAAGTTTACAACTAAGTTTTCCCTATGGCGTTGGCATTTATGCGTTAGCCCCTAGAGAAAGAGGATTAAAGACACAACCCATACTTTCCTGGGGAGATGAATTGAAGTTTGTCCTTTTGAATTTTTCTGATGACCCCACTGAGATCAAACAGGGCCAATTGGTAGGAAGTTTAAGGTATGAAATGTTATGGAAACCTTCTGGGCCTAAGCCGCTGAGAGAAAGGTCCAATGAGAAGACATCCAGTGAGGAGGGAAGCCCAAATTATTTTTTCAGTCTTTTAAACAAGGAAAGACAATTATCCATTGGAAAGGATACTCCATCTGAATTATCCACTCCCCCAAAAGGTTTGAGAAACCATGAGAAAAAGGAACAGAACTTTGAGCGGGTGGGAATCTCCTGCGAGGCCTCAGGGAGTCCCAATAAATTATCATCTAACATTCTCTTTTCCTCATCAGGGCTTGTTGTCATCCTCCTTCCCCAGATAACAACAGCATTAGAACAGGATTGCACAACAGCCAAGTCCCTAAGGGAATAGAAAGATGGAGGTTAGCCTCCAGTGATGAACCCACTTTGCGACCCCTATCAGAAGTGTAACCCTTTATAAAGGATATGGATATGTTGCAAGATTTTGTCCATTGAGCATAGTTGATCTTCCCAATTCATTGTCATTCAGAGAACCCAGACAGACTCAAGAAAATAAGGAGGAAGGTATTGAGCCCTCATATAATAACATGTTATACCCTTAATCTCAGGATATGATGTTGGAGGGGAAGAAGAACTTAAATAAATCTGGGGAAAAGGGAACAGACTGTGGGAACCAGAGAAAACCCTATGCCTTTTTATATACAGGTGGGAAAACCTTGTATAAAGTCCCTGTTACCTTAGAGGGGAAATATTGTCTGGGCGGAATTGGATACAGGAAGTAAGGAAAGTGCCATAAGAGCAGGGTTACTCCCTCAAGTATGGAAAGAAATCGGAAAAGAGAGGGTAACCTGTGTACATGGCCATATGGAAAAATCGCTGTTAACTCACATCCTTATTACCATTTTGGGAAGAAAAATATACCTGACTGTAGCAGTGATTTCTAATTTACCAGTGGGAACTGATGGGTCCCAATTCAATCAAAGGGTTTCAAAAGTGGCACAAGTAAAATCCAAAACTCCTACAGCTGGGCTTCCTCATCAAATGAAACTAGAACCTCCCATATTTGAAGGGAGAGCTAGTGCGGACGAAAGTGTTTTGTGGAAATGAACCCAACATCGCAGAGAAGAGAATCCAACCTAGGGGATATGCAGGGTTTCTTGACCGACAACCTTGCTGCTCGACAGTGGAATACCGGAAGGTTAGGGAGCAAGATAAGGTAAAAGCCCTCTCCCGGTTGCCATGTGAAGCACCCCGGTCCAACCCGCATTGGGGAAGGGTATGTGAGAAACCTGAGGGCATTCTCAATCCTACTCACCTTGGATTCTCTTGCGCAGGAGGCCAGGGAAAGGCCATCGATTTTGGATCATGACCCTGGGAGTGGAGAAGCAAGGGAGGGTCACCTGGGTTTTGGGTCCTTGAAGATTAGAAGTGGGGTGCCCTTGGGTGAGACATGCTTTCCCCCTTTTCCCATTGACAATCAACCTAACTCTTCCCTGACCTTTATGGGCTATTATAAACCAGTTGCCCTCTTTTCTCCATATTTGACATTTGACAGTACTGAGTAGAGGAATAGGAGACTGAGAGTAATGCACACTAGGCCATGTCACCATTTCAGTATTGGAACGAAGAAGATGCCTGCAAACTGGAGTAAAGTTCAGGCATGTCCTCTTAATCATGGTCAGGCAAATCCAATTGGGAGTTCACACCTGCAACCTGTCGAAGGGTTGCAGGTTGTGAGAAAGCTGAAGGTATTCTCCTACCTACTGCCCCGGGTTTTCCATTCAGGTGACCAGGGAAGGTCCATCACTTTTGGATGCCGGCCCTGGGGCTGGGCAAGTGAGGGAGGATAACCTGAGTGGAGCGTCACAGGGGATTGGGAGGAAAATGCCTAAAGGTAAGTCAGGGTATTCCCCCTATCCCAATTGTACATCAGCCTACTCTTCCTCCACCTTTATGGGATATTTTCAGTCTCATCCCATCTCTCCCTCCCCATTTCCAACATGTACTGGGACGAGGAAGAGGCAACTGGGAGTTAGCGAGATTACCTTAGTGAAAAGTACTGTGAGGAGGAAGATGGATAGAGAGACCTACATTCTACCACTAACATGTCCCCTTAATAGAGTCAGGCAGGGTCAGGCATTTGACACTAACCATACACACCTGACTCCAATTGATCCTCAGTAAGGTATAAAAGGTGGATTTCTGCCAGAGTAAATGAGCAAGCTGGGATTGCTGGTTGGATCTTGGAAGCCAGGAGGATCTGGAGGACAACGGGACGCCCAGACACTGACCCGTTGTGTCAGAGGGGTTACAGTGTGGGAAGGGAGCCGTATCTCCATGGATCCAGATTGGGGAAAGCTGTGACCTGTTGGCTGTATCCAGGTAAGTGCTCGTTCCCCTGGAACTAGTGTTGGTCTCAGAGGTGTCTGAGGGGCAGGTAGTGAGACCCTCACCTCGACACACTCATCCCGAAGAAACTGCCGCCAGTGTCACGCTACTCAGTGAGTTTCATGAGAGAGAGAGAAACTAAGTAGCGTGTGGGTTGCTGGACCGGGAGCAGTAGCAGCGGAAGGTGCAAGCGGCACGATAATTGAAAAACAAGGGAAAGTAATAAAAAGAAGATGCGCGAGCGGCACAAAAGCAGAAAAAGCAGAAACAGTAAGTTGTGAAGGACAGAAAGAAAAGAGAAGGTGTGAGCGACCCAAAAGAAAGAAGAAAACGTGAAAAAGCAGCACGAAGCGAACAGAGAGAAAGTGTGCGAGAGGCACGACAAGGGAAAGGAAGTGTGCAAGAGGCATGGAACGACAGAAGGCACCGGAAAAGTGTGCAAGAGGCACAGAGAGATAAAAGGTGCCAGAGGGAAAACAAAGAGTGCAAGGAGAGGGGCCAGGAATCAGAGTGATCGCGCATGGGGAGGAGCAAAAGCTCTGCGTTCTCTAAAGTCTCTGATACCGCCCCGGTGTTGACCAAAGAAGGTGTACAGCGTCACTTGATAAAAGGTGGGAAAGGGGGGGCTACAGTGAGAGTGAAGTGGGAGAGAAATGCTCAAATTGAAGGGAAGGCTGTTGCAACCTCACCAACAAGAACAGTGCTTTAAGAGGTACATCCTGACAAAGGGAAATTTTGGTGTTTTGTGTTTGTGAACTTTTAAGTGAACTTTTTGAGGCAAGAAGGGCCTAGGCTTTGGGAAGGGAATCCTGAGAGCCCCAAAGGAAACCACAAGAGACATTGTTGAAATCAGAGATTCCTAGATTTGGGGAAGGGAACCCTGAGAAGCCTACAAAGAACTGTGACTCTTCATTTTGGAACCAGATGAATCAGAGCTTCCTAATGGGAACCGCAAGAGACCCAGAGACATTGTGAAATGTATTGTCCTGCTACAAGAGCCCTATCTGGAAGATCTCAAGTGCACCCCTTTTTGTGTTGAACTATTTTTAAACTGGCAGAACTAAACCTGATGGTAAGGCTACATTTCTTTCTGAAACACTATTTTCCTTTAAGAAGACCTAACATAGAGTAATGTTTTCCCATTATTACCCACAGCGAGCGTTGGAGGCGGCCGTGTCAGGCGGTGCGGCTTGATGCTGTGCTGATTCAGTGTAGGGTCCTTTCCTCTGATCCACGCGGCTGAGTGAGCAGCGAGCAGTAATAGAGCTGTGAGTTGCTAGTGAGCAGACAGCTTGCCGGCTCGGTTCCCAGGACGGTTTTCAGGGGCTGCTTTTGAGGTCGTTTTTCTTCTTGTACTTACCCTACATTTTGACATTAGGTCCACCGTCTTTAAGGTCCATGCCCTCGGCCACCGGTCCCGGCCATGGGCTTGTTGTATCCTCTTGCCGGTAGGCTGCTACCAGTTGGCAGCGCAGGTCATGCAAGCCGTGCCGTGCTACTTTGCGGGCTGGGGGCTCTGTTTAGTTGCTTCATGTTTCGGGCATGGCAGCCTTTTGACTTCTGACCCTCGAGCTGCTCACTGAGTCTGTGTTTTTGCAGACGCCTGTGTTGGAGGTTGGAGACTGAAGCTCACATTGGTGGGTGCCGGCATAGGCGATCCGCGTTGCACCATGGGGTCTGCTCTCGGTGTCTCTTGGAGAAATGAGTGGGGGTTACGCATCCAAAGGCTACCCAGCCGAGTACTCTGCAGGCTCCTGGCAGTGCCGTGGGCAACTGTACCCCTTACCCACACGTTGCATTTCATCTGTTTTATTTCTATTTATTTATTTATTTATTCTTTTTGGTTTTATACCTAACCACTCATCACCATGCCAGTCACGAGACTGCAAGAGTTGCAAACCATGGGCAGTAGGGATAAAGACTCAGTACCTCACTCTGAATTTTCTACTGCTACCAGTTTGGGAGCGGGATCAGCTGTTATCCAGTCTGCCGTCGGCAGTACGAATGATTCTTATATTCAGTCTCCATCTAGAGCTCCTCATAGAAGTGGAAGCCGCTTTTCTGAAGTTTTGGCCTTGAGCGCCAAAAGAAGACAGAATTTACAGAAGGAACACCTACTGTTTATGGATTTTCTACTCCGAAATAAAGATCTGATGTGTTCAGACAGTAGTGCTGACTCCCCGCTCAGGACTCACATGCAACCATCGGCTAAGGTCCCGAATTTCCACAATGCTTATGAAGAGTTAACAGGGACATCACTTAATAACAAGGCCCTAGACAAAGTAGAAAGCCCTATGTTAACGAGCTTTCAGGTTTTGTTAAACCAGCACAAGGAAATAGAGGAACAGCTTGAAGAAGCCATCGTAAGAAGTGCAGAGAGGGAGTTGGATGATCCCAGAGCACCAGATAACTGGTTGCGTTTTAAGGATCTTATACTACGGGACCTCGCAACATGTTCCAGTTTGAAGACTTTCAGTCTTGGGTGGGTACTGTAGGATTGAAGCATCCTATGTTATCTCCACCACTTCCACAGACGGAAGTCCACCCATGAAGAGCCAGCAAGAGTGGACACGGCCTCTCAAACATGTTTTCATCAGACAAAGGTCCATTTGGGCTGTCAAACAGACCCCAGTGAGCCTCCATATATTAATCCATCTATGCAAACAAAATCTCTCTCCTCAAGGTCCTGCTCAGGAAGTACAGCTTCTTTGGAGGGTACCCTACCCTCAGTGTTAACTGGTATCAAACCTGCATTTACATTGGCCTCCCATTGTTTAAATGACACTTACCAAATGAAATCCTCCATGGCTACAATTGTGGACCCCAAGGTGAGGAGTTTTGCCCTAGACTCAAGAAACATTATTTTGACAAATGTGGCTAAGCCTAGCCAAGAGGAATCCAGGGAATCTCTCAAAAACAAAATCCTGGCGTGGCTTACTCCCAAAGTGGGTCAAATGTGTATTAGATCCCTGGACTTGAAAGTCCTGCTCAGACTGCAGTTTTGTAACTGGTGCACTGAAGAGAATACTGACTGCATTCTTATTGGATGGGGGTCCAGTAGTCTGCCCGCCTTTTTATACAAACTCAGAAATGTTCAGGACACTTTCCCACCTACAAAAATAAGAATTACTTTGAACTAAGTACTACTGCTGTTATATGCTTTGTATATCCTTTTTTATGGTTGCCTTCTGAGTTTATTGTCAATCCATTCTTGTTTGTTAGGATAGCGGAGGTTAGACCATGTCATTGTTTGTTTGTTAGTTTTATGTTGTATGTCATGCGCCCTAATGCCTGCGGCTTTTGGCGTGTTATAAGTGTACACATAAATAAATAAATAACATCAAATTTGTTTTAAGAGTGAGGACAGGCATAGGTTTGGACACACACACACTTCGGTTTTGGACTAACAGACATTGACAGCCCTTCAGCATCATTTGTAATAAAGGTTTTCAAACATTTACTTTTAAGTCTGTGTCTCTCTTGATAACATGTCTGCCTCACATATGGTGTTAGAGGTGGGATGTAGCGCAACATAATCAGGTTGGGCGACCCTGAAATATGAAAAGCTAAGCAGTAGAGCCTCCAACCCCACAGTGGCCACTAAAGGCTCTGTTGTGTTTGACCTTTGTAGTAGCCGGTCAGAAACCATCCCACCAAAGGAAAGACGTCTAATCCCTAGTGACCTTGTCCTTATACCACCCCCAAGAACTTACATCAAGTTGGCACCCAAGTCAGGACTGGCATGGTAATTTGGTATTGACGTCCTGGCAGGGGTTATTGACCCTGGTTTTAGAGGGACGTGAAGCTATTTCTCCACAATCATGGCGAAGAGGCCTTTCAGATCCAGGCAGGAGATCAAATAGCCCAGAGGATACTTGAGAGGATGATGCTACCTATCCTCAAAGAAGAAGCTGAGAAAGGTGAGAGGTGCTTTAAGCTTTGGGGAAGCCAATGAACAACCTAGTTCTTCCCAAACTCCACCGATCAGTGATGAAAATTCTGACATAATTCCCGATTTGGCCTTTGCTCAGCGAAACAATCCTTTACTGGCCAAAGCCCTCCTTCAAGTTGTACCTGAGTCTGAGGATCGGAAGGGAGGGGGCTATTTTACTTTCTATAAAAAAGGACATCTGCACAGAAGGGACACTACTTCAGATGGGCTACCAAGAACACAACTAGTGGTTCCCTGAATGTTGCAAACAGGTAATGCTCGAGATTGCCCACTCACACCTTACAGGGGGACATCTGGGCCAGGCCAAAACCCAGGCACACCTAGCCAACAAATTCTACTGGCCAGGGATATATGTTGACACTAGAAATTTCATTCAGACCTGTGAAATATGTCAGCGTACCAGCACTCACTTATCACCACCAGCCCCGTTAAATCCATTACCCATCATCGAAGTACCATTCTCGAGGATCGGGATGGATATTATTGGACCCCTTAAAAAATCTAAATTGCCCAATAAATACGTGTTGTTAATACTTGATTTTGCCACCCGATACCCTGAGGCATTTCCGCTGCGCAATAATACCATCCAGCAGATACTAAAACATTTGCTACCCTTCTCTCAGGTTGGCTTTCCTAAAGAAATCTTATCTGACCAGGGTACCACCTGTATGAGCAATCTTATGAGGGAGGTAAAAGAGCTACTTCATATAACTACCTTGAAGGCTTCTGTATATCATCCTCAAATGGACAGATTAGTTGAACGGTTTAACAAGACCCTTAAGATCATTCTTAGAAAATTAGTCGATGAAGATGGGACCAACTGGGATCAGATGATTCTGTGCACCTTGTTTGCCATAAGAAAAACTCCTCAGGCCTCCACTGGTTTCTCACCCTTTGAACTACTCTTGGATGAGAAGCCAGAGATGTTTTGTATATGTTCAGAGAAACATGGGAGGAAAGAGATGAAGCCCCAATACCACTCTCCCAGGCAGCCTCCAGGTTAATAGAACATATAAGAGCTGTCCGATCCCTGGTACAAGACCACCTTGATAGAGCCAAAATCAATAAAAGTCCTTGTGCTTCTCCCTACCTCAGACAACAAACTTATTTCTAAATGGCATGGGCCATATGTTGTATGGGAAAAGACAGGTCCATGTAATTAAGAAATCACCCAACCAGACTGTCGCCAGAAGACGCAGGTTTACCTTGTAAACTTATGAAGGAGTGAAAGGAGAACTAATGTCACTGGCCCTCATTACGACCCTGGCGGAAAGGGGTTTACGCCGGCGTAAACCATGGCGCCCCTTTCCGCCTGAGTACGAGTTCCCTTAGCGCCATGGTGATTTTAACGCCTGCTTTTAGCAGGCGTTAAAATCCATGGCGCTAAGGGACCTTGTTGTTAATTACGCCACCGTAATTTACGGTGGCGTAATTAACGCCTTCCCCACTCCCATTATACCCTATGGGGCAAAAATGGGAATGGGGAAGGGTAAATGGGGATTGGGGACTTACCGCCCCGCCAAGGTCGGAATGGGGCGGTAAGTCCGCCAACCACCATGGCGGAGTTCGCAGCTTAGCGCCATGGACCATGGTGCAAATAGCACCATGGTTCTCCGCCAAGGTCATAATGAGGGCCACTGTGTTATGTTGTTTAATACCAGAAGAGGTTAAGAATAACACTCTAATTCCCTCTGATATTACTAACTCTGAACAAAAAGATCTCCTTGTGTTGATAGATCAATTGTGAGATGTTTTTTGTGAAGAGCCTGGCAGGGTGAAAGGAATATACCATCATATCCGCACCTTTGCAGGCAAGGTAGTGCATTTTAAACCATATCGACCACCTGAGGACCGTAAAACCATTGTCATCATGGAAGTAGAGCAAATGCACTGGGCCAACATAATTCAGCCATCTACCAGTGCCTGGACTTCACCCATTGTTCTAGTTGAAAAACTAGACATCTATTTTGTATAGATTTTTAGTAAGGTGAACAACATCTCAGCATTTGACGCCTACCCAATGCCTCATATCGACGATCTTAGCGATGAATTAGGTAGTGCTGTCTATTTGTCAACCCTAGATGTAACCGAGGGTTACTGGCCAGACCCACTGCATGGAGCAGATAAAGAAAAGACAGCCTTTGCCACCCTGATAGGTCTGTATAAGTTTAAGGTCTTACCCTTCGGGTTACACGGTACCCCAGCAACCTTCCAAAGGCTGATGTATAAGATTCTCTAGCCTTACCCATAATTTTGTGGGGCACACATTGATGGCATCATAATCCACAGTAAAACCTGGGGAGACCATCTGTACCATCTGTATACTAAGAGCCTTAAGAAAAGCAGGACTAACGGCCAACCCAAAGAAATGCAAATTGGCCCAATCTGCCGTTAAATATCTTATTTTTATGTCAGAAATGGCAGTGTTCAACCATAAGATTGTAACCTATGGCCACCACTGCCCGGCTATGGGGTTAAAGTGAGATGGCCTCAAGGAACCGGCTATATGGTTAACGTGTGCAGTGGGCCTGGCCCCCGGCAAAGACAGGTGCAAAATCAGTGATATAACTTTGGTGCCTGAGGAATACAATCTGGCCACTGGCCATGGCCACCAGGGACCGGCAATGTGGTTAAAGTGGGCATGGCCACCGGGGACCGGCAATTTGGTAACATTTTCAAAGTCGGGATAGGCTTGAGCAAAGTTGTGTTCAATGACTTTCATAGGTTTTTATTAGTACAACTTAACCATAAAGTCCCTAGGGGGTGTAGAGGAGGTCCCAAATGCAGCCCACACTTCAACTGTCCATTTTGAAGTACCAGGGACGTTCACACCGAGATTTGTGACGTATGATGAGCAAATAAACCAGCAGAGAGCCGCGGTGGGGCTCTGTCCAGTACCTATCAGAGGAACGATGCCTATTGAAGTACCAGTACCGAGGAAACTATGGACAGTAAAGTACCCATTGAGAAAACCATACCAACAAATGAGACAGGCCGAAGATCGCCTGAGTACAGTCCCTGAAAAAACCTAAAATGGTCTTAATGGAAGACGAATGGTGATGTCACAAGAACCTAAACCTGACTCACATGTAGAAGAAATGACGACCAGAGAATTCCATAAAGAGACGAAACGCCATAAACAAGGATATCTTGAACTTAGAATGTGAAGGCGATGTCAAATGTAAGAAGCTTAAGCTGTAAGAATGGCAAAGATATTTGACCAGTTTATACCTGTACATATGCTTGGAACCGCAAGAAAGCTAAGAAAATCGTGCGGCTTAGTAGAAAGATAGTGCGGCAAGCGCCATATATATATCTACCTCAAATATAGCACTTTATAAGAAGTATGCTTCCACTTTGCACAAAAGCAGAATCAACAAAAATAACTAAGACCATTCGAAAAAGATTTCACATTCAACGGAATCAGGAGCTGAGCGGCAGAAACGGAACTCAGCAGAGGCAACTCGTGCCTAGGGAACCAAGGTTGTATCCATCAAAATGAACGAGCAGTAGCTACAATCAACTGAAGGAAGGACCAGAATATACTGCTTTGAAGGGGCAAGATAAGAAGGCAAAGGCAGGTGGTGGGTGAACATAAAATTAAATACACAAATTGTTGGAAAAAGGCAAATCCACAGTGTCTGAATCACGTGACCAGCCGAATGAACAGAGCAAGACCCCCATACCTACGCATGGCTGTGAGCCAAGAGAAGATATCGAGGCAGAAGATACAGGCAACCACAGCGAAATAATTGACAAATAGCCACTAAAGTGATGATTGATTGAAGGAAATCCGGGTGAATTGAGGGGCACCCTGCACATGGCCGACCATTCTGCGTGCTACTAAGCAAAGTGTGAAAATATGCATGGGGTTGGTGCCAACCCAATCACAGTGGACCAAGTAATCTAGGGTCCTATAGGTAGTAGAACCAATGGGACGTCGTACTTTAGTGACGTCTGCAGTAGTCATTTTTGAAGGAAGGGCTTAGATGCCCACTGGACAGTTTTTTCCCAATCCCCTCACTCCGTTACCATATACAGATATAGTACCTATAGTAAAGTTACCTTTTCCTAACCAATAGAATTGCATGTCAACTTTTGAGTGTTACACGTCAAGGATGACAGGTTTTTAGTATAAATGTTAGGATTTTTATGAAGTTCGTTGGAGTTGAAGCGAGAAGGAAGATCGCACCATTGCTGATATTTGTTACTCCCCGTATTTTGTACTTGTCATTAAACGGACTCCCTTTGCCAAACCGTTGAGTTGTCCTTATTGATTGGTGTTGAAGTATTAAATCTGCACCCCCATCCATCTCACGGGTGCTGCTATCTTGTCTTAAAGTGCTTCTGGGCAAACCCCAACTCTATGGACCCGTTGGGGGTCCGGAGCACAGGGGAGACCTTTCCCATGGTGCCAGGGCGTGCGCCCACAGTAAAATAGTCCCCCTGGGGGTGGATCACATGTGAGAGTAAACCCCAAATGGGATTAGGGACAACCTTTCCCAGAAACGCAGTATAGCACTTCTCTTCCACACCCCTCCTCTTGCCAAAGTCCAAATTCTCCTTCCTCCCTACTAGAGAGCGCTAAAATACTTTTCTGTGAAGTCAATACATCCGAAAAGGTAGACCAGAGTAAGGTACAAGAAAATCAGACATTCGTCTCATACTATCCCAATACCAGTACTTACTCACCTGAGATTAAGAAGGATAACCAGTGGTAGCCGAGAAGAGGCTGAAAACGCTACCCCATTAGACCGGGATAAGGAATGTCAGACGCCGAGCACAGAGGACGGAGACGGGCAGCATATGTTCCCAGATGCCGGGACGATACAGCAGCCTACCAAAAGCAACCTCTGGGCTTCCTAGGGACTCCAGCATGGCAACGGCAAGGAGAAGAACTCCTGGAAGGTTGCCAGAGACAGTGCCACAACGAGGAAGGACAGCACGCCGCAGAACGCTGTCAGAGCCTTGCAGTAGTGCGTTGCTCGTAACCCACTCACCAAGACACAAGGTACGTGGGCAGACCGAGAAGAGGGGCTAGAGGTCTGTAAAAGCTTGGAAACAAATACAGGGCAGAGAATAGAAGTGACGGGGACCCTGATAGCACATTGTGAGACTGGGAACCACACTACTACACAAATAAGAGACTGAAAGAGTCTGGGACCCTAAGAGTGAATTAAAAAGAAGAAAGGGAAGGGGTTTTCCTGGCAGGAGAGTAAACCAAGCCACCCTGAGAACGACATGCAAGTCTGAGGCCCAAACTCAAATATAAGTCGGAGAATATGTGGGTCCAGAAAAGGCTCTGGGGCACAGAGGGTCGCAGACACTGACCCCCCAAGAGCCAGGTGGGGCAGGAGTGCTGCTCTGTGATACAGGGCCCAGAGTGCCCCTGAAGTAATAGTAGCCGCATTAGGGTCCCGCTGCGGCATAAATAAGACGCCCAATGGCAGACCCAAGACCGGGAGACGAGCGGAGTGGGAAGTAGCCTGGGAAAGGAAAGGTGAATACTTTGCTATTGCGAGGTGAGGACCCTACAGATTCACATGTGAGGGGGTAATGTTGCTAAATCGGGGTGGCCGGGCCTACATAACTAGGAGACATAACGCTCTGCAAAGGAAGACAGTGTGCACCTCAGAGGTGGCAAGGAGCGTCCACTACAAAAGTGGGCCAACAAGGAACAGGCAGCAACACTAACGCGACAGGGGTCCGAGCAGAGCTCACAGAGCACTCATCACAACCTGAGGGGCACTAAATATATTTTTCAGTTCGAGCATGTACAATGATCACGCATGGGTGACTGCGAAGAACTCGGAAGCAGTGGCAACAGCTAGCTTCCGGGCCCAGAAGCAGATTTAGCACTTCTCCCTCAGTGACGAACCAACAGCAAGGGCTCTGAGGGGCCAAACAAGAATTGAAGCTAAAGCTGCCACACACCAACCACGGGACAGGACAGAGTCAGTCGCTGCACAAATACAGCCTGCAATAGCAATGATGTCAAGGGATAAAGGGAAAGAGATACTGGCTGTTGGGGGCCTGCCCTGGACCACCGGGCAGGCCCCATCGGCATGTCGGGAGCACCCGACACAATCCATCAGTGCAGCAATCATGCACCCAGGCCAGGGTCGCACCAGCAGCCATGATCACATGGCGTTGGCAGCCTTCAGGGATGGCGTTGCCCAGCAGGGGCATCGTCCTCGTGCTGGGCCCCGTCCATGGGCCCACAGCATGCGGTGTGGCACCAGCATGGTGCAGAAAGAACGACACCAGAGTCCTTTGTTGGAGTGACTGACGAGCCAGAAACAGCTCGTGCTCTTTATTAACTTGGTCACATGGTTCCCCATGTGACCAAGACAAACACACTGGGAGATAACATATCTCCCTACAGGGGTGACATGCAACACTCCTCCTTTTTCATAACAACAAAATTAATGGAACACTATGACAAAATACACACACTATCACTACAAACCATAACTCCCACTCACATGCACCCTTTATTAACCTGGGTAGGTGGGTCTCATGTCACTAAACGGCACCAATGAGGGACCCTGGCACCACGTAACGCACTCCACATGTACCGACGTTCACCGCTTTACATTCCCCGCTGATTGGGCCATCTTAAGCAAGTCCACGTCTGCCGGCTCCCAGCTCTCATGGGGATGTCTACAGTGTCCACCGGCGCACCCGTGGAGTAGCAGGACACCAGCTTGGCCCCTCGCCAATGTACATCTAAGACAGTCACACCACAGTTCAGTGGCTGGCAAAGCCGCACCTGGGGATACCAGAGGCCACCTTGGCCTGGTCCTTGGATGGTGGGGCAGAAGTACCCATGGCACAATGCTGGCCCAATGGCAGGATGATGGGCCACCCCCTCCTCTTCTGGGCATGCGCATGATGCGCTTGTCACTGCAGTCACTCGATGTGGCCTCGCTAGCTGGTCTTTAATTGAGGGCGCACAAGCACTCCCTTGGGGAGCCGCTACCTTGTTGCTGGGCGATGAATGCAGACCTCTCTGGGAGGAAAGTGCAACCCTTGGCCTGTGCCATGATGTGTTGGCTGCCTTGCCAGGGGCCTGGGTATGGTTCAAACACGGCCATTTGCAGTTGTATGGCGCTTCGCTTCCCCTTCATTTCTTTGGCTCCCACGTGGAGCGTTGCGGGCCTCGTCCCCTCCAGGCCCGTGGACCACTTAGGGCCAGTGGGTGGTACCGGCAGCAGGCCTGGGTTCTTGATGGGGTGCCACAGGCTTCTCCACCATTTTGCTGTGTTTTGTTTTTTTCCATGCAGCGACAGCGGCCCCTCTTCGCTTTGCGGGTGGGGGAGAGGCAGCTCACCCCCTCATTGCGGCCACCGCCGCTCCATCTCTTCTCAGGGGGGGGCTGCACCTCCCCCCCTCACGGACCAGGACGCGGGACATCTCTCTCGTCTCCATGGGGGAGGGGCAGCGCCTCTTCGTTGCGGGGCGGGCCGGGGCAGCTCGGTTCTCCCTGCGGCTGGGGCGCCGCACCAAATTACTTTTCTCCTCCGCGATGGAGCATTACAGCAATCACCATCAGAGGGCCTGGGTCTTACGGGGGCCAGCGCAGTTCTTCTCCTCAGGTGTGGGACAACAGCAGCGCATTCGGCCGATGCTGCTTTCCTTCTTCTTGGTGAGGGCCAGAGGAACTTCCTCACCTCCATGTTTACGGCGAGCATGCCCCCACAGGTACGGGGCACAGGGGCTCTCACACCTCGTCGCCATTGTTGGGGTCCTGCCCTGGACCACCGGGCAGGCCCCATCGGCATGACGGGAGTACCCCACACAATCCATCAGTGTGGCGATCATGCCGCGGGAATATGAGTGGGGGTCACCCCACCCGCTCCGGATCACCGGAGCAACCCACGTGGCTGGGGGCACCCAGCACACCGCGGCCCCGGCTCTGGGGGAACCCAGGCCAGGGTCGCACCAGCAGCCATGATCACAGTTGGCAGCCTTCAGGGACGGCGTTGCCCAGCAGGGGCACCGTCCTCGTGCTGGGCCCGTCCATGGGCCTACAGCAAGCGGTGTGGCACCAGCATGGTGCAGAAAGAAGGACACCGGAGACCTTTGTTGGAGTGACTGACGAGCCGGAAACAGCTTGTGCTCTTTATTAACTTGGTCACATGGTTCCACATGTGACCAAGACAAACACATTGGGAGATACCATGTCTCCTTACAGGGGTGACATGCAACACCGGCTACGGCCAAGCCACAAAGAAAGACTCAAGAAGGAAATATACAGAAACTATGGAGGAAGAAGGGGAATCAGACACCCCAGAAGGGAGCGATTAAATTGTGCAATCTCTGCCAGCCACAGGGACGGTAGAAGGCAGTGTTTTCAGGAATTCTGTGAACATCTCACAGAGACACTCCAAACACTGCTGAATAACCAGAGATCAAGTCGAGGGTACATGCGGGGGCCGGAGGCCACCCACTTTATTCAGAGGGTGGACTCAGTCCCCCCACCCCCAGCTAAAATTAGAAACATTGAATGTCCTCTTTGAATTTATGCATTGAAACCTACCACGGGGATCAAACCACAGTCTCGGGTTTGTAGGCCAGACCCTTCACTCCTGCACTATATAGCCAAATGAAAAATAGCAAACAACTAAAGGTAAAATGTCCCATTTCGACACTGCAAGTACCAGAGAAAACATTTGCATTGGTTCTTAGAGTTTAAAACATGCACATCTTTTAAAGTTTAGAAAAACACTATTAGAAGAAAATATGCTGTCTTGGTTTTGTGTGTCTATTTATTTTATGAAATGCAAATGCCATTTGTACTGTTCAATTTGGGTGGCTATGCAAAGCCAATTTAATGAAATGTGCATATTTCACAATGATATGCTAATTTCTGGCGACGTCACATCCCATTGTGTTTCTTGATGAGTTCCCCCCACTTTAATGTTTAGGACTTGACCCCTGTAAATAACATAAGGGCGGAATTGATACAGGAAATGAAGTGACAAGGCAAGTCTGGCGTGTCTGGAAGAACGGGCAGACGTCACTGAAAATGAGCTGCTATCGGAAGATACAAGAAAGACGGTTGGGGGGCAAGCTGTTCAAAGTTTCATGCACAAGAAACACCATCTGTGGGCAGTTGAGTCCCAAATAGAAAATATTTAAAGCAACATCATTCACAGTTACGTCGACCATGGGCTATGATAACTGTGAAATAGGGCACGCAAAGGTCACACGGAAAGTGAGACACTTCAAGACAGTGATGGGGATTCACGTGCAGAGGCAAGTCTTAGGTGACCTGGTTAAAGGGCACATCTCGCGATATGTGGGGCTTCACTGGAGGATATACCCAGTGCATTGAGTGGGATGCTAAATTGAGGGGGGGTTCTCATTAGGGGTCGTGGCCTAGCTTAGGTCATGCCCCCTAACGATAGCCCCCCCCCCCTTGCCAAAAGGGGGAGGTAGGGTGCTGTTGAAGCAGGGAAGCTCTCAAGCTCAGCAGGCAGCCGTTTCATTCAAGCAAACAGTGTGGCTAAAAACCACGGCTCCTTGAATGAAAGGGCTGTCTGCTGCGTGATGACTGTACATCGAAACTGGAAGAGGGCTGGCGGGCCCAGTCTCTTCTTTTGTTTCCGAGTAAAGAGTCATCAAACACCCTGAAGCCTTTTAACCGAGGGTTCATGCTGTGTGATGACTCTTTGCTCAGAAACAAAAGGAGAGACTGGGCCCTCCCGCGCACCTTCTGTTTCCAAGTAGAGTCATCTGGTAGCCCAAAGCCACGGTTACACTGACTGTCTGTAGATGTCAGTACTTCCGAAGTGCTGACACCTGTAGGCAGTCCATGTAACTGTGTAGTGCTTTGGCTACATGGGCTCCTGAGGTGTAAGAGTGACTGGGGCTAGTCAGGGTGGGCCCCGGCTCGGGAGCCCTTTCTGGACACTGCCAGGGCTTGGCCCTGGCTAGCCCCGGGCCACTTAAAGCCCTAGATATATACCCAATCATAATATATTTTTTGTAAGTACGTTTTAATTGCCATTTTCAAAGAAACACAACATTGTTAACTATTTTTTCCCTCCCTCCCTAACCCACCCCTCCAACACCTCCCCTGGCCCAACCATACCCCTTTCCTTCCACCCTGTTTCAACACCCACCTTTCCCTCTCTCTCTCTTTGCCCCTTATGATCTTCATCAAAACCGCCCCTCACCCCTGCCCACTGGTCCTTCTTGGAGCCCTCGAATGTAACTTGTGTCTCTGCATTGTCCGCCGTCCATGGCCTCTGCAGTCCCGACCCCCTTGTGCTCCAATCATGATATATTGATGCCTGCACTGATGCACCTTATTGGCAGGTGAATCTTGAACCCTGGGCGTCAGCCTCGGTGATGTCACTGTCTGAGATAATGACGCTAAATCCTGTCCGTCATAAAGTCTGTGAATCAGGAAACATTAGTAAGGAGACCTAGAACATAGGGCATTGTTCTATGTCTAAATTGGTAGAAAAGTCATGATGCCACTCACTAGTCTGACCACGCAAAGCAACAGAGGTTCAAGCCCCATATCCGCGCTTAGAAACTGAACTCGTATCAATATTAAGCGCGTTATAAGAAACCAATAAATAAAATAAATAAATAAAACAAGCCTCCCGTGATGTATAATTGTGCACTCTATGGCACTGTCTGTTAATCAAATTTGCTGGGTACTCCGACCACCCACAGGCACTGCATAGTACACGTGTCAGGACGCAGGAGTGTGTTTTCTGAAATTTGCCCCCAACTTATCCACCCTTCACAGGCCCGTTATTTATATGAGGATTGGTGCTTTAAATGGGCCGGATCTACCCACACAACTGCACTTCTTATTTTAAAGCATTTGAGTGTCTACACTTCTCAATGCCTGACAGAGAGTACCGGTACTCAACTATGTGGCAAAGTGATAATTAAACCTTTTCATTTGATTTTATTGCAACTTCAAGGACTAAACTTCTGCAGCCTTTACTGGGGAAAGCAGCACCCTCTCCCTCATCGTCTCTCCACCACCTGCAGTGCCCATAATGTCTAGAAGAACAAAAGGAGATACAAACATGCAGCTACTGTGCTCTCACACACCAGGTGCTGACCACTGTTTCACTCAGTGGGCTTCACCTTTTACTTGATAGAGCAGGGATCGATTTGGAAAGCCTAAGAAATTAAATGTGTTTCTTTGTTTTAGCAGTGCCTATTCTAAAATGTAAATGTTTAAATAATTGGAGTTGTGATGGAAAGCTTTCTACTGAAAACCCGCACACAGCTCCAGTTAACTATCAAATTTCTTATCATACCATGTAATAAAAGGCCCGATGAATGTTTGTCCGAAGCCGCCCTGCCTGCTTCGCCTGTTATCATTGCTAGAGGGAGCTGTTGCCTTAGGCATGCAACAATAAGACTTCATGTTCATCTTCCAGGCAATTATAACAATTAGCTGCAGAAAAGGCCCACGACAGGGATACGACTTTAACAGCATACTTCAAGTTGCATAGAACAAGAAAATATATACATTTTAAAAGAAAACAAGCAGAAATTCATTTGATTAAGCACTATTTCTCTAACAAAATAAATTACTTTTTTGATGTGATTATGTATTATGTAATTATTCATTGTAATATGTCTTGGTATGTATTATAATATCAATAATATTTTTCATGTACGTTTTAAACTTTATTTGACTTCAATTTATTTTATTTTATGATCTCATGTCTACTTCGAATCATGCTGCACATGAATTGTATTACTGTGACATCCCTCAACATTATATATTTGAGTCCAAAACCCGTAAGTGGAACCGAAGACAACGTGGAGCAGATACAACAATTGGCCGTATGTACTATGTTGAACTTTGAACTGATTCTGTGAGATTTGTTTTAAGGTTACTACTCCTAAACATAAAAGGAGCAAGATCCTTTACACATTTTTTTCTATTAACATAAATTACGTTACAATACGCCACATAATGTATCTAGACTCTGAAAATGTCTTCCTTGATGCACATTTGTTCCACTAGTTAGGCAATGAAAGTGAGAGATAATATAACTCCCCTTCTAAAATGTAGGTCACAGCTATGATATCTGCTAATTTGATACGTGAAAAAGAAAGTCTCATTTTGTATGACTATTCAAACTTTCTTAACACAACGCATAAAAACAAACCAGACGTTTGTGTGAAAGGGACCAATTTACATTACTTTAGCAAAGTGTGTGATCCTTGGCACATAATTTAATCTCACTGGGCTTTGCCTGCAAACAACAGCATGCACCTAAAAGGGGCCTGTGCCCAAGATGCCGCCACGAAAGGGCCGGTGTCAAAAGCGCTGCGCTGGAATGTCTGGATTCGTAGTTTGGTGAGTTCTTGGACTTCTTTTTTCCATTTAAAGGACTGATGGGAATACATCTCAAGATGCCAGACAATCACAATCCGACCACCTCTATGACTGCTCCCCGGTGCCTTCTTCCACCTGGGACCTAGAGAAGTATGGCCCCAATGCACAGCAGCGACATTCAGAGGCATGCCCACAAGTGGCAAGCTCAGGCCCAGTGGTGTCAGCCAAATGTCACTGTCCACGCCCCCATCCTGCGGCACTCACACATGCAGTTAATGAGATTAGGAGACCAGTGCAACTGTGCTTTGCTGGGCAGGTCTTCCTAAAGTCACCAAGAGACGGTGGCGGTAGGAGGTCTACGGGGGCGCTGATGGTGGGATCTGATTAGATTGCCACCAACAACTACCCATACTTTTCATCTTCCTAGGACCAAAATATTATCGATTTGATACATTTGTACTTTTTATTTTGTAAAAGCACTCCCTATTATGTGACACAACTAACCGTGTTTAAGTTACAATAACATTGCTATGCTAGTGTCACAATTATAATCCCTGCATACCAGCCCAGTGCAGACATTTTCTGCATCCTTGCTACGGTCCTGAAATGTAAATACGATCCATACATACATTTTTCAGAATCTGGGGCTGTTGGAATACTACACATTCTCGAGGCTTTTAACCGCAGCGAGTAATCTGACAGAATGGACGAGAAAGGAATTCGACCGTGGCAGATAGAAGTTGTTGCATGCAGAGTAAAAGCGCACCCCTGCCGAGCTGAGATCCTGCACTCCCCCCACCCGACCCCCCAACAAGGTCTCCATGGTCGACTAACGCTGCATCGAGGGAGCGATGTCAGGTGGCAAATTCCATTTGCATTAGCTGACAAGGAACGGCACAGGAGAGTGGCGAGGATTGACACATCCGTCAGTTAGGCTTTTGAAATCTGCCACGGGAAAAAAAAAATCAATTCAGGTCAGACATTTAGAATGGCAGAAAAAAACATAGTTTTCTTCATAAATAAACAATGGAGGCCAGACCAAAGCATGTTCAGCAAAGCGATTGTTTGTCAGAAGCTTTGCATGTCTATAAGCATACAAGGTCACATGTTGCTTGCTACTACAGTTTGACTATTTCGAAGCAATGTAGATAGCAGATGCTGCAAATACATGGTTGCCCTTATCTAGATGCTCCCTTGTAATCTGCATTTTACATAGAGAGCTCAGTAGCAAAGTCTACATTCACTGGGCTACTTCACCAGCGAATTTACATGTCAATGTGTGTGAGATATCATCTGACTTGCAACATTGAAAAGAGAGATCTTCACAGCAGAGAATTGTTGTCTTTCTCACAAACCCTTTCTGTACTATTTGCTATGCCTTGGCACGCCTTCCGCCCTCATGCATGTGGGTATACTTTTAAACAACCATTAGCAATGCCAACTGGGGCCTGGGACCACACTACCTCCAACTCTCTTTTCCTAAATACCTGCCCTCTCCAGCTCTCCGCTCCTCCACCCCCAACTCTCTAAGGTTCAGTCCCTTTTCCAAGCAAAGAGTTGGGGGCTGATCTCTTTCTTCGGTGGGGGCCTCCCTCCCTGAAACTTGAGCAGAACCATCTCCGGTTCCGGAAGCAACTCAAGGCCTTTCCATTAGCTTCTGCCTTCTCTCTTCCTCTCCCTTGCTGATCACCTGCCTGATCCATGCACTGGTCACCTGGTCACCCTCAGAATTTGGACCCATGTTCTCTGCCTGTCCAGTTGCAATCCCGCACTGCCTATTGACTCCCCTGCACTTTGGTCTTTATCTGTAACCCTACAGTCCCCTCTCTGGCACTTATTCGCCATTTGTTGGCTGCACTAATGACTACCCGGAGTTTCCACCTGTTGGCTGCACTCTTTCTCCTTTGTCCCGCACTTCTCCATCCTCCCCTCAACCTCTCCACTTCTCCCCTCCCCCTTCCCTGCTCTTGCATGATCTGAATGACACAAGGCCTAGTAAGATCCTTGTTTTGTTCCCCCTTCGTTTCCTCCTCTTTGTCTTGTCGCGCCTAGAAACACTTGTGTACAGACGCATTATAAATGCCATATCACATCAACAGTTTTGGCTTTTGTGTGGGCATAGGATAGGTAATAATGTTACTAACTGGCTATTAATGGTAGCAGCTGTAAAATGGTGTGAGTAGCTGGGCATAAGCCATAACTGTTGGCTTTCCCAGTGCTTGTTTTAACAGGCGTTCAGTGAAGGACACGCACAGAGCTCATAAATCAAGTCGTTGAAGAAACAGTTGGTTAAGACACTTTTATTACATGGTAATTGATTTACAGCTCCAATTATGTCAATAACTTTCAGAAGACTGATTTGATATAATACTAGCATACACTTTGAGCAAAAAGGTTGATGTTACTGCTTGATAAAGATACTCCAAAGAGATTCCAGGAAGTTGAGTTTTGGGCAGGCCTGGCAGAAAGTGGATGGGAAGGGCCATAGGGATTATCATGCCCATTGGCAGTCAATGGGTGGGTAAATAACCAAACAACACCATCAAGCTTTGTGTCCCTCCTCACAGTCCATCTCCTGCCTAGCTGTACTCCAATGCCATAGTTTCGGCTTATAAATGGGGCTTTAAACCACCTTATAGCCAAAACTAAAAAGTATAGTTATCTCTGGGCATCTCCCCTAGCAATACAGATCTTAAGCCTGACAATTTGTTGTAGCATCCAGCAGCGCACCACTCTCTACTTCCATGTTGTAGCAGAAACAACAGGAAGCAGGAAGGACGCCCATATCTAGAGAAAGCAAATGTGAGCACAGAGCATGAAGCGAGGCAATTTGGGCATTGGGAGCAGATACAGAAGATACCCACTACTGCCCTGCTCAAGCGGGCCCAATGATTGCCCCTTTATGACAGATATGCAATATTCCCTTCCACATATTGAATCAAAAAACATTTGTTGGTTACTCTGTCTCGATCTATTTTGGGGCGCCTCCAAGACACTACAGTGGTGCTGAGGGTCAGGGTTTCACTGCAGAGCTAGCCTTAAGAATACTTCATCTGCTTTTGTTTCTTTGCATTTGTACATGTGTATAATGACTTGATAGCTTCATCATTTCTGTATCATAAGCCTCTTCATCTTGAGCTCAAGATGTCACTCATCGTTGATACTTTCTTGATGCCTTATAGAATATCTACATTCTCCCAACACTGCATCTCTTCTGTGTACATCAGTCTGGCTTTGTGTGACGGCACCAATCTGCTCTTTCATTCATTTGTCCTGTCTCTTCTCGGATTTCATTCAAATAGCCATTATACTGTCGTGTGTGTAGGTATGGCTTTCTTAATGGGAACCTTACTTCCAGGATTCTTCTTCGTATCAGTATTTTCATTGGTACTGCACGTGTTTCATACCCTGGTTCCCAACATGTAGGCAATATGGACGAGATGGTTGAGGTGGGGGTTCTTGGCTCCTTCTCTAAACATCCCCCTCTGGATGATTAATCAAACGCTCTCCCATCATTCTTCATGTCTAGACATCCTCGTTTGAAGAAATGCTTCTTTGGGACCTATATCTTTATTACTCCTTTCAGGCATACAGCTGATTTCACATGCTCATCCTTGTTCTAAGTCACGAGCATGCACCGTCCACTTAGACTGCAATATATCCATTATCCAACATACTTCTTATTGTTCTTTGGATACATGAACTTCGTTCCCTCAGGTGCATGGATGCTGCTTTTCATGAAATCTCTGATTTCTTCATCTGTCAACTCTTTGGTTTTCCATCCTGACTCAACATCAATCATAATCTTCATCCCTGTGGCTCTTTTTGCAGTCTTCTTGCATTGTGAGAATATTATCCTAATCACACAGAATCCAAGCCACACCATCACCATCAGGGCTCCAAGAAACTTGTACACGTCTGCCATCCATTGTGGAACCCAAGAAAGGATTGATCCAAACCAAGTATCATCAGCAATATCTTTTACTCTGTCTATCATCTGGATGTGTAGCTTGATCAGCATCTCTATGGCCTCTGTGAAGGTGCCATTCTCATCATCATGAGAAGGTATAAACATGCAACATGATTCCCCGATTTCTGCACAAACACCTCCATCCATAGCTGTGATCATGTCCAGGATATATCTATTCTGAAGAGTCATCAGACGTATGGCTCTCATTTCTTCCCTGATAGCATTGAATCCCTTTATGGTAGTGTTGATTGTCTGCAACAATTCCCGTCTGGTAATCTGCAACCATTTAGTATTTGCTCCAACCTGGATCCTTGGCATGAAGATCATTGTTAATATCGATGAAGTCTGGCTGAACACTCTGTGTTCATATGGGATGGAGTCAAATGCTTCTATTGACTTGGTTGAGAAGTAATTCTCTCTCTTCATTCGATTCATCAGCTCGACAGAATTCTTCTTCCTCAGGTGAGCATCTGCCTTGGGAAAGCTGTCAATGTTTAAATCACTTTTAGGAATCACCAATGCTGGAACATGAACATTTATGATGGCGCATCATCCTCCCCAATCCTTGGGCAGTTTCATATAAGCTCTGGATCCACAAGCCTTTTAGTGATCCATGGTCACTGCTGTTCCAATGCTCATTCCTGCTACCTCACATATTCGACCACAGTTCTGGTTCGTTCTGACATTTCTTGTGCCATTGTTTCTGAAGCACAGCTTTGCACTCTCCAAAGGCACTATCTGCAAAGGTCCTACTTTATTTTCGACCCATGTCAGTAGCTTAGCAAGGCTTGCCCATAGTGGCTTACATCCATTTATTTATTTATTTATTTTATTTATTTTATTTATTTACATTTATAAAGCGCTCACACAGCCCGCAGGCATCGAGGCGCTGTTACAGGAATTGTTAGTTTTTTTCTTAGTTGTGTAATTGTGTTTTTTCTTTGTCTTAGTTACGTATTTATAACGCGCTTAAACACTCAGAGGTTTCTAAGCGCGGACCCGGGGATCGAACCTGTTGTTGCTTTGTGTCGTCTTGTTTCCAAGACGCGCACGCTGCCGCTGTGCTATCCTCCCGGGATTGTACTATGTCAATGGTTGGCTGATAGAAACCAATGACTACCCAAGCTCTGCAGATAATCCCTCCTTCTTCCCAACCATCTGGTGAAAGCACTGATCCACAAATCTGCATATGGCCTCTATTCTTCCATCTATGAATTTCTTCTGAAGACGTTCCTGAACTCTCCAGTCTTCTGTTTACTTCCCATCTGATTCCTACTCCTTTTACTCCAGGCTTTTTGTATCTGATCACGTGATTCTTAGTATGCATCCTATTTCTTGTCTTTGTGTGTTGAGCATAATCATCTTCTTCTGGATCTGTCCATTCAGTTGCCCATTTGAGATAGGCTGTTTGACCCATGAACTGGCCTCTTGTATGGCAGAGTGCTATGTGTGATAGACCATGTGCAGTCTGGACATCTATTTCAATAGCTATAAAGATCTTAGACTTTACCATGCTATAAGGCAGGAGTGCACATACAAAGCATTCCTCCTTTGAGGTCCTCCTTTGAGGTACTCCTTCCCACTTCTTTCATATGCTGATACCATATGTTATTGCCCAAGTGTGCTGTACTATCCAGATTAACATTTAACCCACGGTCATCCTCCCTAGCACTTCTCTTAGGTCTCATTCTTTCCTTATGAGCTTCTATGATCATCACATGAAGTATGTCAGCATAATTTCTTCTTATTGGGCCAATCTTAGGAACATTTGTCAGTGGACTCAGTGCTTTTACACGTGCAACCCGTGTAGGTTTACTCACAAAGATTCTCTTTCTTTGTTTCTCCCTTCGAGCCTGTATCCGGCGCTCAAGAACAATCTCTATAAGACTCTTTCCTGAGTAAGGATGCCTAGTGACATTTGTCACAGAGCCAGGCACTCCTAGATGAACTACTGGAGTAAGGACAATTACATAAGGTCTCTGCTGTCTGGTAATTGCCACATCTGTACCCTCCTTCGGCATAGGAAAATACACAGGGATCCTTTCTTTGTTTGGCTCCAAATAGTAAGCAGTCAGTACTGTGAGTGAAATAACGATCATAATAAATAAGATGCATGTGTAGATTATATATAGATAAGCCCACTTCATGCAGCAGTAGCTTCTTGCTCGTCATAGTGACCTCTCACTGTTGCCAACGTTATTATTTCTGTCAATATTACCCATTCTTAATCTTTTTTAAGGAAGTAAAAAATGAAGTTTATTTGGGTATTCTCATGCACTACTCAGCCAATATCCGGATCTGCTCCACAAGTTCTTCCAACAGGTGGCTCATCACAAGACAATTAACAGGGTTCCTGATGTACAGAAAGAAGTCATCTTTCCATCCTAGCCAAAATATGGATGCTTCTACGGCAAGAAGTAGAAGACTCTGGACAGTAGACTTTTGGATTTCTTCTCTCGACAGCCTTATTCAAGATGTCCTCAGTCTTCTCTCAGAATACAGATTGACTTGTTCTATAATGTCACTTAAGAATTCGTTAAGTGCCACGTTATTCCTCGGATGTCTCAAAAAGTGCGAACATCAGTTTGTCTTCCAACAAGGTGTGGGCATTCCTCAATTAGATAGTAGAAAACCAACCCTACCAGTCTATGAGCATTATCACTAGATAGGGGCATTTGTGTTTTCTCCACTGTACTCAGGAAGCTGGAGAACTTACTCTATTATGGCTGCAAGCAATCTCCTCATGATTGGACCATTCTTAGGATCTTGCAGAAAATGACGAACGTCAAAGGTTCTCCCCACCAACGCAGGGCAAGAATGAAGAATGTAGCTAAAAACAGTAAGGATGATCTGATGAACGTTGTCATTGGGCACCACCATGCGCACCTCCGAAAAGAAACTCAGTGAGAAAGGAATCGGGGAACTGTTCCCTCTTCCAGTAGTTGAAAAGGAAATCAGATCTGGCATTGTTTCCTTCTCGATCAAGACATAAACATGTCTCAGTCCAATGTCAACAAGCTCCTGTGGCTCAAGAACAAATAGCTTTCTTTCACTCCTTTTTTAGCAGCTTAAAAGAGTGTCCTGAAACAAGCCACAGTCCAAAGTATTTTTTATCTGTTTATTTAACAGTCCCTGCGTCCTTCTTTCTCGTCATGGATCTCGTCTGCACATGCTGGGATTCTTCCACAATGCTTGCTTCTGACTGGGTTGGGGATTAAGGGGTTTTCCAGCGTAGATCTTTACGTCTCCAAGAAATTTCCACGCATGTCTGCCTATTACTTTCACTTCTCACAGCGTCACGTCCTCCAAAACAAAAGGGCTGTTAAAATATGGCTCGTGTCATTTCCTCATAACATTTCTGATCAGGATCTGATCACCGGGGAAAGGTTGGGGAAGACGTAGTTTTTCAAATCCGGTTGTTGTATCGTCTCCATCTGTGTTCTGAGCCCCACACCCCTTACGCTTGAGCTAATCTGAAATGACAGAGATACTTGTAGTCATACAAGTTAAGTAAGCACATAACACCTTTCCTAACAATTCTGCTGTCGTCTGGGCATTACTTCTAGTTCTATATGGTGATGTGAGGGGTGTCCTCATCTGCCTCCCTGTCACTATTTCATGGGGCGTAAGACGGTGGTCGGAACCTGGTTGATTTCTCAATGCATACAATGCCAGTGGTAGGCAATGCAACCATCCTTTCTTCAAGGTCAATCTGGCTATTCTTTTTTTAAGCAGGCCATTGAGTTTCTCATGGATCCCATTAGCTTGCGGTGATAAGCCGTTAAAAAACGTGTGCTTTATACTAAGCAACAAGCTTATCTGTTCAATCACTTAACAAAATGAAGCCCCTTATCTGATCTTAATACTTCACATATTCCCTATCTAGGAAACAATTCTCATACTAAAAACATCAGGTCTCAGGATGACTCCTCTAACTGTATGCAGTGTGTGACCAGCCATAAACTTTTGACATACGATGCAGTTTACTACATAAAATGCAACGTGTTCTACCAAATTCGGAACAAACCAATCCTCCACAATTGTTGCGGCAAGGCTCTCTCTAGTGACATGGGCAGGGTAGTGTAGCTGTTCCAACATCACCCTTAATAGGGCTGCAGGCATCAACGGTTTACCAGTGCTTTCCTGTCTCCATAATGATTTGGAAGAAGTTAAAGAACACCCCCTCCACGTCCATAGGTCTTTCTCATCTTGCGCTGCTTCCCCCTTGAATCTCCAGCAACTGAGTTTTAGACAAGTCGTTTTAACTATTAGGCACACTCATCATCACTACCATGATTTCGCTCACATCAGTCGTATCAAATTTCATAATATTATCTGAACATGCAAAGCTTCCTTATCTGCTGCTTGATTTCTGTGCGAGATAAAGTCTGCCCTTTTAGTGTGAGCTGCGCATTTAACGACTGCGATGGCTACTGGGAGTTTTAGTGCTCTAATGAGTCTGTCCAATAAGGTGGCATGCTGCACCGGAGTGCCATCCGCTCGGAGGTAGCCCCTCCTTTTCCAACATGCTAGCCCTGTGTGTACCATCGACATTATATAGGTGGAGTCACTGTACACGGTTACTTCCTGGTCTGCATGATTCTCGAGCGTGACAATCAGCGACACTAATTCTGCAGCCTATGATGAGAAGTGAGACAGTAGTCATGCACTTATCAATACTTCAAAATCTTCATTGGCTCTGTGCTTTACCACAGCAGTGCCTGTATATCTTTGTCCATCATTTTGATCGATTCTAGAAGAACCGTCAATAAAGCGAATCTACCCAGATGCCAAAGGATTTTCTTTTACCCTCAGGATTTCATCATAGAATTCCTCATAGTCCGAGCAATCATGCGCATGCTCGTCTTCTGCCAGCGGTCCGGCTACAAACATGGCAGGGTACACTATTCTGCACATAACTATTTTGCTCGCTGGATTCGATATGACTACTTTGTAGGCAGAAGCCCTTTGAGAAGTCAACGCACCCTTAGGTTTCTCCAAAATGGCAAACAAAGCATATTCAACAAATAATGTCATAGAACATCCCATTACTATGCTAGCAGCCTTCTCATTGGCGAACGCGCCGGCTGCCAAAGATTGTTTGCAAGGAAAGTGACCCTTCATTACTGGGTCTAAAATCGCACTGTAATGTGCTAGAGGCTTGTACCCCAACGTGGTTCTCTGCGTGAGTACTGCTGTCATGACTGTGCCATTTGTGTGTGAAAATAAGAATTCCTCAGCCTAATTCCTAAAACTGGAGCTGTGCAAATAGCTTTTTTCAACTCATCAAACCCTTCCTCCTTTTCCTCAGTCCAGAACTGTTTTCCTGAGTTTCCTGTGCTTTTTTTAGAGGTTGCAACAAGGTCCTTATATATGAACTATAGTCCCATGCTCTCACATAATTGCATAGTCCCAAAAACCTTTGCATGTGCTTTATCGTGTGTGGTTTTGCTGTTTCAAAATAGCCTCACCTCTCTCAGGAGTAACTTTCTTTCCTTTATGTGAAATTAACTGACCTATATACAATACTTCTTCTTGACAATATTGCAATTTCTCCTTGTCTACTTTATATCCTTTCTCTTCGAGAATAGTCATTAGCTGAACTGAATCACGTCTGCACTCTTCCTCTGAGGTGCTACAGACTAAAATGTTATCTACGTATTGCAATAAACACTTTGCAAATCGATATTGCTTAAGTCCATCTGCAGGACTCTACTGAAAATCAATGGAGACTCAAAGTACCCCTGAGGTAACCTCCTGCTTTTCAGCTTCTTTTGTCTGAACGTAAATGACATCAGATCTTGAGAATCCTTATGCAATGGGATTGAGAAAAATGCATTTTCCAAGTTAATCACAGTGAAATACTGAGCCTCAAAAGGGATACTACATAAGATCGTCGCAGGATTAGGAACTAGAGGGAACTTGGCCTCTACAATCTGGTTAATCAGGTGGAGATCTTGAATTAAACACCACAACCCCCTTTACTTTTTTTCACAGGGTACACTGTCGTATTACACAATGACTCTGACGTCACTAAGATACCTTGTTCCATCATAGCGGATATTGTCTTAAAAATACCTTTGTCTGCCTCTGAAGACATGGGATATTTTCGTGCTCGAGGTAAAATTGCTCCTGGTTTCAATTTAATCTTAACTTCTCCAGCCCCTTTCAACAGGCCTACGTCATAGGGGCCTGTCGTCCATAATGAAGCTGGCACTTTCACCATGTCTTCATCGAAAAACTCTGGGCGTTTCAATACTAACATCATCTTTTGAGGATCCTCGCAATTTATTGATTTCACCCAATAAGTAATACCCATTTCAAATATTACTTCGTCACCTGATGGATTGTCTCTAAACATATCCTCATCACTGACGCCAACCAACCTTTAACCTTCCCCAATGGCAATTACTGTGCATAATCGTCTGCCTTCATAATCAGTTCCATCAAACAAAACCATTTCTCCTCGCACTATGGCTGCTTGTAACTCTAAGGGAAAAAACTCATCCTCCCTCTTCATCCATAGGTATCCTTGGCCTAAATAAAAATGTATCAGGTATTCACGCAGTTTTACCCACTAAGCCTGGTAGCCATGTTAACAAAATAAGTAACCCCATAGTAAAAAAGTCTGGTTCTAACGGTACTCCTCGTATGGCTATTTGTCCTGTAATGCCATAATAAATTCACTCACGTTTAAATAATGCATTCCTGGTGTTAAACACACTATGCCTTCATCAGTGAACAAAATCACCATGTTCAATTCTGTCATTAAATCTCAACCTAATATATTAACAGGCATCTGACTTGAGTATAATAATGATACAGACATATTGCATTCCCCTAGAGACACTGACAATTTTTCAGTAAAAGGAACTCTACTTGTAGCTCCTGTGAAACCTTGAGCATTCATGGCATTTCCAGACATTGTAAATTCTTTCTCTCATATACATGAGTGTGTTGCACCCGTGTCTACTAAAAAAGAAAAAGATTTGCCCGCTATAGTGAGGATTGGGAGTCACAGATAGTATTGAACACATCAAGTCTCCCAGTGAGCTGTCCTTTTGTGGGTATATGCTTATTCCCATACTTGTGAAAGGATTCCCTCCCTCGACAGTGACACTCCCTATCCTGGGATTCAGTAACTGCCCCGTATTTGCCCTGTTGTATCTGCATGGGTGCGTGCTGTGACTGCCCTTGTGGAGGATTCAATGGTGTCTGCTGTGTTTGCAAACCTGGTTGTATTCTCGGTGCTTGTATTTGTTGCACTGTCTCATTTTGGGCAATCCCGTCTCCATTCTGTTTAGTGTATGCAGGCGGATATGCAGTCCCCCCTCTTGAGAATTACCGATTATGCATGAATCCTTGGCTTCTACACATGCGTGCAATGTGCCCTGACATACCACATGTCCAACATATAGGAGGTCTCCTAATTTGCCCTCCCTGCATGTTTTGACTATTGTCCTGTGTGTTTTGAAAACCACTTTGATTATTCTGGAAGCCTCTGCCTCGGAATCCTCCCCTTCCCTGCAGTATAAATCCATTATTACCTTGATCGGACTGCCTTGGGTATTCACCTGCGGCATGCCTGCTGCTTGATGTGAACCTGACCCTTCCCCACTAGTCAACATCGCCCCTTGTATGGCTTTCGCCTCTTCACCTTTCCTAGTATCATCTTTCTTTCGATTCGTTGCTTTCAGCAATCTGCAATAATGCGCAATGGTCTGCTGTATTTCTGACCATGGTTTTGCTTCCATACCTACTAACTTCTTGAGCTGCTTCTGCACTGGTTCTGGCAGCCCTTGGCAGAGTATATAGTAAAATACAGGTATAGATTTGCCCCAAACCTTGCATGTCTCTAAAGCCCACTGTTCTTGAAAATTCTGAAAGTAAACAAGCGGATCATCCTCTCCCTGCATCTTTCTTGCCATTATAGCTCCCATGTCTGACGTGTCTGGATACTGTACTCACATTGCTTTCCAGACTACAACTCTGCAGTTATTAAACGGTGCTCCATCGTGAGCAGTGTTCAATGCAGCGACACTTGAATACCCTGCTCTTGACCAAATGTTGTATGCTCTCTCCCTGAGAATGGCGATTAGAATACGTTTAATGTTATTGATAACATGTGTCCTCTTATCATTTTCTCCAACTCATGTATCCATTTCCCAGCACCAGAAGTTAAACTCAGGAGTTCATACCTTAAATGATCCATATCCATTTGTGGCCAAGGGATATACTGTGGTCTGGCTCCTCCTTTCTCTAAAAAGGGAAACTGCATGATTCCAAACTCACATTAATCCCCCATCGTCTGTCTGTCCATAGCAGGGACAAAGGTTCTGCACCGCCTTCTTGCTGGCAGCGACCTTAACCTGCTCACATAAGGTGGCGAGTCCCCCTTCTCACTATGGGATCGCCCTACAGGTCGATCTAGCTGTGCCAGTGGTTCTGACGCCCACGATTTACTTAGGTCTAGATCTGACCATCTCACTTCTCTATCGGAGAACATCCTTCAGGACCACATGCGTTACCTCTATCTAAAAACAGCTCTTTAGGTTCTATACTACATGAGCCTCCCTCTTTGTCGTACAACTGCATACTCTCGAGTCTATCGTTTTTTCCATTTCCTTTCAGTTCTTTCTTAGTCCTCATCTCAGGATAGACTTTATCGATTGCGCCCCCAATGCTTCTAGAGTAAAACTCATCCTCTAGATTTGCTCTAGATGAACCTGGCATTGGTTCATGTGCTGGGAAGAATTCTTCTATGTCCTCCCATGCCACTACTGGATTAGGCTCCATTAATTCCTTTTCCATACAATCAATGTTGTGTGCTCTCTGTCTTCTTTTACATTCTATTTGATCATCAACCTCTCTTTGTTTCTTTGCTTCTTCTCTCACCCTTTCTTCTTCTTTTCTTTTCATATCTCTTCTCTCATTTGCCCTTTGTATTTCTTCGTCTCTACGTCTTTGTATTCTTTTATCCCTTAATTTTTGTTCTTCCTCTTCCTCTCTTTTTCCTTCTAGCTTTTCTCGTTCTTCGATTGCTCTCTGTCTATTGTCATATCTACTGTGCTCGCCTGCGCTTTCCTGCTTTTTCAGTTGTTCATCTTGATACAACTGTTCCCGCCTTTGTCTGTCCTTCCTTTTCACCCCATCTTCTTTTAATTGTGACTCTTTATCTCTGTCTTTATTGTCTCGTTCGTCTCGTTCTTCTCTTTGCCTTACATCCTCGATGCTCTTACCGTCAAGTTTCAGCAAAATCTGACCACCCATCCATTAGTTCTGTATGAGCGCTACCTCATCAGCTTTATTTTCTATTCTTTCCATCTCTTTATTTCCCGTCCTATATCTAAGGATGTGCTTGGTTGATCACTTCTTTCCTTTTCCCATCTCTCATTGTCACTCGGGACTTTAGAGATCACATCTCTTTCAGTAATCTTTTCTGGACCCTCATTGCTGCTATGTGCAGGCGACTCATATGCCGGATTGCTGTACCCTGCCGCTGCCATAAGTTCTCTTAATGGGTACACTCCATCATCCGTTGTACTATCGCCTTTGACTTCAGGTGCGGTGGGGGAAGCAGAAGGCTCCTCCCACCCCTCTCTGCATATATTAACCTTCCAGTCTTCAGGAGGCGGCTCTTCTCTTTCCTCCTGGTGCATTTTCCAGAGCTCTATTTCCAGAGCCTTTTGTCTAACTTTTTTCCTGTGTATGCTGCATGCAAGTATGCCGTCATGTGTTGCAAAACTGCTTTGGGTAGTGATCCCCTTGTGGCCATGGCATGAACATCTTATCTGCCGTGCCCTTAACCCAGGGCAGGAGGAAAGGGGTGGCCAGACAAGTCCACGATGGCCCTGCCACGGCCCGGCACCAATGCTCCCTGCCGTGTATCCTGCCGAAAAAGAAAATGGTCACCAGTACCGTGCTAAGGATGAATATCTCCGTCGATGAATAGGCGGGTCCTTCAGCACCAAGCATCGGGTCCCTGCTTCCAACGCGATGTCTGATGTTGCCTCAATGGGATATGCGTCCGGAGCAGAGTCTAGTACGGCTGAGGTCCTCCGGCGCCGGGAGAGTGCGGAGTGGCCGCCGCAGAGTCGCCAAGCCAGCCTGGGGCATGGCACCTCTGAGGACGAAGTTCGGGCCCGCGGCCGCAGGAGAGATAGGTGAAGGATGAAGGTTTCACTCCGCCCGATTAGTGGAGTCACATCATCGAGGCCTCTAGGTTCCGGAGAGCAGTCACGGCTCAGACGGGTAAGTAAGCTGGTATTCTGGCGGTTCCCTATTCGCTCAGCCGGTTCCAGCTCCACAGTACGACTGAGAGAAGGGCGGCACGCGTGGCTCCGAGGGCCGTCTCACAGTCTCCGCTAACCCCAAGGCCTCGGTGTGTTATTCAGGCGGCAGGGTCTGGTGACCACTGCCCGGAACTCACAATCAGCGTTTCCTCACCAAGGCTCTTGCTGGAAACGGTGAGGCAGATTTACGGCCAGAAATCGTCCGATTTTCCACAGGATTTATGTTTATGTTTATTGAATGTATATAGCGCTTTACGCCAAAGCGCTTTACAGATAAACAGCAAGATACAACATTTTGAGAAGCTTATTACAAACGTGAAACAAACCAGAAGTACAGTATATGGAACAATTTACTCAAGGGGAGGGGAGGAGGTGTCAAAACACACACTTACTTGGAGGAGAGAATTGACACTCTCCCCCGAACCACAGAAGCCAAATGAATTTGACCCTCCCACCGTGGTTGGCACAGGTGCCTGAAGTGTAACACAGGACACCACGTGGAAGCCAATGGGGGTAAGAGGAGTTAGGGAGAGGTTGTGGATGGGGAGGGGAAGTTAGGGAAACCGGTTAAGTTGGATAGGTAGGGGGAAGCACTGGGGAAAAACCCTTCCTTTCATATACCTGTATATCCTAGTTCCTGACACACTGTAACATTGACTACATGAATACCCAGTACCATAGATCAGGACACACCTTAATACGTTTGCCCCTGTCTTCAGAACAAACATAGAGCACAAAACATGCACATGTAGTAGCAAGCGGGATGAACACAGGACAATGGAACTTTTCCCATCAATGAAGAACGAAACACATGGCCCGTAGGGCAAGCTTGCTACTGCAATACATAAACATATAAATGCATGTCCTTGCGGTTTAACCAGACAAACTAATACACATCATCGCCCCTTGAGAGTGAATACTCTTGTCACCCTTAATGAGCTGTATTCGAGAGAATATGCCCCAAAAATGTTCTGTAATGTCCTCGTGTCTTATTATACAAAACCAATTGCTTTATCCCCAAATTCAGCCCTTCCGTGATTGCCAAGTATCAGCTTCATGCGAGAGAAAACATATGCATCATAAGCTCCCACCCCGCAATGCCTTCTGCACTTATCTGAGCTCCGAGGGCCCCGCGGGACCCCTCGGAGGATTAGTAGCACGCTGAAAATGCTGCCGCAGTTCCGCATGTAACTCAGTGCGAGAGAACGCTTGAAACCTCGTGTAGCTTTAGGGCAGAGCTTTGCCATCCATGGTTTCCTCAGCGTTTCGCCGACATGCTCCTCACGCCAACCGCTCCTGGATTCGTAATAAGCCACACCTGTTTCACGCGCCGTTGCTCTTTATGCTGTTTGTAAGCACTGCAGCTGGCAACGCGCACGTGACCTTCTTCCTGATTGTGCACAGAACTACTAACCTCCTGTGGCTTGCTGGGAATTGTAGTCTTTGTCTCCAAAACTGGCCCAAAAGGATTAAGAGACAAAACGTGTGACTCCTGTGCGCTTCCAGCCCATATTCCTCACATTACCTCCCCTCCCAGGCCTCTTTCCAGGACCAGGTTTTTGCGGATGTCTCTTATGAAAAAGTTTCAATAATTGCGGCTTATGTACCGCTTCTGCCGGCTGCCATGAGCAGTCTTCCAATCCATAACCTTTCCACTGGATCAAGTACCATAGTTTTTGATTTACTCTTTTAGCATTCAAAATGCGTTTCACCTCATACTCCAAATGTCCTTCTTTCACCATAGGAGGAGGGCGCTTTGTCTTTACTTCCAGAGCTGCAGGTTTAAGCAGAGATACATGAAATACCGGATGTACCGGCAAAGTTTTTGGCAAACTCAATTTCACGGCAGTATCTGATACACACTTAACGATGTCATAGGGACCAATGAATCTAGGCATAAATTTCCTCGATCCAACCAAAGCTAAATTCTGTGTTGAAAGCCACACTCTGTCCCCAATCTCATATTGTGGGCTCTCTTGCCTATGCTTGTCAGCTTGTTTCTTGTAGGCTTTCTTGGCTTTTTCCAAATTTGTGCGTGCTCTCTGTCTAAATGCAAGAAGCAACTGTTTTCTGTCTTGTAACACTGGCATGGTTTCAACCTCGGGTAATTGTTCAGGGATCATATTTTGTTCCTGTCCATACAAACATTCATTAGGTGCCATCCCAGTGAACTGTGAAAAGTATTATTGTAAGTAAATTCCGCCAACCACAGTGCCTGCACCCAGGACTCTTTACCATCTCCTAGATAACCTCTCAAATACTGTTCCAAAGTCTGATTAACTCTTTCAGTCTGACCATCAGTCTGGGGATGGTAACTGGTTGACAAAGCACAGTTGATTCCCAGCATTCGACAGAAAACACGCCACAATCTGGAGGTAAACTGTGATCCTCGATCTGAAACAATAATCTTTGGTAACCCATGTAACCTAACAACATTTTGTAGGAACAATTCAGCTAACTTGCCTCCCCCGGGAATACCAATGCATGGAACAAAATGAGCCAATTTGGACAAGAAATCCACCACTACCCATATGGTATCAAACTGGTTATCTGGTGGTAAATCTGTAATAAAATCCATGGAAATGTGAGTCCACACTTTCTCTGGTGTAGGCAATGGCTGTAAGTACCCTCTCTTTTTGACATGCTCAGCCTTGTTCCTTACACAATTTTCACACTGTAACAGATATCCTGTCTTAGGGTAGGCCACCAAAAATACTTTTCCAACATTTTTCTCATCTTTCTCTGACCTGCATGCCCCGCCAAAGGAGATCCATGGCACCAAAACATCGCTTTTTCTTGCAACCTTTTGGTGGGTAAATACAAATGACCCTGATGATAGGGTAATCCATCTCGCACCGTACGTGCCGGATGACTGTCTTTCCATTGTTGCAATTGTCTAGATGAAACTGCATTCTTTATTTGGTCAATTAGTTGTTTAGTGACCGTCCCAATTACTTTCTCTGGAGAAATAATGGTCTTGACTTCCCCTATTGTTTTGTCTATGTGTTGTTGCCGGGATAATGCATTCGCATTTGCATTTTTACTCCCTGGTCTGAATGTTACTACAAAATCAAATTCATTAAAGTACTGGGACCATCGGAGCTGTCTTTGACTCAAGGTGTGTGCTGTTTTGAAATATTGTAAGTTCTTATGGTCAGTTACCACCACCACCTGATGTCTCGCTCCCAATAGATAATGTCTCCATTCTAAGAATGCAGCTCGAATGGCCAACAGTTCTTTGTCAGTAATTGAATAATTCTGTTCACAACAAGTTAATTTCCTTGAGAAAAGGGCTAGGGGATGCCAAACCCCTTCCTCATCCTTTTGTGATAATATGGCTCCTATTGCGATATTACTTGCATTTGTTTCTACCTGAAACGGTTTTTCCGTGTTTGGATGTCTTAATACCGGAGCCGTAGTGAAGGCCTTTTTCAATTCCTTCAATGCTCTCTCTGCTTCTGGACTCCACACAAAACTGACTGCCTTCTTCAGCAATTGTGTAATGGGCGTAACTATTTTAGACAAATTACTGATAAAGCGCCTATAGAAATTGGCAAATCCCAAAAAGGATTGGATGTCTTTGACACATTGTGGAGATGGCCAATCTTTGACTGCCTGTACCTTCTTAGGGTCCATGACCACACCAGATGGCGTCAGCAGATATCCAAGAAACTCCACTTGTTTTACATGAAAAGCACATTTCTCCAATTTTACACATAATTGGTATTCTTGTAAACGCTGCAAACACTGCCTGAACATGTTGTACATGTTGTTCAGACGAATCTGAGTATATCAAAATATCATCAATATAAACAATAACAAAAATGTCAATAAAATCTCGCAATACTTCTTGCATAAAAAATTGAAAAGCTGCTGGGGCATTACACAAACCAAACGGCATCACCAGGTATTCAAACAACCCAAATTTGTTTCGGAAAGCCGTCTTCCACTCATCCCCCTCTTTCACTCTTATTAAATGATTAGCTCCTCTTAAATCAAACTTGGTGTAAATCTGGGCGGATCTCACTTGATCCAACAACACTGAAATTAATGGTAATGGGAACCTATTTTTAACCGTAACTCTATTTAGAGCCCGATAATCAATGCAAGTTCGTAAGGTACCTTCCTTTTTAGGAACAAAAAATAAAGGCGAGGAGACCGGGGAGGTAGAATGGCAGATGAATCCCTGGGCCAACATTTCATCAAGATATTCCCTGAGATGTTTATTT
Source organism: Ambystoma mexicanum (assembly GCF_040938575.1). NCBI lineage: Eukaryota > Metazoa > Chordata > Amphibia > Caudata > Ambystomatidae > Ambystoma > Ambystoma mexicanum. The sequence goes on along the minus strand of NC_090933.1, from coordinate 781,728,629 downwards.
TCAGACTCTGTGAGATAATTTTTCTGCTCCTCCTTTATCGAAAACTTTTGCAAATTCTCTATACTGGACAGGGATGCCTACATCAACTACTCCCACCACTTGCTCCGAGGATTCTCTTTCCGCCAACCAAGATGCAGCTCCTACTTCCGATAACATATGATCCTGACAATGCTGACTCTCAAACCACACCATCTGTTTCACACAATCAATTTGAGGATTATGTTTTCTTAACCAGGGCATTCCTAAGATTAACCCAAACTGAGGTGCTGCAATTAAGTCAAATGTAATCTCTTCTCTATGGCCGGAGGCACACACCATCTCCAGCTTCCCTGTTTGTTGCCGAATAGGGTCTGATATCAACGGCGATCCATCCACTGACTGTACACCCTCCACCTTTTCCTTCTCCTGTATTGGTAATTTCCATTGTTCTGCTAACACAATGTCTACAAAATTGCCCGTTGCACCTGAATCCACCATGGCCCATACCTCCTGTTTAGACATTGCAAAACACAGCGTCACCAAAATATACACATGTGAAGTCCTATTACCAATTGTGTTAGCTACCCATCTAGGGGACCTTATGTCATTGGGGCCTGTCACCGGTGTTCCCTCTACGGCCGGCCCGTCTCTTTTCCCGCTTCCTTCTTGTTCTTTTCAATTCCTACCCCTCTATTTGGTGTGTTGGGACAGGTACGTATAAAATGTCCTGCCTGCCCAGAGTACAAACATAATTTGTTCGCTTTACGCTGCTCTTTTTCTGCTACCGATAGGGGTCCTCTAACACTACCGATCTGCATGGGTTCCACTTCACTTCCCTTGCCTCCCTTCATCTTATCCAGTCTCACAAAAGAGGTCACTTCCAGTTATTTCTTGTCTCCTTTTCTCTCATTCATTCTGTGATCCAATCTTAACGCCAAATCAATCATAGCGGTACATGTCCCTGGTTGCGGTTCTACCTGAGCAATGGCATCCTTTAATTCATCCTTCAAACCCTGATAGAATAGAACCGTCTGTTTCTCCACAGGCCACTCTGTCTCAATCACTAACCTATTAAACGGAGTCACATACGTCACAAGATCTCTACTACCCTGTTTCAAATTCAACAATTCTTTATCCTGTGCCAAAGATACCTCCCGGCGATCAAATAATCTACCAAACTCTGCCTGGAACGCATCCCAATTATATAACAATGGGTCATCTTTTTGAACTAGTGGCATAACCCAAGCCGCTGCGTCCCCCGTTAAATAAGAAATCACAAATGCAGTTCAAGCCTGTATTGTTTCAAAGGCTGTAGATTTACAAAGAAAATGCAATCTACATTGAGTCAAGAACATCATGTACTTGCGAGGATCTCCTGAAAAACGTTCAGGGGCGGCCAATGGTACACTGCTGGGAGATTGCACGATTACTGTAGCATTCTGATTAGAAACTACTTCCCTGGGCCTTGCAGAAGAACCACTTGGCCCTTCCAAAGGGGTTTGCTGAGCCACTAAACCTTGTACTTGTGCCTTTAACGTGTCCGACTCTTGACGGGCATGTGCCAGTTCTACCTGAATATCCTGTAAGGCCTTTAGCACATCGGCCAAAGGCAGAGGTGTCGAATCCATTGGCTTGGGTGGTTGTAAGTATCCCAATATGGGGGTGGCTTATTATGTCAAAACACACACTTACTTGGAGGGGAGAATTGACACTCTCCCCCGAACCACAGAAGCCGAATGAATTCGACACTCCCACCGTGGTTGGCACAGGTGCCTGAAGTGTAACACAGGACACCACGCGGCAGCCAATGGGGGGAAGAGGAGTTAGGGAGAGGTTGTGGATGGGGAGAGGAAGTTAGGGAAACCAGTAAAAGGGTAAGGACAAAACCAAAGTGGGATAGGTAGGGGGAAGCACTGGGGAAAAACCCTTCCTTTCATATACCTGTATATCCTAGTTCCTGACACACTGTAACATTGACTACATGAATAGCCAGTAACATAGATCAGGACACACCTTAATACGTATGCCCCTGACTTCAGAACAAACATAGAGCACAAAACATGCACATGTAGTAGCAAGCGGGATGAACACAGGACAATGGAACTTTTCCCATCAATGAAGAACGAAACACATGGCCCGTAGAGCAAGCTTGCTACTGCAATACATAAACATATAAATGCATGTCCTTGCGGTTTAACCAGACAAACTAATACACATCATTGCCCCTTTAGAGTGAATACTCTTGTCACCCTTAATGAGCTGTATTCGAGAGAACGAGAGAATATGCCCCAAAAGTTTTCTGTAATGTCCTCGTGTTTTATTACACAAAACCAATTGCTTTATCCCCAAATTCAGCCCTTCTGTGATTGCCAAGTATCAGCTTCATGCGAGAGAAAACATATGCATCATAAGCTCCCACCCCGCAATGCCTTCTGCACTTATCTGAGCTCCGAGGGCCCCGCGGGACTCCTCGGAGGATTAGTAGCACGCTGAAAATGCTGCTGCAGTTCCGCATGTAACTCAGTGCGAGAGAACGCTTGAAACCTCGTGTAGCTTTAGGGCAGAGCTTCGCCATCCATGGTTACCTCAGCGTTTCGCCGACATGCTCTTCACGCCAACCGCTCCTGGATTCGTAATAAGCCACGCCTGTTTCACGCGCCGTTGCTCTTTATGCTGTTTGTAATCACTGCAGCTGGCAACGCGCACGTGACCTTCTTCCTGATTGTGCACAGAACTACCAATCTCCCGTGGCTTGCTGGGAATTGTAGTCTTTGCCTCCAAAACTAGCCCAAAAGGATTAAGAGACAAAATGTGTGACTCCTGTGCGCTTCCAGCCCTTATTCCTCACAGGAGGAGGGAGAGGGAGGGAGGGGGAAGGTAGAAGGTATGAGAATCAGGATCGATGCTAGCAGGGTGGGAGACGGGGGGAGCAGGGGGGGAGTCCCAGGTGGCCTCTTGCCCTCTAGGTGGCAGTGTCCAGTGAGGTCAGTGGGAGGAGGGGGAGGTGAGTGGAGGGGGGCTAGGGGTTTGGGGAGGGGAGAGGGGGGTAAGGAGAGGGTCAGGGAGGGGAGTGGAGAAGAAGGGATTTCAGGGAGGAGCGGAAGGATGAGTAGGTGGAGGAGGAGCGGATGGAGAGAGGTAGAGAATTCCAGTGGAGGGGGGCCAGGAGTTGCGCCTCGGGTGCAGCATCGTACTGGGATTAATTCCTTGTAACGTAAGCATCATGGGTGGCCCCAGATCAGGATTAATTGCAGTTAAGGATCACCGCAGGAGCGAAGCTCACGCCTCAGGTGGCCATCTTGTGTGCGCGCAACAGCGCCCCCATCATTCAATTGCTTTTCATGACTGCGACACACTGGAAAGGCCTTCCTTTTCTGGTCCAGCTCTGCTATAGCACGTTGTGGAAACATCCATTCTTCACTTACTCCTATATATGTATACGTTGGCACTTGCCGCAATCTATTCACTACATAGCTAGCTTTAAGAATTCTTTGTCTGCTTACTTTTCTTTGCATCTGTACATGTGTAAAATTACTTGAGATCTTCATTGTTTCTGTAGCATAAGCCTCTTCATCTTGAGCCCAACATAGAGCCAATATGGGCGAGAATGTTGAGGTGGGGTACTTGGCGCCTTCTCTACACAGCCACTTGCTACTTTCGTTCAACACAGTCAGTTTCTTATCGGCTCTCCCCTCAACTCACCGGCTGTGATGAACCGCTTGGCTTTTCTTGTCTCTGGAGTCAACACCAGTACCATGGGGCCAAGTGTCTCTTCCCGGCTTGGTTGTCAGCGGAGGAGGACCCTGTACCGTTGACATCTGCTGCAACAAACGCTGTCAATTGTTTGCTGTCTTATGATTTCTTCTGCAGAGGTTTCATGCGCCTTAGTAGGGAATGGCAAGATCACTTCTCTCCTTGGCACCCTCTCAATTTTAACTGCCATGCTGAGTTAGCTCTCCCGTTGTGCGGTCTGCCTTGCTCCAATTGGGCTCTCGTGCTCCACCTTTTATCCCTGTGGGTAAAGGAAAGGGTTGTCAAGTGTGTGTGATTCCGGTCAATTGCCTGGCTATGCCTGACCCTGGCGTTGGGACATGTCAGGTAAATAACTTTGTTATTTGTCTGTCATCTTTCGTGGTGTGCGAAAGTGTTCATGTTGGAAAAGGAGGATGGGGGTTAGAGTGTTATGAAATAGACAGGTGGGGTTGTGGCAACAGTAGTGTTTTGTCAATGCAGATCGGGAGTTCGGGAAATGATAACCAGAGGGACGTGCAGAAGAAGGAAGGGGAGTGTTTGGTGTAAAACAGGAAAACAAGGATTCTGGGAGTTGTGGTTGTTGAGTGTAACAGGGTTTTGGCTCCTAGTTGGTTTACCAGAGGTGTAGGGGTGGTTGGATTTTATTACGGGAGCTTCTTTGGATGGAAGAGAGGTAGATGTGGAATAACCAAAAAGGGCCACAGGGACTTTGTCCCTGGTAGACTACTGTGTCTCTCCTGGGATATTCCTCCAAGCATAACCCCGGATTCCCCTACCCAGTTGATCCTCCCTGAAGGTACGCATACATATGTAATGTTGTGCTCACACTTGGAGTTTGTACTAATCACCATATGCGTTAAATGAATGTACCTTTTTGCTAAAAGAAGAGGCCTTCTCTTTATACGGCGGCGTTTAAGACCTGCTGACCTGGCAAGAACTTGTTTTTAACAGAAGAATTGTGTTTGGTCACTGTATGTCGAAGCATGCTGAGCCTGCTAAACTATCTGCAGATTACGGGTGGGGGGAAGGAATGAGTAAGCATGGCCTTGAGCACAGAGATACGGGCACAAAGGGGCACGAAAGAATGTGAAGACCGGGATAACAGGAAACCACGATAGACCACGATAGCAAATGTGCAATGGTTGTTCGTTAAACTCCAACTGGATACTTCAGATAAACTCCAACTGGAGATCCGCCCTGGGGTGGACGTGTTCTATGTGCAAGGCAATGTAAACAGAAAAGTATAAAAGAGCATGGTGTGTAGAGGAAGGCGCGGCACTTCGACGACTTGCTTAGCGAGACGTTTGAACTTGCAGCCCATTCGCGAATGCTTATGCATTAATAAAGTAATGTTTACTTGGCTCTTTTCTGTCTGAGTTATTGCAGGGTCCCTCATTGTACTGGTTATGGTGACGGCGAGAAATCGCACCCACAATTTTGGTGTCAGAAGTGGGATGCGAAGGAGCGACAGTCCGTCACGGGGTGAGGAACGCCGCGGCGGAACCGGAGAAGGAATTGATCACGGGGCCCCAACAACTGAATCCGCACCTTTGATTGCAACCAACGCGTCATCCTTGTTTTTCCGGCTCCGTCGGCGGTGGAACAGCAGGCTGTCGCCCTTCGGGTCCGGAACACTCTGGCGGGACCCTTAAGGTAAGTGGTATGGATGGATGCATGATGGAATAAGGAAATAACGATTTAGGGTTTATGAAGAGGACGGTGGTATGTCCGTCTATGGAATAATAATGATGAAACAGTGATGTATTGATATTGGTATGGCGATATATGTCAGGAGGATCTACTGTTAATGTTAGCCTATTAATGCACATTTGGGAAAGGTGAGTGTTTTTAGGCAATTGCGGTATACCAACAAAATGGGTCAAGCGGCTTCCAGCAAGAGTGGTATAGGCAAGAGACACTATGCCCCTCTTGAAGGAACCCCTGCATTTGATATGTTGATTAAACATGGATTGAATTCAACATTGTTCTTAAGGGAGTGGTCTGAATATACAAAAGATTCGATTGACCATAAATGGCCAGACACCGGGTCCTTTGATGTGGACCGCATATCCAAAGTAGAAATAGAATTAGTAAAAAGACGGGTCAGACCCGCACAGTTTGAGGCTATACGACTATGGAGGGTAGAAGCAATGCGCAGGCGCAATGCTCAGAACAAACAAAAGGAAAAGGGGCAGAAGAGAACAGTAAATCAAAAATTACGTGACCTAGAGATAAAAGAGAAGGATGAGAAACTAGACCAGTTGGATAGACGTATGATGATTAAGAATAGCGGGGGTATGTATCCTGCCTTGCCGGCGCCTCGGTATGAAGATGTGATAGGACTAGAAGCAGAACAAACAACAACTGAATTGTTATTTCCAGGGGCTACGGCTCCTCCGAGAGAAGGTGAGGGTGAGAGGGCGGAATTCCCAATGAAGTATGGAGACCCAGATAGGTTGATAGACCATAGGAGAACGACTACTGTAGAAAAGGATAGAGATGGAGACTTGCAAATCCTTATGACCGGGCTGTATGGCACACCCCTCAATGACAGCCTACGGGACCAATTGGGGCGTTTGACACCTTTGGAATTTAGGACAGTGGCCACTAAACTATATACCTTTTATGAGGGTAACTGTAAATTGAGAGGACAGAGTACTGCGGATCTGCCCTCAGCATATCAGGACGCTGTCGCGTTACTACCAGTGACTGCGTCCAGTGTTCAGTTATGGGGATGTATGTCCGACATAATAGCGGAAGTCATAAGGGGCGGTGTTGAATGGGAGAAGGAAAAGAGGGCATGGGAAAGAGAGGTGAGGGAAAGAGAGGCTAAACTCAAAGATGCAGACCAGGCGGGCCAAAACGTAGCTAATCGTATGATAGCATCCATACACTCGCAGTCCATGTCCACCCTGGTGAGTCTGATGGAGGGCCTTGGCTGGCCTATACAAGTAAACGTAATTAAATCTTCTTATTAGGGTGGATGATATAGAAGAGGAAAAGGAGCCTAGATATGTGTCCCAGTGGAATAGGATTAAGACAGAATTGGATAAGAAACTGCTACCTAATATAAGAATGGATGATTCTGGGGCGGAAGAATGGAGAATGGCTAAGGTGGAGAAACTGTTAAAAGATTATAAAAAAATAAAAGAGAAAAACCTTAGTCACCAGTCCTCTGCTTCATCACCAGTGCAGGCCCTTGTAAGTGAACAAACAAACATGGAAAAGTTACTATCAATGCCAATGAGAGAGTGTCAACCCACCATAGATGCAGTTACTGGTAATGTGAGCGCACCTATGTGTATGTCCCCTTATCTCGAATAGAATTGATGCATATCACCAAGTCCATCCCCGACCCCCGTATAGACCCGGCAGGATTCTACAAAGAAGTAGGAAAGCTATTCAGACCCGGGTTATTTACTGTAGAGGATGTAGATAACATATTGTTAGCTATTGTCCCAGAGGAGATATGGACCCCCTTTCGTGCCAAAGACAATGATACAATAAAATGGAAAGATGTAATGGAGGCGAGTAAAAACAGGAAACTGCATGAGGAATATCCCGAACCCCTAAGGGGGCATGGCATGGGAGTCCTGAGGGCTCTAGAAAAGGTATTACCCCCATTTGATGTGAATGTGGAGAAACTGTCTGCTGTGATACAGGGTGCAAGTGAGGAAGTAGCACAGTACTTCCTGCGTTACGAAGCAGCATTTAAAGCACACAGTGGGCTAGAGGTAGGGTCTGAGACGGGCCAACGGTACTTTGCCATAAACTTTATAGAAGGGCTCCACGGGCCAATCCAGGAGAACATTAGGAAGGCAGAAAGTACGTGGATGACTAGAAACCCCCGGGATCTCCTCGAAATGGCCAGGTATTATGAAAGAGGAGAAAGAGTAAAGGGACAACAAAAGGCACGACAAGAGAAGGATCTAAAAACCAAAGTGTTGATGCAACAGTTGCATCAAGGGCCCCAAGGCAGGTATAACTACAATAATAATGGCCCGTCACAGGGCTATAGTAGCAACATGATAGGGGGCCAAGGGACAGGTAGAGGTACAGTGCAAGGAGGTGCGCTATATGGGAGAGGGATGGGCTACCCCAAGATGTATGTACCTTCTGCAAAAGACCCGGACACTGGAAATCCCAGTGTCCCCAGAGTGGTGGGAGAGGAAGGGGCGTACGGACCCCTTTACAGACAACATTTGCCCCAGGAAATAGGATTGGTGGGTACGGCAATCAAGACAATAGAATGTTTAAACCCCCTCAACCCAATGCCTTTGACGGACAAGCAAGAGGGGATGTTCCCTGGCCGGCCCCGCCTCCCCCCAATCTACTGTATCAGCCACAACAAACAACACAAGTACAAGGTGTATGCCAGGGCGAAGGATGTGGGGAAGGGGTATACTATAATGACGACTTCCAGGATAACACAAGTGATATGCCCTGAGGAAGCCGAAATGAGACAGCGGGAGTGGTACAAGTACCTATAGATCAGAGGGGGCCTTATGCCTCCATTAGGATCGGCCCCCACCGAAACTTGAGATGTCTGGTAGACACGGGAGCTGGAAACAGTTCCGTGAATATCAGAGCCGTCCTCACTGTCCCATTATCGGATAAAAGCAAGGTATCAGTTGGATTTGGGGGAAATCCAATAAAGACTCCTGTAAGTGAAATAGTAGAAGCGGAACTTCATGGGGTAAAATGGGAGAATGGGTGGCTATTGACCAATCACTGCCCAGAAAACTTGTTAGGTATTGATGCATTAAAGACACTAGGGGCCACAATATATTGCTCCCCTCGGGGGGTGAGAATGACTATAAGCAAACCTATGGGTATGATAGGAGTAACGCAAACCCTGCCCCCGGAACTCCAAGACATCCCGAATGAACTATGGGCCACTCATGGGAATGATGTAGGGGTGTTGGATGTTTCCCCAGTAGTAATCAAACTAAAGCCCGGTGCCAGGTTGCCCAGGATAAAACAATATCGCATATCACACGAGGGAGAGCAGGCACTATATCAAATAGTACAGGATATGATACGGTTAGGGGTGGTAGAGCCAACAAATGATAGCCCTTGTAACTCTCCGATCCTTCCAGTACACAAGAAAGGTGATGAAGTGGTACCCTATCGTTTCATTATTGATTTGAGGGAGATAAACAAAATAGTAGAACCCAGATATCCAGTTGTCCCTAATATTGCAAGTGTACTCACTTTAATTCCCAAAACGGCGAAATGGTTTACGGTAATTCATTTGAAAAATGCCTTCTTCAGCATTCCTATTGCCGAAGAAAGCAGGTACCTGTTTAGCTTCACTCTTCGAGATAGACAGTACCAATTTACTAGAGCCCCGCAGGGATATACAGAAAGTCCCGCCATATTCAGCCAAGCACTAAAAACACAGATGGATAACCTAGCCCTACCCGCTAACACTGCTCTGATACAATATGTTGATGATTTGCTATTATGTGCAGCCACCGAAGAGGAATGCCATTATGTGACCAGATTGGTGCTAATGCACTTAGCAGAGAATAAGCACAAGGTAGCCCTAGCCAAAATGCAGTATGTAAAACAAAAGGTCCATTATTTAGGCTTTGAGTTGTCCGAAGAGGGGCGAACTCTGTCTACTGATCGCATTGCTTTGATACAGTCCATAAAAGGCCCCGACACGGCAAAAGGTCTCCGAAGGATAATTGGTGTTTTATCCTATTGTAGGCACTGGATTCCTGAATTCTCTATATTGATCCAGCCCATGCTAAAAGCCTTAAAAGAAGTACAAGAAAACGGACCATTAGAATGGACACCTGAGATGGAAAAAGCCCTGACAGCTATGAAAGATGTTTTATGCCATGCACCGGCCTTAGGCACACCTGATTATACCAAGAGATTTTGCCTTTTCGTTGATGAACAGGAAGGTTGCGCTGTGTCAGTCTTAACGCAGGAACAAGGGGGTAAACAGAGACCATGTGCATATTTCTCCAGTGCTCTGGACTCAGTAGCTCAAGGCCTACCCCCATGCATGGGAGCAGTGGCTGCAGCAGCGGCAGCCCTAAAACAAAGTGCAGGTATCATCCTAGGGAGCGAAGTGACAGTAAAAGTCCCACATGCGGTGGACAGACTCCTGAATAGGGTGCATACACAGCATTTGACCACAGCTAGACTCACACAGTATGAGATGATTCTGTTTGCCAGTAATGTAAAAATCGAACGATGTAACACTTTGAATCCAGCGACACTGCTTCCTTTGCCCGTCTCACCTAATGACATTAGGCATGATTGTGTGATCCAAATGGAAGAACACACTAAGGGTAGAGCAGACCTGCAAGACACCCCGCTGGTTGATAATGAGGATATATTATTCTGTGATGGTTCCTGTTTCAAACTGCCAAATGGGGAGACAACAGCAGGGTATGCTGTAACCACAGGGGAGCGGTTGATTGAGAGTGGGAAAGTGTGTGGAAAATCGGCCCAGGCAGCAGAATTGATTGCGCTAACGAGAGCATTAGTGTTAAGCAGCTGTATGAAAGTGACAATTTATACTGATTCAGCCTACGCTCATGGGGTGGTTTCCAGTTTTGGTAAACTCTGGGGAGAGCGTGGGTTTTTAACCTCCCAAGGTGATACCATTAAACATGCCCAATTGATTGCTGAATTATTACAAGCCCTTACGTTGCCCAAGATGGTGGCCATAGTGAAATGCCCAGCGCATAAAAGGACTCTAGATTATGTCACGCAAGGAAACTCCTTAGCCGACCAGATGGCTAAACTAGCTGCCACAAGGGATACACGGTGGGAGGCCCGACAACTCATAGTGGGGAGGGATGTGACTATGGAAGGGACGAAGGAGCGCGTAAAGGAAATCCAAGCAGATGCAACCATTGAAGAAAGACTATCTTGGCACAAGGATGATCAATACGAGGAGACGGTAGATGGGCTATGGCACATACCAATACGAATACTTGGGTACTACCTGATGCATACTTACCTGTGATAGTGAGTGTGGCTCATGGTCCAACTCACGTTAACGCAAGGACTATGGAAGAAGTTTTGAGTGCTGTGTGGTACAACAAAAGATTGGGAATGTATTGTCGTCAATGGGCAAAACAATGTGAAATATGTGTTCTATACAATGTGGGGAAAGGTGTACCAGCCCCGGCGGGCCACAGTAAGTTACCCACCTGCCCTTTTGAGTTGGTGTATATGGACTTTATACAGCTGGAGCCTGTAAATAAACATTCCTACTGTTTGGTGATGAGATGTGGGTTCTCAGGATGGGTGGAAGCATATCCCCTGCGGGACAATAGTGCCACCTCCACAGCACAATGCATATTGAAACACTGGGTGCCCTTGTATACGGTCCCCAGATATCTATGGTCTGTCAATGGGACTCATTTTACAGGTGAAGTAGTACGCAAGGTTTGCAAGGCCCTTGGTATTGATCAACGCTTCCATGCAGTTTTTCATCCTCAATCAGCTGGGATTATAGAGGGCACAAATAAGGTACTGAAGAACAAACTGGCAAAGGCTTGTGCTGAAACGGGACTGAAATGGCCGGATGCATTGCCTATTGCATTATTGAGTATGCGTACTATGCCTAAGCGTACACATGGTTTATCTCCTTTCGAAATTGTTATGGGGCGTCCACCAAGTATTGGGACCCCCATATCACCTAAGAAATTGTCTGAGCAAGCATGGCCTGCATTACAACAGTACTGTATTGGGTTAACTAATAGACTGATTTCTATTAATGCACAGGTGAACGCAGTAGCTCCATCTCCTCTGATAGGAGAAGGTCACGACGTGCAGCCCGGTGACTGGGTTGTTATAAAGGCCTTCGATCGCACCAGCGGACTGCAACCCAGATGGAGGGGGGCCCGTTTCAGGTGCTCCTCGCAACACAAACTGCGGTAAAAGTTGATGGCAAATCGCACTGGTACCACGTGAATCACGTCAAGAAGACGCTTCCATTACTGATTCCTCCAGAAAAGGGAACCAACCAACCCCAGGTTGCAACAGTACTGCCAGACGCCATTAGTTGGTGTGCCCATCGTCTCCGATCCCGTGACTTGTATGTGCCAAGCAACGTGTAAGGACACTGTTTTGAACTTTGATCATTAGGGAGATGAACATTTGGACTCTCTTGTTGGTTTTAGCAGGATTGTGCCTTACTGAAGACAACAGGCTTGTAGCCTGAAGGGCCTCCGGTGTTCCCCTCATGGGACAGGCACTATGAGACGTGGGACAGATCGGATGAAGGTTTTCAGTGAGACCTACCACTATTAGAGTAATAAGGACACTGGTGCTTTAAATAGGGAATACAGCTATATCGCTAGGTTGCATCTGATACACATATGTACCTATAATTGAGCCACATACTGAATTATGTCTGCACCCGTATATGCTGGTTTAATCCCTGAGCAGATAAATGTATGCTCCCCAAACACAGAAGGTAAGAGAAAAACACCACTTTGCACCACAAGGAACAAAATCTTATTTTTTGTATGCTCGATAGTAGTATTAATAGCGTTCGCCATATTATTCTGGTATTTGGAACATCCATCTAGATATGAATTAAAGAACTTGTTACCTGTGTCAAACGGAACAGGGAGAATAGATCGGGTCAAGAGCAGGAATCGAGATGCCTATGACCAACACGACCCAGAAGACTATGCTAAAAATGAATACGTGAAGATAATAAACACAACATATGGGGTAGTGAATAAAACTGATTGCTGGATCTGCACCCACATGCCCCGACATAGCAGTGAAGGTATCCCAGTGTACGCGTCGCCAATTACTGAGGATGCCGGGTGTACATTAATTTACATGAGAATAGTGTCAGCACAGCAATACATGATACCGAATACCGCTTGTTATGTTAGAGGAGAGAATAAAACCCTTCTAATGGAAAAGATACGCTATAAAATCAAAACTGAGGGAATCGGGCTTGCACCTGCTATGGTACAGATAGTAAGAGAACCTCCTCCCCCTATCACCATCACACAAGAGTTTAGGCCAAAGAATATATGTTTTAAGAGAAACACAAGAGGTAATCAAAGAATGATCTCGGGGTGCAGTCAAATGGTGAATCTAAATAACTACCCGAAGGGATTGTTACAGATAGAGGGACATGCCTACGTCTGTAACAAGAGGGCTTATTTGTGGTTAGCGAGAGATTTTGTTGGGGTATGTTACATAGCCAGAATAATGCCGGCTGTGATGGTATATGCCCCGTCTACTCTGCATAAAGAAATACACAGCAGAAATAAACGAGCAGTAAACCCAAAAATTCCTACGTATCAACCTACAGGATGGGAAACGTTTATAGATCTGATGGGGGCCCTGGTTCCTCCAGCGGGCATCTTTATGAACAGTGAAGAAATCCAAAAGCTAAGCAGGGCCCTTGAGTTCGTAATCGAAGAATCCGCAGACCTAATGGAAAACATCACTTATGAAATGAAAGCAATTCGGCCAGTGGCTCTCCAGAATAGGTATGTCTTAGACATACTCACTGCAGAAAGGGGCGGGGTCTGTTTCATGGTGGGGTCCCAATGTTGTGTTTACATACCAGAAGAAAGTACAGGAATCTTAGATGGAATAAACAAACTACATAAAATAGCGGATAGTATCCACCAGGAGGAAGGGTCAGGAGATAGCTGGTGGATGAAGCTCCTAAAAGAAATCGGGTGGCAGCTCCTTACGCCCATACTGGTTCTAGCGGCAATAGTTGTAGGAATTTGTCTCTGCATCCAATGCTTCCCGGTATGTGTGTCGTGCTGTGTTTCCATGTGTTCTTCCAGCATAACGCACCTAAATCCAATGGATAAAAGCCATGTACAACAGGAAGTTTTTGACATGGGAGGCCTGGAGAAGATTATGGTACATACATTATGTAATGATGTTGCTTTCCTGCCATCTGCTTATGCTAGGACTGTTTAGATTGATGCTCAAGTGTGAGCAAAGGGTGGATTGAAGGTACGCATACATATGTAATGTTGTGCTCACACTTGGAGTTTGTACTAATCACCATATGCGTTAAATGAATGTACCTTTTTGCTAAAAGAAGAGGCCTTCTCTTTATACGGCGGCGTTTAAGACCTGCTGACCTGGCAAGAACTTGTTTTTAACAGAAGAATTGTGTTTGGTCACTGTATGTCGAAGCATGCTGAGCCTGCTAAACTATCTGCAGATTACGGGTGGGGGGAAGGAATGAGTAAGCATGGCCTTGAGCACAGAGATACGGGCACAAAGGGGCACGAAAGAATGTGAAGACCGGGATAACAGGAAACCACGATAGACCACGATAGCAAATGTGCAATGGTTGTTCGTTAAACTCCAACTGGATACTTCAGATAAACTCCAACTGGAGATCCGCCCTGGGGTGGACGTGTTCTATGTGCAAGGCAATGTAAACAGAAAAGTATAAAAGAGCATGGTGTGTAGAGGAAGGCGCGGCACTTCGACGACTTGCTTAGCGAGACGTTTGAACTTGCAGCCCATTCGCGAATGCTTATGCATTAATAAAGTAATGTTTACTTGTCTCTTTTCTGTCTGAGTTATTGCAGGGTCCCTCATTGTACTGGTTATGGTGACGGCGAGAAATCGCACCCACATCCCTCTCTCGTCCACCCCCAGGGCTAGGATCTGAGAGCGCCAGCCCTTCCCTGGCCACCTGAATAAGGGATTCTCAAGGTCTACTTGGGAGAATACCCTCAGGTTTCTCACAGCAGTCACGTCACTGATCCTTGATTTTCAGAATCTCCACTTGGCATGCCAAGAGGGGGAATACATTTCAGAGGCCATGAATAATATGGATAAGCGGGCCCGATATCTACCAGAGCTATCCTATTTTAAGGGCCTCAGCATCAGCAGGAAGCTCCACACTAGCACCCAGGTGCCATCCACGGATGAGATCATGGAAAGGGGAACATTTGAGGAAGGTGTCTCTGTCCAAGCTACCTTCACTTGAGTAATACCTATTTTGGACCCCAGTAGGACACATTTCTTGAAAAATCTATCAATGACCAAAATATGTGATTTTAATTCAAGGGGGCCCGAGTACTGTGGGTCAGAGGTACTCCAGCCACAGTACTTCAGTACCTGTCCCAGCGCACGGTCCTTCCTTTGGAAAAGGAAGGCGTTTTTCAGGCTGAGCACTCAGCTTAACTCCCCACCCAGAACAAAACTCCCCTGCACAACCTAAAGCCAAACTATTATGATCGAGCCTATCTGGCGGGTGAACGAATCAGCCTTTTCCAATCGTCTTGGCAGGATGTGATGGACAAACGGGTGTGGCACATTGTTTCCTCAAAGTATGCAATAGAGTTTGCTCACATGCTTTCGAATATGTGCATGAGGGTCATCCCTATACCTCAAGATACCTAGAAGAAAGCAGCTCCAGCAGGGGAGTCCATCGATTGTTGCAGAAAAGAGCTAAAAGCAGACAAATGCAAGAGGATTTTATCTATGTTGTTTCTGGTGAAGAAACCAACAGGGGAGTTTCAACCAGTGATGCATCTCAAGGCACGCAACAAGTTTCTTCGGATCAAGGCATTTTAAATTAGAGACACCACACAAAGGTTTTCCTTTGATTCAGCCTTATAATTGGCTAGCAGTGGTGGATTTGGAGGACACGTATCTCCATATCCCCATCTTCAGGAACCATCGCCGGTTTCTAAGATTCAGAGGGCCAAAGTCACCTACCAATTTAGGGTTCTTCTCCGTGGGCTTTGCACCGCCCTGTGAGTCTTTACCTAGGACATGGCATCCACCATGTGGATCTGTCATGCACTCCTCGCAACAGCCTGGACCCTGGAACTCCTCCCATTCACCTGGTTTGGTGGTATCTCGGCGGTGGCGCGGATCGCGGATCACATCCGCTCCTGTGCCCGCCCGGCCTCTGAGAACACGCCACATGCCATGGCGTCCCTGATCATGTTGGGTTTTACCCTAGCGTCTGAAAGGCATGCAGAAGTTGTTTCATTCATCGCGGGAGCACATTGGGCATGGCGCTTCGCAAAAGAAGGTCACGTGAACCGATTAGCGGTCACGTGACCGGTCACGTACCAGTAGGGCAGTCACGTGACTCGGAGGAACCCTATAAGAGAGCTCCAGCCCTCTCAGTCAGTGCTTCTCAGCTGTTCCTTCGGCGAGTAGCATTTCTCTGCTCCTGGTACTCCTGTTTTTTGGATTTCCTGGATTCCTGACCTTGTTTTGCTTCTGGATCTTCTTATTGGATTTGTCCCTTGGAACTCTGTAAACCCAGAACTGAATAGACCCTTGGATTGCTTCTTGGAATGCCTTTGGTTTTTGCCCTCTGGATTTGGTTATTATGGACTTCCTCATTTGAACTGTTCAAGACCTCTGGATTGCGTCCTGGACTGCCTTGCTTCCTATCTCGCTCAGTATTACCTCCTAGGTGATACCTCCCCATCCTCGAGGACCCTCCTACCTTGCTCTCCACTCCTTCAAGGGGAACACTTAGGTTTCAAGCTGTCACCGGATATCCCTAGGGTAGGTGTTCTTTCTGTCTACCATTATATATATATATATAGAAGTTTCCTTGTACCTGCCTGCTAATCCTTCTCTCTCCCTTACAGTCATCCGGGACCCGGTGTTTCCTGTCCCTGCCAACCACCTGTGGCCTCAATAATTGGTCAGCGAGTTGATAGCTCTCCTCTGACTGGTACTTGGGGACGGAGGTACTATAATCATCGTGGACCTCAGATCTTGACAGACTGAGAAGCCTCTCCTCCACGAGATTATGGATACCTCCGACGGGGACCCGGTGGCTGCCCTTGTCCAAGCAATCACTGTTTTAAGGACTGATATGACGGCCGCTACCGCAGCATCAATCAGCGTCTAGACTTGATACAAAGTGAAAGACATGCTCTACCCCCGATGAGGAATTCGGGGATGTACCCCCACAACACCCTCCACAATCAGAAAACCCTGTTGGGCCTGTAGCCTCAGCCCCAGTCTATGTACCCACTCCCTTTCCGCTAGCTGCTCCCAAGAACTTTCAGGGCGATCCCCACAAATTAAGTACTTACTTGAACCAATGTAAGTTGCATTTTCTGTGTCGCCCTCAAGCATTTCCCGACTCCACCACTAAGGCCGCTTTCACTTTATCCCATTTAAGCGGTATTGCCGCTACTTGGGCTAACCCACTGTTGGAAAACGATAGCCCTGTCTTGTATGATTTTGACAGGCTAGTGGCAGAAATGACCAGGGTGTTTGATACACGTCACAAAGCACAGACACGTGACTTAGAATGCCTTGATCTGACACAAGGGAAAACAACATTGATTGAGTATATTACACGGTTTAATAAATTATCCGTCGAGACAGCCTGACCAGAAGATAAGAAGGCGGGTGTCTTCTATAAGGGACTCAGTGACCATATGAAAGATGCCCTTGCTGTAGTCCCCTCCTTACCCACTCAATATCCTGATCTAGTGGACCTAGCATTACAAGTCAATGTCAGGCATGCTGAAAGAAAGACAGAGTCCAAAAGAGCCTTTCCTTTGTTTTCAGGCCCCTCTTCAGTCGAACCATCTAGCGAACCTATGCAGATTGGGGGTGTCCGTAGTCCCATATCACCTTCCAAGAGGGAAAGACATAGACAGGCTAATGCCTGCTTCTACTGTGGTTTGAATGGTCATTTTGTCAAGGAGTGTCCCAGGAGACCCAAACAAAAAACATCTGGTTTTCCGAAGGCTTGTCCCTAGATCAGGGGGTGCGGACGAGCCTGCCTGTACAACACCACATGCACCCATCTTTGTCATCTATATTGGCTGGACTGACAGAGGGACAACCATTTCCCAGGAGGTCATGACAGCACTGGGGAAAAAGGTAGATCTCTGGGATTGGTTAGAGAACTTTTCCCATCTAGGGTGTTTAAAGTCATGTGCCTTTGTAAAGTATCGACTTTACAACATTATGAAACCTCAGGCATATCTGTACCTATGCCCTTCCACAAGGCTAAGACGGTTTAATATTCTTTTCCGTCTGGAGCAACTACCGACCTTGTGTAATGTGGGACCTAGGGAAAAGATTGCAACTGTAGAACGAATATGTCGTATATGTAACCTACCTGAAAGCCTGGAGACAGCCAAGCATCTATTAACTGAATGCATCACAATAAGACCCACAATTGTTAAATATCTAGGAGAATTTGCCCATAATCTGGAATCTATACCGGAAAATCAATTTTGGTTATACTGTACTAATACAGTAAACATGCATCTTTTTATTGCATTATATAATGTATGGCTCAAGTTTGAAAAAGCGATGGGCATCAGGATTTAAATAATTGATTGAAATGATGTTTTATTATGAAGTTTTTTAGGAAGCCTTTGGATATTGTAAAAGTTATATGTATTTAGATATACTTGATTTTTCCTTTTCCTTTTATACTTACACAACTGTATAAATTGCATATTTTAAATTTTCCTTTTTTGATTATGTATAAGTAATATGTGTAAAGTTTGAATTTTTCAATCTATATCACATTAAAGTATTATTATTTGTCAGATTCCACCCGGCCTTTGTTTCTCTCGGCTCTTTTGTTTTCCACTGATGATATCAAACACCAGGTGCACCTGGTCATAGACTCCGGAGCCACATGCAATTATGTTGATATAGCAAACCTGTGACCTGCGCATCACACACAGTAGTGAGCAATCAACCCGCTGATGTATCTTTGAACCTGTCCCTGCAAAACAAGAAACACCCCGAACGAGCACAAGCTGTGGATGGTTCACCATTACTCTCAGGTCCTATCAGGCAGCAAACAGCCCCATTAACCCTCTTGCTACAGGACACAAACCAAGAAATCCTTACCTTTGACTTGATTACCACCCCTCAATACTGTTTGATCCTCGGCATTCCCTGGTTACGCTCTCACAACCCCGTCATTAACTGGTCCCAAGGCACAGTTGTCTTTGAATTGGTGTATTGCCAAGAACATTGCCTCACCGCCCCGGAACCATTAACCACACCGGCACAGGCACTCAGGGCACTAGCCCACTTGTCCATACATGAACCACAACAGATGGAGGTTGATGTTCCAGGACATGTAGTCGGTCTTGTTGCAACCCAAATACCTTCAGAGTATCATGACTACCTAGAAGTGTTTGACAAGAAGGCTTCGGAACATTTGCCCCCTCATAGATCATATGACTGCCCCATAGATTCGGTTCCAGGGGCTGCCGTGCCTTGTGGACACATATACTCTCTCTCTCCATCAGAGGATACGATTCTGAAGGAGAATATACACCACTCCCTTCAGCTAGGTCACATTAGACCAGGGGTCTCCAACCTTTACGTTAGCTAGAGCTACTTGTAGTGGAGGCCAACAGTGGAGAGCTACCAGCGGGTGATATCGGGGTGGGGATATTTATAAACCTCTGAATTGTTACCAATATTTTTGGGCTCGATTATTTCCTCCTCTATAAACAGATGGAATAACATATGCCTTCACGATTATATTAAGAACTTCAAAAACCCCTTTGTTGCATTATTATTTATTAGTAGCTGTCTCAAAAAGACAGATATTTGTTGGACTACCACACAAATATCCTGTAATTTTTGTGCCCTTCCTTTGCGTTTTATGCAGTCTTTCTACATGCTAGGCACACTATTGTTTTCCAAATGTGCATTTCACACTTACATAAAAAAAAAGTAATTTCCAAATTGAAAAATGTTGCTTGCGTTCACAAGTTTTCTTTGAAATTTTTTTTTTGTCAGACTCCACACATACTCTGTTATTTGCCAGTAAGATAGCTCAGCGGGTTGAGCGCTCGCTGCTGCGATCTGAGCGTGATCTGCAGGTCGCAGGTTAAAATCCCGGCAAGGCCAACTCAGCCTTTCATCCTTCTGAGGTCGATACATGAGTACCAATTTCAGTTGGGTGATATTGCATGTAAATATGTGCTTTGTAAAGCGCTTTGGATTAAGGCGCTTTATAAATAACACATCATTATCATTATTTGTGTGCCCCTCTGTGTTTTAGCACATGTTATATTTATAAAGATGTTATATGCTTGTCAAACTGATTAATAACAAATAAATGTTTCTGTTATGCTGACAGCAGTTTTTAGGAAATTAAACTGTGGGTTCATGGGTGCCAACTTTTGATTTTCACAGGGGCAGAAATATCCCCACCTCAGCCCTGAAGATAAGCAAGCAACCAGCCCAACAGATACCCTGGCCAAACACATTGTATAGCACTTTTTTTTATAATGCATTGCAAAAAGTCATACGATTAACAACCTGTAGTTTTGAATATATAACATCTCAGCATCGGTCTGTCAACCTGCTGAACTACCCTGGTAGGCTTCTACTGTACAGCGTGTCTATGGATTGCTTAATGTACTAAAAGTGGCTGTACTTGTGTCATGGAAGTGATTTAAAGTGGAAATGTACGGTGTGGAATTTGGAAAGAAACCACCTGAAAGAAATTGCACCATTTTTTAAATATGATTTTGAAAATTTCCAGGCGAGCAGCAGTGCTATTGTGATATTTTTATTGCGTGGTCACAATGATCCTGATCCTGCCCCAGCCCCTCCAACATCTCTGGCTAACAAGAGCAGCTTGCTTAAGAAAGACTGTCGTGGGGGCGCACTAGGCCAACTGTGGTACTACAGGCGGCCTGCAGAAGCATAACGTGATACTGACATTTGTCAGTGGATTTACAAGCAGTTCCAAGTGGCACAGTAGCCAAGTTCTCTGCCTGCAATTGAGCTGACTAGGGTTCGGATCCTGAGCACCGGATCCTGAGCACGGAACATGGCTACACAAACACCATTAAATAATATAACTTAGGATTAACATTTATTTTTCGGTATCTTCAGCGCGGGCGACTGAAAAGGCTCAGGCGAGCTACTAGTCGCCCGCGATCGACTGTTTGGCGACCTCTGCATTAGACCATCTCAATCCCCCGCTGCTAGCGCAATATTTTTTGTACCGAAAAAAGAAGGTGATCTCCGCCCATGCATTGATTATCGGTGTCTCAACCATATCACAATCAAGGATCGGTACCCGATTCCTCTTATCACACCTCTATTGGATCGATTGACACATACTACTACCTTTACTAAGCTCGATATACGAGGTGCGTATAATCTTATACGTGTCCGAAGGGTGATGAGTGGAAGACGGCTTTTTGTACCAAGTACGGTCTCTTTGAATATACTGTTATGCCCTTTGGGCTTTGCAATGCACCAGCTACCTTTCAAAGGTTCATGAATGAGATTTTCCACGATATTATGGACATCTATGTAGTGGTTTACCTGGACGATATATTGGTTTATTCACACACGCAACAAGAACACATCTCACACGTTCGGGAGGTCCTAAACCGATTACGTACACATCATCTCTATGCCAAGCCTGAAAAGTGCCTGTTCCATGTCCATGAAGTGGGATTTTGGGTTTCCACATTACCCACGGAGGCCTAGCCATGAACACCACCAAGGTTCGAGCAGTTATCGACTGGCCCGTCCCGCAAACGGTCAAAGATGTACAATCCTTTCTTGGTTTCGCCAATTTTTATAGGCATTTCATTGCGGGTTTTTTGGCCATTTCTGCACCACTAACTCAACTTACAAGTCCTCGTAATCCATTTATATGGACCTCTTTTCACCAGAACGCTTTCACAGCCCTCAAGACGGCATTCACCACTGCCCCCATCCTACAGCACCCTAATCCGGAACTCCATTATGTCCTTGAAGCAGATGCCTCATCGTATGTCTTAGGTGCTGTTTTGTCCCAACCTTGTCCAACCACGGGTTTGTTACATCCAATCGCCTTCCACTCACGGAAATTCTCTCCAGCCGAAAGCCATTACACAGTCACAGAGAAAGAGCTCTTGTCTGTTAAAGACGCCTTTTAGGTATGGCGACATCATTTGCTTGGGGCTAAACACCAGGTCACTGTTTACACTGATCACCGTAATCTTTAGGCCTGGCCTCATTTAAGTGCACCAATAGTCGGTAGGTCCATTGGCATTTGTTTTTCTTAGCTCACGACTTTGTTATTAAACATCGTCCAGGCACTGCACATGGTAAAGCAGACGCTCTTTCCTGCATCCCTGTGGGCAATTCCCTTCCGATCTTTCCTGAGACACTCTTGGAAAAGAAACACATTGTCTGTCTATGTACACCTCCAGTGGATTTATTGTCCCTTATTCGTCAATGGGTTCCCACACATCCAGAACAACTACAAGACAGGGAGATAGAATTACACAATGGCTTGCCGTTCATACAGGGAAAACTCTATTTACCTACACCAGACACGCGCACGTTAGCGTTGGAGTGGTCTCATGATGCAGTCATAAACGGGCACCCCAGCCAAAAACGTACTGGAGCCCTGCTTCAGCAAGGGTGTTGGTGGCCCTCCATGCACAAAGATGCAGTATCCTATGTGGCTTCTTGTTCAGTGTGTGCCCAATGTAAAAACATAAAGGGTTGTCCCTTAGGATTATTACAACCTTTACCACTCCCGTTAAGGCCTTGGCACACTATCACTATTGATTTTTTCACAGACATGCCTCGAGTAAAAGGTTTTGATACGGTATGGGTGGTGGTCGACTCCTTCATGAAAATGGCTTATTTTGTTCCCTGCACCGGCATACCCACTGCTCCTGCCCTGGCTTATCTGTTTTTCGCCACATCTTTTGTCACTTTGGGCTACCTTCCATTGTGGTATCTGACTGAGGTTCTCGGTTTTGGCAATCTCTTACCAAACTGCTAGGGGTTTACACGCATTTCTCATCCTTTTATCACCCCGAGACGGACGGGCAGACAGAACGTGTCAACCAGGCCACAGAACAATACCTCTGGTGTCTTTCCTTACAACATCAGCAATCCTGGTACCAAGTGCTCCATTTAGCCGAGTTTGCCTACAATAACGCACCTCACTCATCCACAGGTATTCACCTTTTTATTCTCTACATGGCCAACACCCTTGCATCCTTCCCTTCCCAGAGTTGTCTCCCACACTACCCCCCCTCTATTTCCTCTTGCATAGGGAATTTAAGGGACATACACACACAGACCTTAATACACCTCCGAGAAACACAGGGTATAATGTGTAGGGCGGCCGATAAGAAACGTACAGCAGCCCCCAGTTACGTTGTAGGGGATAGGGTATGGTTTTCCACTAGGCACCTCCTGATACCGGGCTGTCGCAAACTCTTGCCCCGTTTTGTTGGTCCATATCAGGTGACTAGAGTGATCAATCCTGTGGCCTACAGACTTTCACTACCTGTCTCCTGGCATATTCACCCAGTTTTTCACACTTCACTCATCAAACCATGTCCAGACATGAAGCATATTGTTTTGCCCCCTTCTCCTCAGTTGAAAGGCACTTCTGAAGAATACGAGGTTAGCAGTATTCTTGGTTCTCGTGTCATTCGGGGACGCCTCTACTACCTAGTAGATAGATTGGCTGGGTTATGGTCCAGAGGAAATATCCTGGGAACCCGCTAGTCAGGTCCATGCACCACTGTTAGTCTCTCGTTTTCATAAGGACTATCCTCTCAGCCCACGAGGACGTGTGCCCTTGGGGGGGGACTCTGTCACGCACTCCTCGCAACAGCCTGGACCTGGAACTCCTCCCATTCACCTGATTTGGTGGTATCTCGGCGGTATCTCGGCGGCGGCACGGATCACAAACGCTCCTGTGCCTGCCTGGCCTCCGAGAACACACCACATGCCGTAGCGTCCCTGGCGCCTGCTTCCCCGATCACATTGGGGTTTACCCTGGTGTCTGCAGGCACGCAGAAGTTCTTTCATTCATCGTGGGAGCTCATTGGGCACGGCGCTTTGCAAAAGGAGGTCACGTGAACCGATTAGTGGAATGTGGATCCAGGACGCATTGCCAGATCATTGGCTGGCGGGCCTACTATATGCCTTCTCAACATTCTCCTTGTTGGCACGAGTCTTCAGGAAGCTCCAGAAGGAAAGGAAAGAGGTGCTACTAGTCACTCCATTGTGGAGGAGTATGCCATGGTTTCCCCTCCTGCGGCATCTGGCAGTGGATGTCCCGATGTTCTTTTCCATTACAATCACTGAGAATTCTCCATCCACTCCTCCCAGAAGAGACACTGAGGTGACTATGTCTGCCGGGCAGGAGGTTTAAGGGAGGGGGCTCCCGGACCTAGGAATGTTGCATGTAGCAACAAAAGGTGGTTAAAGGGTCCCGCCGACTTGCTATTTTGGCATCCTACAGACTGTGCTGGGCCTCCTTTTCTGCCTGGTGCTCCGATAGGGGCTAAGACCCAATCTCTGCATATTATAGTGGCTGATTTGGGATTTTTTTGAAGGAATTATTTGATATGGGACTGGCACAGCTATCCTCAATTCCCAATTGGATGCGATCAGAGCTTTTTGGGAACCCGCAGAACCCTTGAGGGCCATTTTGCCATATGATGGTGCTGAAGAATATTTGTCTGACAAAATCACATTGCAAGAAACAGGGCTGATGTGTTTGACATAGAAGATAGCGTTCCTGTTAACTGTTACATCCACAAGAAGAGTTGGCGAACTGGGAGCTCTGCTCATCACAGACCCTTAGCTTCAGTTTTTTCCTGACAAGGTGGTGCTACGGTTGGATCAATCCTCAAATCAGGACAAAGATCCCTTCTTATATGAATCACGAGGTCGTCCTTCTGGGTTTCTGCAGCAACCACACTACTCTGGAGGTGGAGTAATTCCATACGCTGGATGTCAGTCATGCTCTCTCCATCTACATTCAGCGAATGTCCACCTTTCAGGGATCTCGGAATTTGTTACTGTCATTCGGGGGCTTTCAAAAGGGAGAAAGCCTTCTACAACTACCATCAGTCACCGGATTAAGGCAACAAGCATGGAGGATTATGCTCTGCGGGGGTCATGTTACTAGGATTGTTTCAAGGCTGGTCCACAAGAGGCATGGCGGCTTCATGAGCAGATGCACAGGGAGTCACCATGGAGGACATTTGCAATGCTGCTACATGGGCATCTCCTTCCACATTTGGGAGATATTACAGACTTCAGAGGGGAGGTTTCCTGTCAACGACATGTGGGACCGCAGCCCTGGCATCTGTTCACTAGAGATTGGTGTGATGATATAGCTTGAATAAACTGTTTTCACTGGATGGTTTGGTATATCCTAAGAGCCGGGTCACTCTTTAGTATGCCTTCATTATGATAGGGCTGTGGGGACCACAGTCCTTGCGGTCCCTCCAGACCCGACCTAGACTGGTATTTACGGCCATAACTGATGGAGTCACAATGTGGGAGAGGCCTTATGTACAGAATAATGGAAAGATAAGACGGAAAAGAGTCAAGCAAGAATAAGAGGCTGTTCAAGGGCAGAGCCCTTCATCATGTAAGGAATGTGGTGATTTGAGAGAATTAATGAGTAAGGAGCACAAACATACATAATAGGACATTTATGCAGCGCTTTCACAAACGCAATGTATATAGAACATTTTTATTATTATTACTCAAACAAAGTTGGTAATAATGTGGGTTCTCATTTATCAGCTTCAGAAAGATGAAAGGATGAGTTGGCCTTGCTGTGATTCAAACCTGTGACCTGCGCATCACACACAGTAGTGAGCAATCAACCCGCTGATGTATCTTAATGACTATCTCACCCAATGATACCATTTGCATGTGAAATCGCCACACAGCTCCAATTAGCTACTCAGATTTGTGCCATTTTTCAAGACCGTTAAACTGAGACACCACAAAATATAGGTCGTTTTTTAAACTGCCTTCTTTGTTTCAGTCATATATGCATGTTCGCAAACACAAAAAGATTTTTTGTAATCGAACTTCAAATCGGCATAGGAACAATCCGTAGCACTGTGCCAAGCAAAGATTACACTCAGTTAATGATGTCACAGTGCTTGTTGAGATCATCATAAAACAGGTGAATAAATGTGTCGATATAGTCATAATGAATAGACAAGACTACATTACAATGGCTGAGGCTGGCATCAGGTGTTATCTACCAATCTTCTAAACGAGCTTAATGTAGAGCATAAGGATTTGGTTTTGAAATGGTGTAGCATGGGTCTTATCACAGATGCTGAAAAATAGTTTTTTGCAAATGAACACCGCAAAATGGCTATTATCTACTTTTTCCAAAGATCCAGACATCATTCACTACAATTCCAGAGGGTCGGCCCATAGCAAGTGGAAAGAGAGGCATCACTGGAAAACTGGCTTTCTATATCGATTCCATTATAAAACAACCCAAACAACCTGATTTTTTGAGGGACACAATGCACCTTTTACAATTGCAGGAGACTATTTGCTGGGACAGTGACTTCAAATTGGTTACTTTAGATGTAAAAGCTTTATATACCTCAATTGCACATGCGCTTGCATTGCATACGTTGGTTCATCTATATGAGAACAGATCTGCTTCCTACTTGTACTTATGCTTAAAAAAACTATTGGAACACACACTTGGCCATGGGCGCCCATTATGCACTTCCCTTGCAAACCTTTTTATGGATTTTTTTTTTAGGAGAAGCATGGATATTCAAACAATCAATTTATACAACACATCTATAAGTGTCATCGTTACATAGATGATGTTTTTATGATTTGGCGTGGATGTGAGAACCAATTGAAGCATTTTGTTATGTATCTCAATAAAAATACATTTGGGATCGCGTTAACCTGTACGTCACATCCCACTGAGATTGATTTTTTAGACATACACCTTCAATTGCAACGCAATGATCTCCGTACAAGTACAAATAGAAAACCTACCAAAGTGAATTCAGTTTTTCTAGCATCCAGTGGACACCAAAGGAGTGTTATCAATAGTATGCTGACTGGAGAATTCCTCAGATCTGATAGGAATTGTAGCACTATGGATGTTTATGAGGTTGAATGAGAAATATTAATGGAACGATTCCGGGAAAGAGGCTACAAACAAGCCAATGTGACCAGAGCCAAGATGATTGGTAGAAGAAAAGAAAGAGCTTTCAATACCTAAATCAAGAGAGAGGAATGAGCTTCCCTAACCAGTTAGAATAATTCTCGATATTCAACAGATAGCCAATTGCTTTATAAGATTTTTAGAAAACACTTGCACATTTTGCTAATATTGCAGCCACTGATTATTATTATTTTTTTTTCATTTTATTTTATTGTTTAAAGAGCAGACCTAGCTCGAGAGCAGTGGAGTGCTGTACAGAGTGTGGTTAGCTGGCATCTTTTAACAGTAGCGCTGTACTGTGAGGTCTGTTCGTTGGTATGCGCGTCCATTGGAATTAGTCCTCGTCAGTTTTTGTTGAAGAGCCAGGTTTTGAGAGATTTGCGAAATTGCAGAATTGTGGGGGCATTCAGAGCCGAAACCTAGATCGAGTTCCAGAGGATGTGGCATGACAAGGAACGTCCAGCTGAGCATGACGCGGCAGCTTTGACTTTGCTGACCGCTCCATTTTCTTTGTCCTTCAAGGCGAGTAGTCGCCGCCCTCAGAACTCCAGCACCAGGTATGCTGTTTGGACCCTTCCCAGTGAGTCGGTCCAATTAATAAATGCTGTGTGCCCTGATTCGTTCTCTTCTGTGAAATTCCTAATGGATTTCTGGACAACAGTTGTTGTAACCACTCAACAGTAAGATAGTGCACCGGCCCAGATGTATCACTGGCGGACTGCTACGGATGCTATCTCAAGCTTGTGAAAGAATCCTAATATACCTGGAAAACAGCAACACAGATTTCCCCTGTCTTTAATATGTACAGGGGAGAAAAATCCTATTACATCTTCCCTGCCCTGAGGAAAGCTCTAACTGGCATACAACAAAAATCATGTTGATTGATTGACATCCCCCTTTAATCTTTAATTTAAATAGGGTAATTTTTAATACACCCTGGTAGCTCTTTCTCTGCAGGAACAATTTGTTTTCCTACAGAGCTCTAACTTTGAATATAAAATGCTCTTTGTTTATTAAATTAACCTTGTACTCTAAGGACTTCTCTTTGGTTTATTTGACTTTTTTTTCACAGCACACTCCTCTTTTATTTTTTGGAGATAATCAAAAATAATTGACAGAAATAAGGACTGTCTGTAGCGTGGGTATTTTCTGTTTTTGTCTAAAAAGTATACCTTGCCCTCTCTCACGCTTGCATTAAAGGGGCACTGCTATTGTTTGGACAAAAGCATGACAAGAGAAGGACTGTTTGTGGTTCCTCTCTTTGCGGACGAGTTATAATTCAAGCCGGTTGGTCGATTTGCTGCGCGAGGAGCATGTGCCACCAGATATGTGGAGCTTAGCCACCAGGTACGCTGGTGTGCTACTTGTGACAATTTGTAGAGGATACATGCAGTCTTGAACACTATCCTGTCTTGGAGTGGAAGCAAATGTAGTTCGCTTAGGATGGGGGTAATTTGTTCAAATTTCCATGCTCCCGTAATAATACATGGTGCAGCATGATGGACTGCTCTTAGAGGAGCCAAGTGAGCAGCTGAGCTGGGGGCCCTGTCAGGAGAGCAAAGTGAGCAGCTGGGAGCCCTGCCAGGAGAGCATTTCCCCATCGATGTGCAAGACCACAAGGGACTACACTACGGTCTGGAAGTCTGGAAGTCCAGAGGCGGGATGAAGGGTTTGATTTTTCAAAGGGTAGAGATTCTGAGCCAGGCTTTTTGGGCCTTCTTGGCTATGTGTTTCTGGAAAGATAGATTGCCGTCAATGATGAAGTTTAAGGATTTTGCGGAGTCTGAGAGTTGTGGATCAATTCTTTCTAGGTGCTTATCATTGAGCCATTGTTGGACAAGTTGTTTTTTAGTGGTCAGACCGATGAGGCCAAATTCAGTCTTAGATGGGTTTAGTCTGAGGTAGGCACTGGATGATGGCTAGGTAATCACAGAGACAAATGATATCCTACATGCTATTTACTCTCATGTACAACTGAGTATTGTCTGTGTATTGGTGGATGGATATATTGGGATCTTTCAGGAGAGTGCCCAGAGGCTCCATGTAAAGGTTAAAAAGAATTGGTCAGAGGATGGAGCCTTGGGGAACTCTGCAGGAGACATAGAGATGGTTAGAATGCAACAAGTTCATCTGGACAGCCTGGTGTCTGCCAGAGAGGTAGGAGGTAAACCAATTCAGGACCGTGCCAGAGAATCCCATCCTGTCAGCAATGAGGGAGAGAAGGATGTGGTGGTCGAAGGTGTTGAATGCAGCCAAGAAGTCAAGGAGTACGAGGAGGCATGAGTCACCCTTATCCAGGAATTTGGGGAGCATCATCCAACCCCTGGATGGTGGCTGTCTCGATGCTACACTTTGGGCGAAACCCTGACTGATAGTCACTTAGGAAGTGGAGGTGTTAGATTATGGTGAGTAGTTGTGTAGCAGAGAAAGACATTATTTGAATGTGCTAATTTGGCAGAGCGGAGTAAGTTGGAGATGTCTGCAATGAAGGAGTCACTCCAGTGAGGTGGTCTGTAGATGAGGCGGAATGTGACAATTCCTTGTGCGATATAGGGAACGGGCAGGCGAGTGTTTCAAATTAGCTTGTTCTGGGAGAGGGGATGATGGGGCATGGCCTAATCGCTTGTGTGGATGATTGCCACCCCCTTCCTTCCCTTCCTGGCCGGTCGGCATGTTGGATGCAGTAGCCTTGTGGTAGGAGTACGTCGAAAACATGTAGGGAGGATGGGGTAAGCAATGCTTCAGTGGTTAACAGGGCATCAAGGTTGTTGTACAAGATGAGGTCAGCAATCTCTGCAGTGCGAGCGACTGCTGTGCGAGCATTGATCAACATGAGAGTGCGTGTGTATGTGGTCCGTGGGTGATGGATGGGGGTAAGGGCCATATTCAGGGGGTTTGCTATGGTAGCTTTCCCAGGGCACTTGGCCATTCGAACCCTAGTGAGAGTGGCGATGGGCTGTGGAGGGAGGAGACACATGCTAATGTATTTTGGTGAGTAGCAGTAGTAGCGATTAGCTTGTAGGTGAAATGCAGAATAGCGGGTCAGGCCCTTGGTCCCATCAGGCTCGAACAGGTGAGGCCCTTGTCTTTGAACGTCCTTTGCTGAAAACGCCAGTGATGAGGACACCTAAGGAGGACTGATACTGAGTGGCAGGGCCTGGACACGTGACCCGCAGCCTACTCAATACTGTATGCGTGGAGCTCTCCTACAGTCCTTAAGTAGAGGCTTGGAAGGCCTGAAAACTGGAGGTGGGCGGAGCAACTGAGTGGCAGGGCCTGGTCACGTGACTTGCAGGCCTCTTTGCTGTCGTTTGAACAGAGTTTTAGTGCCCTGAACACGACCCATTGGTCGAAACGTGTCCGTTGTTTCTTTTTTTAAGAATTAAATCTTTTGCAGTGTTTTGGAGACTGTCTCTTTTGTTAATTACCAACAATTCAAGAATAAGATGATCTTTCAAACTTGATTGCAATCATAGAGTTTTTTGCTTCATAGAGTTGGATGAAAATGGAATTATCTGGTCAGATAGCACTTTCCACAACATATGAATGTCTTGTGTTTTCTTGAGTGCAGATAGATCGAGGCTAAACCCCTTTTGTTTGAATCATCTCTGCATGACAGTTGGGCCTGGTTCACCATTGGTCCCTTCCCCTGTGGCTCATACTAAATATTGGTTGAAACTATGTAGCTCGTGCCTAGGTAGGTCTACCATACTCTTGTTACCTGATTGTTGAGGGGTGTCCAAGTCTTAGAAGCACACTTTTAAAACTCAATAGATGTCTAAAGGCTCACATTAAATTCTCCATATCGACTGGGTCTATCACGATTTGCATATTTGTCTCTTCGGTTTATCTTGTGATTTGACAACCTTTCAATGTAATTCTATAATAGAGTGTGTATTTAAGTCTAGAAAGCCCACGGTTAATTAATATGTGTAGCAACCAAAGGTGGGGAAATAGGTGGTCAAGTGCCTCACCGCAGAGAAGGGCCAAACTAAAGTGTGTGATCCTGGGCTACTTCATTGTGCCTTATCTGACTAAATCGTGAAAGCCATCACATGGATTTTCCATAATGAACACTATTTAAAAACCTCAGCCGTGGTTAAGCAGCAGAGCGGCTCCATATATTCATCAGATCGGAAGTGTTGCTGTCTTGGCCTAAGCCCGGCGGTGCTGCTGCGGGAGAGCGGCTGCTGTCAGCGAGGGCAGCAGGCCTTCCTGCTCCCAGCCTCCTGCGCCTGCTTCTCCCTCCTTCGGCCCCTCCCCGCGGCGGGCAGTGCGGCTGCCACTGAATATGCACCAGCAGCAGCAGGAGGAGGAGGAGGCGGAGGCTGCAGGCCGCGGTCTGGAGGCGCTGCCGCTGCCCTGGGAGGCGGGGGAGGAGCGAGGGCGCATCGGCGGCAGCTGCCGGGGAGCTGGTCCCGTTATCACTCGGGCTCGCCGGCGGATCTTGGTCGTTTCCTCCTCGCTGGGCGTCCCCCGTGCCTGCTGCCAGTCCCTGGGGGGGCCGCGGGGCTGGTGACTGAGAGGACGGAGGGCTGATTCCGAGGAGCTACTGCACCCCCGCAGCAGGTCCAACCACAGCAGCTGCTCATTCAGGACTCCGCTGCAGACGGTGAGAACCCGGGGTGAGCCCCCTCTCCTCCCCCCAACCCCCCCCCCCCCCCCCCCCCCCCCCCAATGCCCTGCCGTTGCCTTCTGGTGCGTGCTGCCCCTGGGCAGATCTTCCCAATTGACTTTGTGTGCGTTTCTCCGCGTGAGCTGGGGCTGCAGTTGGTAACCCCCATGCCGAGGGGTGTGGAGAGGATGGGTTGTGGGAGGGGGGAAATGTGACCATTACTCGCTCTGCCCCTTCAACCTTTTTTTTCTGTCGACCCTTGAGGTGAGATGGCTCCGGCGTTCACCTCTCTCATTTGGGGAACTGTAAAGGAATGGGGTGTGTTGACCGCCTGTGCTGCACTTGCGTATCGTGCCACAAGGTCGGTCAGTCTTTTGAGGGTCCCATGCGAACTCTCTCATTCTGCGAAATGTGAGCGGACCCCGTCCTCTCCCAACTTCCTAACACACCTGTGAGAAGTTGCCCATTGACTGCCAAGTTAGGCGGAGTGGGCGGCACAGGCGTGCCCTCTTGTGCCAGTGCACAGAATGGCCGAACAGAAGAAGTACTTTCCCACAGAGAGTCCACACCCTCCGTTCCACCGACGCGGCGAACTGATGCACTTGATTATGTCATAGAAAAGATGTACGTTTCTGACAGTGGCCGGGTGATTTCCACGGTAGAAAGATGGGCTGCGCATGACACATGGGGACAGGTGTCGGGCCTGCCTTGCTTACCCGCTAGGGCTCGCAGGCTCTCTCCAAGCCACCCTTGCACTGCTGCTGCTGCAGGCAGAGTATAGTAACTCTAAACGTGTAACTCCTCCGTCTTTTCTTTTTGCTGCTTCGCAGGGCTTGGTTAACAGATAGAGACCTGGTACCATACCCACTGCAGCACCATAAGCCTGTGTTCTCACAGTGGCAACCGGTGGCAGAGCGTGCCACTTACCAGACATACTGCAGCTGCTGGTCTCAGGGGAGAGGGTCAGAGGTAGTGGGATCATTGACATACCCTGATACTGCGATCAACACCCTGTTGGAATTTCCCCCGCGCTCACAATTATCCGTTTTGAATCTTCTAGACAAACTAGCCTATTGCTGCATCATATCTCAGTTGGGAGTTAATCCTTTATTTACATAGCGCCGCCTGCTATGCCATGTATAATGGTGTCAAAGCGCTGCAGGAAGCACGGCTCTTCGGCCGACCGTGGTCTTTATCATTGTCATTATCTTACTGCTGGGAAGGAAACTTTTAAAACTTGGTGGTTTTCAATGTTTGAGTGCATTCAATGTATATCTGGTTAGCATTGTGTCCAGAGACTGGGTTTAGGAGAAAGATCGATATGCATTGTTACTTGGGTCCAGTGCAGAGACATCCTGTGTCTGCCTGGAAGATAGGCACTGTGACTTGGGTCCAGTGTAGAGACATCCTGTGTCTTCCTGGCCGATCTGCACTGTGACTTGGGTCCAGTGCAGAGACCTCCTGTGTCTGCCTGGAAGATAGGCACTGTGACTTGGGACCAGCGCAGAGACATCCTGTGTCTGCCCGGAAGATAGGCACTGTGATAGGCACTGTGACTTGGGTCCAGCGCAGAGACATCCTGTGTCTGCCCGGCAGATCTGCACTGTGACTTGGGTCCAGTGCAGAGACATCCTGTGTCTGCCTGGAAGATAGGCACTGTGACTTGGGTCCAGCGCAGAGACATCCTGTGTCTGCCCGGAAGATAGGCACTGTGATAGGCACTGTGACTTGGGTCCAGCGCAGAGACATCCTGTGTCTGCCTGGAAGATAGGCACTGTGACTTGGGTCCAGCGCAGAGACATCCTGTGTCTTCCCGGCAGATCTGCACTGTGACTTGGGTCCAGTGCAGAGACATGCTGTGTCTGCCTGGAAGATAGGCACTGTGACTTGGGTCCAGTGTAGAGACATCCTAGATTTTGGCTATTTAATCTGAGCAATCAAGCTTCCCATGCCGTGCTTTAGACGGTCCTCCAATCCTGCATTTTCCCCTTTGAATTCTTGGAGTTCTAGTTTCTTCTTCCACACTTTAAATTTCGGAAAACTACAATTGCTAGAATTCTAAGAAAACTATGCCTCGAGGACTCTGTTCTCCCTCGCAGGCCCTTTGCCCCAATGAACACGTGTACTGCTCACGCCTGGGGCCTTCTATATCATATTTTGATAGCATGTTTTATATACCGTCTGAACACTCTAGTCATGGCTGTTCTTGTTACCCAATGTAATGATATGCAATTTATCAACTTATTAATGGTAAAGGGCTGTGTCGTCCTTGCTGGGATTCGAACTTGCTTCCCCCCACCCCCATGTACGTTTCTAGTGCTTAACTCGTAAGCCATTCGCACAGACATAGCCCCCAACAATGACTACATTGGACTGAGACCCGCAGCAGGGCCTGGTTCCACACAAACCAATGTGGTGTGCCTGTTTTTTCGATCATTGACAAGTAAATGGGCCAAGTTCAAATACTAAGGGTTGGATTAAACAAAAACTGGGCTTGTGCGTCCTCTCTAATTTATTTAGAAAGCACCAACACACCCATAGGCATTATGGGGCATGACCTTTAACATCAAGACCACACAGGACTAACTATACAAACTGGACAGGACACACAAAAAAGAGAGGCATCAAATACGTCAAATCAAGAAAAAAAAATCCAGCAAGCGGACGCAGAATGTACTACTTACAAATTTACATTCCAAGAGCCCGTTTGAAAGGCAAGCTAGCCTTGATTCGTCTAGAATCAGTTGGAAATGAATTCCAAAGCGTTGGTGCCATGTGGTCGAAAGCACGTTTGCCAGCTGGGTCTAGACGATATCTGGGTTGGCTCAATTGGCATGTGTTGTCGAGCCCACTGCTCTGTGGATAGGCAGCCACTCAATTCTCTCTGTAAAATAAGCTGCAGCTACTCCATACATACATACATTTATGGGTAATAGCGAGCAGTTGGAGCATAACCCTTGACTCTACTGGTAGCCAACGAAGTTTGTGGCATGCACTTGAAACATGTTCCTTGCGTGGAAGATTGTAGAGGGCATGCACAGCCCATTCCGGGCTGCCTGGAGTTTTGCATGACTATCAAACTAGTGACTGCCACACAATAATCCATCCTGGAGCAGATCACCGCTCTGGCAATGATGGAGCCGCTCTGGCAATGATGAAGCAGCTATCTTTAGACAGAAAGGGCTGAATTTGTTCCAGCAAATTAAGATAGTAGGCACAGCTGGACACTATGCTATTAACATGTGGCATCATGCATAGATAGTAGACTCCAAGGAGTTTTACCTTGATGGCAACCTTAACATCAATGCCTGCAATGTCAAAGCTCTGATATTCCTCTCCCGATTTCTTCTTTTCACAACTGGATGTTTCAGTAATCAGCACTTTGGTTTCATTATCATTCAGCTTAAGATAGTTGGGTGCCATCCAGCTTTGGATGTCAGCATACATGGTATTAATAAGCACAGCGTCCTTCTCATGATCACCTGACAACTGAAACAATATCTGGGTGTCATCCGCATAGTTTGTATAGAATATACCTTTCTCATCCAGCATGTCGGAGGTTTTGTAAAGACGTTATATAGCATTGGAGAAAGGCAGGATCCCTGGGGCAACCCACACTTCGGGGTTACCGTATTGGCAGAACTGTCCTCGGAACACACCCTGGCAGTACGACCAGTCAGGAAAGCATGGACCCAAGCAGCTGCCTCTGGTGAAAAATTGGCAGAGCTTATGAGTCTGACAATCGCTTATGATTCGGCAGATGGAACTCTGCAGACGGCTGAAGCAACATCAATACAGCAGCGTTTCCAGAGTCCATCATCTTGAGCATGCTGGATTTAAGGTCCCGAAGCAATACCTCCTTACCATGTACCCGCCTGAAGCCAGATTGTCTTTGACCAAGGAAGCACCCCTGCTCGAGACAGCTCTGCACCTGGACATACGCTACCTGTTCCAGGATTTTCACCAAGAGTGGTACATTTGTGATTGATCTATAATTAGTAGCCAAGCTGGATTGACATTAGGCTTTTTCAAACGCGGGGTAATCCAGGCCTCTTTCATAACAGATGGAACCATTTCTGTAGTTAATAAACTTGGTGATCAACGGAATCGGAGCAGCAGAGCATTTCCTGATCACAACAGCTGGGCAAATGTCACCCTTGCAGGATGTAGGTTTCAAGGCTGCAATGATGTCCGAATCCCTCTTCTCTGACAAAAAATACAAATGTAAACGGCGGATGACCCAAAACCGATGAGCAAGGTGAGGAAGTAGGACCTGGAGGTTCCATCCTGGCACAGATGTTAGTCTGAAGTTTGAACTTTTCTAAACAAGGCCTTCAAAGGCTTTTCACTTGTGCATCCTCCAAAGAAGGATACTTTTAGCTTGTGCAGCCTCCAATGACGGGTGCTTTTCGCTCGTGCAGCTTCCTAAGAAGGGTGATTTTCGCTTGTGCAGCTTCCAATGATGGGTGCTTTTCGCTTGTGCGGCCTCCAATGATGGGTGCTTTTCGCTTGTGCGGCCTCCAATGATGGGTGCTTTTCGCTTGTGCGGCCTCCAATGACGGGTGCTTTTCACTTGTGCGGCCTGTAAATAAGAGTATTACCAGCTTCTTGTATCACATGGAGAACTACTGTAGCTTCCACCCAACAGCCGGAGGCACCAGCAATGTCCCCCTAATGTGTAGGTGAACAGTTTTTATGACCTCGGCATGAAATCGTAGGCTAATATAATTCCAGACCGGCTTCAAACCAGGGCTTAGCAAATAGCAAACGCACACAGAGCGCTTATGTAGACACACATGCTTGTAGATGCACAGCAGAAATGCAAACCAAAACACACGAAGACCCATTAACTGGGGCTCCATGGAAGATTTTGAGGTGAGACTATTTTTTTAACACTTTCTTTGGACCCGGAAATTGCCATACATTTTAAAAAAATGTATTTGCTTCTTCAGACTGCTTACAATAATTATAGGGCTAATCTGGCTGCCCCCTGCTGCTGATGCCCCTGGCCTGAACACATCGAGAGGGCAGATAGCAACAAGGGGCACCCCCTGCTGCGTATCTGGAAGGCTGATGGCCTTAGTAAGAGGAACATGTGGGCCTTGCATGTATGAATGGCGTCCACTCCTGCACACAGGCCCGAATATCCATTGCCCCCACGGGCCCGAATATCCATTGCCCCCACGGGCCCGAATATCCATTGCCCAGTGTGCAAACTGGGTTGTTACTCTTCAACTCACCATCGTCAAAAGGAGACGTTAAGTTTAGATAGTTTTTCGTGTGCAGTACTGTCTGTAAAACGCCGATTACTCTATATGCAGCGCATGTGTAACGTAACTAGGGCTCCATATAGATTTCCTATAGAATATACTGGGCAGTAGTGTTGCCATAGTGTACCTCCCCACTGTCTAATTGAATTATTGTATGTTTAGATCCTGAGCGGACTGAAACATTTAATGTTTCCACACTATTTCCCAGAACTGTAGCTCATAAGGAGCCTCCCAAAATATTAATATCGGGAAGACAAAATGCAAAAACACTTTTTTTTTTTTCTCTGCTTCTTTTGTTCCCTTCAGTACAATGCGCCACCCACTCTAGTGAATTTTGCTATGCTACTGCTTGCGTGAACCCTAAGCCATACCCTACCCAAAGTATTGGGCTCTAACATCTTCCCCGCAGCATTTCGTCCCATATCGGACGCTGTCGGCTTGCCAGTGCTAAATCCACAGAGAGCACAGCGTGAACTCCTGGAAGTCAGCAAAGTCTTTCACAGCTGCCCACTGCAAAAAATGCAAACGTGCACAGGTTTCTTTGGGCCTCATTGGAAAAGACCATCGTTTTTAAGATTTTGCATGCTTTCAAGAGTTTATTCAGAGTTCAGAAACTAAGTGGCTAATTCTACTGGTAGAAACTAGCCTAACTGTGGCACAGAGGTGGGCAGGTGCATCGACTTAAGTTGTTTGTGGTTAGTCGTTCAGGCAACACATGCCCCAATACTGCAATACCTATGCATGTAGGGTACTTGTGTAGGGCTTGATACCAATTGATGACTGCTTCAAAGCACTCCGAGCTAGAGAGATAGGGAATTAAAGTGGTCATGAGCGTGGTTGTTGCAGGAATAGTGGGTGACTGAAAAGAAGCAGCTTCTAACAGTTAGTTGCGGCATAGTGGGACAGGAACTGGGACAGTCGCCAAGCCCGCATTTTCTCTCCCTCTTCTCTTGCTGTTGCTGAAAACATAGATACGTCTCCCTGGGCAGAGTAAAGCTAAAGTGAGAGAGAGGGTGGTCGACTGTGGCAGCTGGTGACTTTGAAAGATGGTGGGGGATCAATATTGTCCGTCGAATTTGCGGGAGTGCACAGCCAGCAAGCCCAAACACCTTGAGGAAGGGGGGAGGGGGGAGGGGTGGTGGGTGGAATGTGGGGTCGGTGGGGTATTGGTTCTGGCGGGATTCCTCCCGAGAGAATGTTGGAAAAACTGGGTCCAAAATGTGAATGCCAGGTGCCAAGTCTGTGAAGAAGTTTTGAAGTTCTGCTGTTCAGAAGACTGAAGCTGGGAAGCGTAAGTGCTGTTCCTTCCTTTCCATTTCCAACATGGGTGTCCTGTGCAGTTCATCTAAACGCACAGAAAAATCCATTGCTAAGGAAACGTTTGAAATGGCGAGGAATCTACCATTAGCTGTTTCACCTGGTTAATGTGGGGCGGCAGCCAGCTGGTTGCCAACTACAAACCTAGAGGGCCACCGTGGATGCGATACATTAGCACAGCAAGTGCCCTGTCAAGT
Source organism: Ambystoma mexicanum (assembly GCF_040938575.1). Lineage (NCBI taxonomy): Eukaryota > Metazoa > Chordata > Amphibia > Caudata > Ambystomatidae > Ambystoma > Ambystoma mexicanum. The sequence goes on along the minus strand of NC_090933.1, from coordinate 781,690,550 downwards.
TCAAGTTACTGGCTCAAACGAGGAGTATCTAGTTCCCCTATGATTGACAAACTTAGACAATCGTATAGCGAGAACAGTCACGCCCAAGAAAAATAATCTACATCCTCCCACATTTTATACTGATTCAGAGGAAGAGGCACATGAGACAGATATATCGGTCGCATCTTATGCTTGAACTCCACATCCGAAGCGACAGAAAGTGACTTTTCTCCACTTCCTCAAAACGAAGTGGAAAGTAACTTTAATTCAGAGAAAGCTCTAATTGTATTCTATTGTGCCTTCTCTTCATTTGCCTCCCTCCATGAGGGCAGAAAGGCTGAGATGCAAATGCACACAATTACAATGGGAATTATTCAGAGAAAGTTGGATGCAGTGACCAATGAAGCAGAACTAAGGTCCCTTTTTTTTAATTTTAAATTTTTTTAAAATCCATCTCAGCAGCACGACATGTGCCTGTCCGATCTTTCTCAAGAGATACAAATGTTACAAAACACTGATGACTTGTCCAGAGTTTGGGTTGAAGCCGGACCTATGCAAAGTACTGAGCTTGCAACCTTTTCCAGTGAGGTAAATGAAGATGAAGGCCAACAAGAAGTTTCAGAGGATTAGAGAAATCCACCTATGGTGATGGCAGAATTGCCTGGCTGCCTGGACACTAAAGGGGGCCCTTATTCCCGTAACTCTATTCATGTGGATATGGATCCACCAGCGATAATCACATTGCAGAAAGGTCACTGAAAAGACAAGGAATATTAGAAGGCGATGTCTAAAGAAAACAAAAACCAGAAGCTAATCAACAGGAATAAAACTTCTTCAAGGACATTTTTGCTCAATGTGTCTATTGTATGCAGTGGCAAACCTTAATCTGTCCTCTCGGAAGTAACCAAACCGTCCATAGAAGTGATTGTGGACAGGTTTTTCAAGAATGGGGAGGACTCAGATCACGATGACCAGCAGGCCATTGTTGCAATTCCAGATTTACATGTGAGGGTGGTGGCTCAGACCCTTACGACCACATTGTTGATTCAATGGGAACCATCTGTACAATCGGATGCAAGAAGGGAATGTGAATAGGTTAAGGATATGTTGTGTGCACATACTGCTCGTTTTGTAGTAGTGGGTGAATTGTTATCAATATTCCCACAAATTCAGTTGGAACAGACAACCCATAATGCTGTATTAGTAGACAGTAGTGATGCGGTCAACGCTTTAAATTGTAGGCCAATAAATCTGTGCCTACCAAGAGTGGGAATCAGGGGACTTGGACTACGCGCAGATTTGTAGTGGCATTGCCCATTGATGGGTACAATGGACAAAATATGGCAGACTTATTTCAAATAGGGGTCAGACAAGCAGTACAAGGCGGATTTAGCAAATTCCTACCCTTTAGGATCCTGTTGTGGAACTCTGGAGGTCACAGTGCCTTTTTCTTTTAAAGTCTGAGTAAATTAACATGGTCCAACAACATGTCGTCATTTATCTACTGGAGCATTGGCTTACCTAGGCACCCAGCTTAGATGGTTATCAAATCTGTTTCCTAAAAGCATGAAAAGGTGGGGCAGGATGCCCAATGGTTGGGCTTTTGTCCTTGTTTAAATTAGGGAGAGGTCTAACAAAAGTAAAAATACCGGAAACATCGAGGGGTTTCTTGTCAGCTGAATTTGTCATTGAAGTAAAGGGGAATGTATTCACCACCTTGCTAATTCATATTTTTTGGAATGAGAGGGGTAAAAGCTATAGATGTTTCTGAAGGAAATAACTAATTGTGTTGAACGTTGGTTAAGTCACACAGATGCCGGTCATGTTATTATATCAGGCGATCTAAATTCCGCGTGCCCGCCATTAGGAATAGCAGATTCAGAGAATGTTGTACAGCTGAGTGATCGGTCGAAGAAGAGTCATAATGGGATTAAATGGTCAAACTGCATGTGTTCCATGGGCCTTCATAAATTAAATGGCTTTGTGAAGAGGGATGTTCCTGGGAAGTTTGCTTGGTCTAGGGGGAACTCGCTCCATTTTGGACTATATATTTATGGATAGACTCATGTTCGATAAATGTATTGAATTTAATATTGTACCTACTCTGTGGCATGGTCATGGTTTTCTTAGTTGTTCACTATAACTGCAGTTGGACATCCAGGAATGTTTATTTGCTGAGGTGAGATCTACTAACATTAAGGGTCATAAAATATCCTGGAACAAGGGATCCCTTAAAAGAGTGAACAACGAAATCTCTGAGCTTCTGCAGCAAACATGTCTTAAACATAAAATGGGATTATTTACAGTTGATAATGTAGACAAAGTGCTGTCTACCAATTTGGCTACGGCAGACACGGTTGGATGCGGTGGTCAGCATTTAGATGAGGGGGACCAATTAAATTCCCATGTTTATGATCGGGAAGTAGTAGTGGAAAAAAAGGAAATTAAGATTAGTAATTGGGTCTATTAAAAATCTGGCCCTCCCATCTTAGAAACCAGAGAAAATTATGAATATTTCTTTGAAATATAAGAATTGAGTCAGGCGACAAAGAGCAAGACTGACACCACAAGATTCTGAGATGATGCTCAGTTGGCTTAAACCTAGAAATATCACTGACTTTTGGAAACTAGTTAATACATTCAAATCCTCAAGTCAAGATGCTCAGATCAATACAGTTTCAGAAACCCAGTGAGTTATTCACTTTGAACAGCTTTATGCCAGGGACTAGACGACTGTATTCCCTACAAGTCTGTTTGCACCTAACGTCAATTACAAATATTTGATTGACTTTTCCCTGCAAATTATTTTTGATACCATCTTGGGAGCTAGAGAATAGAAGGCGCCTGGCTCTAATTATTCATCAAATAAACTTTTCAAAGAGAATCTGCATGGGCGTGCCACTATTTTATCAACAAACTTTACTGATATAGAAAAGAAAGGCCATTTTCCCCTGACATGGGCAACATTTCATGTAATCCCAAATTATAAAAGTGGTCCTCGGAGTGATCACAATTATAGACACAGATAGTAAAATCTTTGCTGCAATCCTTTTGAAACATCTTGAAATCTGGACTAAAGAAGTGGGGCGACTAAGAGTGGCAAACAGGTTTTAGAAAACCTCACGGAACAACTTTAAATGGCTATATTCTAAAACGCTGTCAAGAACTCGTAACCGAAGGCTGTTACAAATCCATTCATTCATGGTACAAATCCATTCATGGTGCCTCTCTAGATTTAAGTACATTGTTTGACTTGGTAAGCAGAAATCGTCTCTGGCTGAAATTGCATATTTGGGGCATCCCGTCGGTGCTATTCAAGGTAATCATGTGAATGCATGACCCGACCTTGGTTCAAGTCAGATTGAATAAGACAGGGACTATGACAAAAGCCATTCTAAGACAGGGATGTATCTTAGCCCCTTGTCTTTTCAACCTTTATTTATCAATGTGGGGGAGGAGATTGAAAGTGTCACACTTGGACCTCCCAAAATAGGGCATCTTCAGCTTGTTTAGATAGCCTATGCTGATGACTTTCTCTTATTGGATACTACAGTAGGACTACAAAGGGTGATTGATGCGTTTGAGGGGTAAGCAAATAAGAACCTTCTAAGAATAAATGCATGGAAAACAAAAGTACTGACCTTTAAGTAAACAAAGCCCATAGTCAAAAGTAATTGGCTTATGATTGGTGTCAAACTTGAGAAAGTCACATATTTGATATATCTTGGGTTTTATATTTCCAGATCTCCAAATAGTGCTAGTATGACCATCTATTTCAGACGGTTACCAGACATTTCATCGAAAAAAAAATTGGTCGACTGGACAAATGGTCGAACCAATTTCGTCGAAAACCAAATGGGCGAATTTTTTAATTTTTTTTATTTTTACCCTTTTTTTTGGGGGGGTTACCCCCAACCCTCTTTGTTTTCTAAAAAAGCCTTTTTTTCCCTAAACTACAACCTTAAAAATAAATATATAAATAAAAATAAAAAATCGACCATTTGGTTTTCGACGAAATTACGTCGAGCCAAATGTCCTGTCGACCAATTGTTGTCGATGAAATGTCCGGACACCATTTCAGACATCGAACTGACATATTGATTAGATCAAATATATAAAAACAAATATTGCAAAGGTTCACTGTTTTCCCTTTAAAAATATTAATTTCTAATGTCATCTCGAAATTAACATATAGTTCTGAAATGTATCCTGTTTGGGTCCTCCCTATTATTGAAAAAATTGAGTAAGATCTGGAGGAAAGAATCCCCAACACTGTGCCCACATCAGCAATCCTATATGATTTGGGAATGTGTGTATTCAGTCAGCGGTGAGGTGGAAGTGCTTAGCCTTTTATTACAAGCACCTCCTACCTTGCCCTGACTCATTATACAGGGACTTGAACAGTATTTTGGTGGCAAAGAAGGAAAAGACAATGAATGACTTTGGATTGCATTGTTATCGAATTCTGGGGGAAATAGGCTCAACAATAGAAGATTTGAAAGATACTCCAAACAGGGTTAAATTATGTTCATTACAGTTTGATTGGTGTTTGCGACTAATGAATTCCAAGGTCAGAGGAGTACGAGTCTTCTTCGTCATGAGCACAAAGTCATGGGCTCTCATATTGTGCATTGGAGGATATTTCCATGTCCAAAGTTTAGAAAAGACTTTACTAGATTTTGGTGGAACATTTACATAACTTTTGAGGTACTGAAGCTTTACTACGAAGTTGATGTAGGTTGCACAAATTGTCGCTTCTGTGGAATTGTTGGTTCTACTGAAATATTAGAACATTTCATCATAAATTGTGGTTATCTATGCTCCAAATTGCAGGTCTTGTTTACTAAATTTCTCCAAAAAACAGAACCCTTGGGCTTAAATAATGTTTGGTACTTGTGCTTGAGTGGTGTTAAAAGATCCCTTTATATTGCAGTTGTTGGTTTTTAAAACCCTGTAGGCCTTAATGAAATTGGTGATTGATACAATTTTATCGGAAGATGAATAAGAATGTGTAGTATGTTTTGTAATTTTTTTGTGCTTTTCTTCGTTACTTTCAATTTTGTTTTCATATTTCTTCTTTTTCTACTTTTTTTAATGGCATATTAATCTGCTTAACCCATTGTATTAATGTGTTTTATTCTCATTTGTTTATGATTGCTAAGGTTGAACTATGAGTTTAGCCAATAAACAATAAAAACTGAATTTGACTAAAAAGCATTAGGTACTAATGCTGGTAAATTATTCTGATGAGTGCGATGGCGTGTTTGAAAGCAACTTGTATTTGAGTGTAGCTGACACTAAAATGAATGCACAAAGAAATTCAGTATATATTTATCCAGTAATGCTAGAAAAAAACTAGTTTGGCAGCCTGTACTGCATTCATACGCGTTCAGCCTCTTTCTACATTATGCTTTTAGGTATTATCTGAAAGGGCAGAAACTCTACTGCAAAACATCACCCCCTTATCACTTAATACAATATTGTCCTACCTCTAATGCCAGTCTGCCACACCATTGCTTCAGTTGCCGGAGGTGCTGGGTGCCTGTTATTTTTCTTCCCCCCCCCACACCCCCCAAAATCTATCAAGCGTGATATGTAAGGAGACACTGTTTCAATTGATGAAAAGACTGGAACCCATACAACATTTATTGTACGGATGACAAGGGCCTCAAAATTACATTTTCAGACCCATACCTGTGCTTGCATGTCCTAACTTGTTCGACACCGCCTCCCCTCCCCTCTGCGCCCCGCTGCCACTGTACATATAAGCAATGCGTGGGTGAGATGGCAGTTGGCTTAGTGGCAGTCTGCACAGCGCCAGCAAAAGGTATGCAGGGTCCCATTTCCAAATGATAGGGGCAGTCTTGTCCACAGCTGGGAATCCCCTCCTGCATATGTTAACAACAACAATGCATTGATCTAGTGTAGTGTAAGGATTTTAAACGCAAAAAAGCAAGAGAGAATGGTAAATGGTTTGGTGGCATAAGCAGTTCCGGTTGGTGGAGTTTTGTATCCTAGGAGCACGAATCCATATATAATGCACAGGATGGGAAGAATTAATTGAGCGCAACACAGGTAAAGGATGGGGCGATGTGTGGTTGTACATACATGATAATGGAGAATGTGTTTCCTAATGCGCATTCCAATGGATGACTTCCCTGATTTTATCATAAAGTTGCATAACCTGAGTCCCACTTTAAGTTCATTGATTCCCCCAGCCATAATCTCTGCCTTGCACCAAAGAGCTGAAATCGGGGTGAATACATGCCTGTTGCAATGATTATTGAATGCCTCTTGGAGCAGTGTCTCTTTGGCCGGCAAAGGCAAGTGTAAAGCGCCCCAGCTTTTAGTTTGCGAACACTGTTGCCTCCTTTGAGAATATGTGCATGCTGTCGGCCGCTCCTTAGGGCTTAGATCTGTAGCAGAATCCTAGATAAAGCGGTGGAAGGAAGTGGTGAACTATGGGACCACGCAAGGCAGTCAGGAGCTAGTATGGTGGAGGGGGGATTGGAGGGCAGCCAAAACCTTTTATGAATCATTTAGGGTTTGTTTTTACTAAAGTTTTACAACTCATGTGCAAGCAAAATGACAAAAACATGACGTAGTGCTCAGAAAGGAAAGTGGTGTAATCTAGCACACTTCTGCCAAAACCTGTTGGACGTTACTCTGTAAGAAAGGGGGATGCAGGTGTTGGTCGGATAGCCGTAAAGACAGATGTAGAAATACCTGTGGTGTTGATCGGTGCAGGTCGGAAGTAACCAATACCTGTGTGCCGATATGAAAACGGTGTTCTTTGGGTAGCCCCCGGGTTATGAGGCATTATGTGAGAGAGCAGTCGTTGATAAGATTGGTAGTGTAGGAGTCTGTAAGTCCACTAGACTAGCTGGGTCACCTAAAGCCAGTGAGTGAAGTGTAAGGGTGGAAGATTTTCATCAAGGAAGGGTGAGTGGAGAGGTTGCGGTATTGTCACTTACTGGCTCTTAGTTGTTGATTTCTATGGGAGGTTCCACTGCCGTTCAATGTCGCGCAGCCGCGTTCACGAATTGGTGGAGTTGACACGAACGTTAGTCTAGAGAGAAAGTGAAGATTTCAAGAGGGTTCCGTTGTGAAGTTCCCAGGGAATGTTTTATTAAGGAATGATTATTCCAGGTAGCACCCATTTTAAATAAATAGTTATAAATGGGGTGTGAATGCTCCTCAGTAACTGGTGGAATGTGTGGGAGGTCCTCTCGCAATATGACATCTGTGCACAACACGCTGGAACCCTTCTTTGTTTGTAGCCGTATTAGGGAGGATATCTGAGGCATAGCTTGGTTTGGCTGCTGTTTTTGTATTTTTTTTTAATAAGCTATATTTATTTTTAACAGAATCTTTACTTTTCAACGGATCCATTTCCCCCTGGTGCACAGACCTTGCAGCTAAACTTTGGTAACAACATGAAAGAAAAATAACAAACTGAACATAAAATTGTCGACAAGCTGGACATTTCAATCTTCTTTATTTTTTTTTTTAATTAGTTTATTACAAAAAAATAAGCTAAAGGAAGCCAAAACCTACAACTACAAAAGTATATTGTACTACATTTAACAATCCATATTAGCACTTGTTACTTCTGATGCTACGTTAACCTTTAGCAACGTCTTTGTTGGCACTGAATGTGCTACTTATTTCTTTCCAGTTTATGAATCTTCCGACAGTCTACTTTCAAGTTGTTTCAGGAAAAACGTGAGTGCAATCGTCAGTTTTATTTGTGCTTCAGTGCATTCTTGACCACCTTTCGTCAGCACTATATGTCGACCCCATGCTCAGCTCCCGGGCCAAATATTTGGTTCTTTGTGTTTTTAGTTCATGGTAGAACAAGACCATATGTTTTAAAGTGTCCTCTTCTATGCCACAAAACCGCCATTTGGAGTCTCTTGCTAGCAGACACCTTCTATGGCTTTGAATTTCTCTGGTCTCATATAGGTAAGCCTGAATTTCAGGTAATTTCACCTTAAAAACTTGCAGGGGAACACTTCCATGTATTGTGGTAACCAGTTGAATCGCTTTGCTTCAAATGGGGAGTCTCCCATACATTTGTGGGACCTTCTCTTCTCGGACGTTTCAATCCAGTCTAGTATGAGCACTTTCTTTTTAACCAGATTCGGATTGGCTAATAGCGTTGTTTCGTCGGTTCCTATTTGGCTCAGGATTTCTCTGCATTTTTCTCTCCATTTTTGAAGTGGCAATTGATTACCCTTTGGACCATGCTCAGTTAATATATCAAATTGTGATATAGACTTTCCAATCGCTCTGCCATACAGTGTTAGCATGTTCCATGTTATTCTGGTGTTCAAGGATGACAAGCTAACTTCATATAGGACACAAGCAGTGGGGCAGCTTTGAGGAATTTGGAGAATGTGCTTCCAAAACGTTCCTTCGCATCGGGACCAGATATGGCTTGAGCAACCGAACATGCATTCTGCCCCAAAGGTTAACGCTGGAATTACCTTACTTTTGTAAAAGTTTATCACTGGCTTATACAAACATTTTCCGTATCGTCTCTGTATTAGGGTTGCTTGTGCTGTCAGTTGTTTACATTTACTTAATACTTTGATTACCATGGGCTCATCTCTTATACTTGCATTAGGTATTTGCATGTGTCGACTTGCCTTAGATGTTGACCTCCTAAGGTCCATCGAAATGTCTTTTTTGGATGACTTGCCTTTCAGATTTTCGAGGACCAAGATCTCTGTTTTTGCTGAGTTTATTTCCAATCCTATTTCGTCAGTGTAAGTTTTCAGGGCGTTTATTTTGCGTTGCAGCCCTATTGGGGTCAAATCCAGTAACACTAAGTCGTCTGCATAGAGTATCCAGCTTATTTGCCTGCCATTCAACTTTGGTGGTACAGATCCCACTCCATCTATCGCTTCTCCAACCTCTGAAATGTAGAAGTTGAACAATGTCGCGCCCAAGTGACACCCTTGTTTTACGCCGCGGGCCATTAGAATTGCCTCGGAGAGATGGCCATCGTTGTCTAGACAGATCCTCACCTTTGTTTGCTAGTACAGTTCTTTTATAGCCAAGATTAAACTTACTGGACAGCCCCTTTTTAATAGTTTTGCCCATAGGATCTCTCGGTCCATGTCATCAAAGGCGTGGGCTGGGTCAATAAAGGCGAGATAGATTTTTCGACCTATACTGAAGGCTTCTATTTTTATGATGTTAAGCAAAAACAGGCTCAAGCTACACCCGACACCTTTCACAAAGCCAGTTTGTCTTTCGTCCATAGCCTTTTCTGATTTTACCCAATTGGATAGTTTCTTTAATAGCAGACTTGCAAATATTTTTCCCACCACTTCGAGTAAGGCGATCGGCCGATAATTTGTTGGCTCCATTCGGCACCCTTTTTTGAATATTGGGACTATGATCCCTTCCTTCCAGGTGGTGGGAATTCTTGCTTCCTGCATTATGTTTTGGAACAAGATGTAACGGAACTCCAACCATCTTCGATGTTATTCTTCAGCATATAGTTCGACATGCCATCGGGCCCTGCAGTGCTGCGAGGAACTGCAATTTTGGATACATTTCTTAATATCTTCGAATTCAAAGGATAAATCCCAAGATTGTAATGTTGGGATTTGTGAGCTGATAGAAGGCATTTTCTTCTCTAAAAGTTGACTGTAATGTTCGACCCACTGATTTTCATTGACCATGCTCTTCATCACTGACCCAACAGATTTTCAAATTCGTTAATCAATGTCCCAAAACCTCTAGAGTTCTTTTGCGCTAGGGTCTTGAGGATGACTTCAGCCTCATTTTGCTCCATTATTATTCTGTGATTTTTAGCCAGTTTTTATAAGAATTTTTTAGCGACCTTATTTGTTGATTTTGATTATCTCTTCTTATTCTCCTACAACTTTTCCGTAGTTCTTTTTTCTTATTTCAATATTCAGCTAAACCCTCTCGACCCGTCTCCCAACCCTTCCCTTAACGTCTAACAATGGACCCCTCTGCATCTTTTCCCAATACTCCACATATAGGAAAACTCCTGATCAATGGAGGCGTGTGAAAACATTGTTCTCTCTCCTGACCATATTCCTGGAATGGGAGCCGCCCTTTAATGAATCCCTGGAAACTATCATTAGCTAGTACTGTTATTTTTCCCATCACCAGTTCTGCTCGTATCTTTGCCCTCCACTGTTAAGAAGCAGGCCTGCTCTTGTCTTCCAGTATTGTGCCAGCATTGGTGTGGCTGCATTCAACACGTGTATAAGTAAATCTGCCATAGTTCCCTGCATTGCATAAGCCACTCTGCCACAACTCCCAGAACCCCAAGGTCAACAGGCAGTTTAATACCTGTTATGGCTTCAATGTGTCCCAATACCTCCTTCCAATAAATGTGTGCTTTTGAGCTTGTCCGCCATATATGACCCAGGTTACCTATTTCCCTGCATTACCTCCAACATAAAGAGGCGGAGGGATATGTCATCCTGTTAATTCTCAATGGTGTGGGGTGCCAACAATGGCTTGTTATATATCTTTTATTTGGTTTGTCAAAGAGCCATTCTTGAGTTGTTTCCTGACCATTGGATGGTTCATTTCCGGGTAGAGGATTTTTAGGTACGGTGTTCGAGAGTTTCTTTGAGAGACAGGAGAAAGAGGACTCCCCTTAACATTTTGTTTGTTGAGGTCGGTACCAGGATTAGTGTGGCGTTGCTGAACCTTAGTTTTTGAGAAAGGGTGTAGAGTTGGAGCTTCCTTTTGAAGGAGAGCAGCCCCCTTACAAGGCAGGAGGCATGTGTAATGCATAAGGTTTTAAAATTAATACTTTTCTTGATGAGCAGCTGGGGTGAACACAATGAAAAGATTTGAACTGAAGAGTAGTCTTGCTGCTGCCTTTTGAGCTCTTTTATTTTGGGAGTCTGAGATGGAGGCTGTTGGCATGGTCTACTCTGGATAGTACAAGCAACGTCGCAGCCATAGTTCTGTGGGTGAATTTTAGGTTACATGCTGCATACAGTGTGGAGTTGTACAATTAATACAGTTGTTTGAGGTGTTGTGCAGCAAGGTTCCCTCGGGGTGACTGTGGCAGGGTTGTCCTCATCCTAGAAGTTAATCTCCGGGTATAGTTGGAAGTTGATCTATGGACCCGTTAGCAGCTGCATCAGCAAGCTTGTCTGCTAAGTGCCTCCTCTAGGAAGGAGGCCCGTATGTTGGGAGGAAGTGTAACGATGCAGTGGGTGAAATGGAGCAGGTCAGAGCGAGTGACTCGCAGACTGTGATCTTGTCGACGGAGGGTGTTGAGACTATGAAGGAGTTGCTGTGAACCAGTGCTGTCCCCCCTACTCTCCTATTGTGATTTGCTCATATCTTGTAACCTGCTGGAATTCTCTTGTGGATAATCCAGGGTTTGATCATTGGAATGCCAAGTTTCCGTGATAAAAAGAGTAGGTGTATTTTGCCTTTGAAGAGTAGGTGAAAAATGGCAGTGACCCATATACAGACAGAATGTGCCTTAATCAGGAGGCATCTTGTGCCTGTTATTTTACGGTGGTGTTGGGTCATACGTGATTGCTTTTGTTCATTTCCGGGGGCTCTTCTCTAAGGCTTTCAGATTCGAAGAGTCTCACCTGGCTCTTTTGGGGTCTGGCTCATGTCTTTGCCCTGTGGGGGATAGCTTGGGGATGTCTAGAGGTGAATGGTGCGCTTTCTAGGCATCTTCTTTCTCTCCAGGTTTTTCAGATTAAAGTGGTGAGACTAGGAGGAGGTTCGGTGGTGGCACGGGTCAGGGAAGAAGACCGTGATATCGCAATGTGGACCTTGAGATGCGTTTCACTTGTTCGAGACTTCTGTTGGTGTTGGAGGGTTAGAACAATTGGGAGGGTTTTCTGGGTGGAGAGGGGGTGGTTCCTCCTTGCTGTTAATCCCTCTGACGTTGGATCAGCGGCAGAGTGGGAGTGGTTATGAAAGTACTAGAGGCAGGTGAACTTATTTCAGATGGATGGGATGATCATGTTCCGCCGCCAGCTACACGATCATAGACCGTGTCTGATGCCCGAGATACTGTATGTATGTGACAGGGTGCAGGTCACAAGGTCTTATAAGACTACCTATGATATGGGGTGCCTGAAGTGTTCCTCTAGCTATTTGAATGTTCGGGATGGATGTAGTTGGGAGTAGGTTTAGTTGGTGTGCAGCTAACCTAATGATTCAATCTTGTTCTGTGCCAGTTGTACAGACAGGCACGAGAAGCTATTATGCAGCCAGAGCACAAGTGCGTTAATTCGTTATGTGCTAGTTGAGCAATCATGCAGAATGAGTTAATCTAACCAAATAATTCCTATACCTGGCAAACGCAAAGCGTGAATCTGGCAAAGCTACTGTTTACGGTGGCGGAGCAGTGAGACAGACTAGCAGCGTGCTGCTACATGAGCGTTCTGGCCTGAAGGGTCAGGTGAGCGGAATTCTGGCCAATCTAACCACAGTATCATTATGCAAGGCGATCACGGAGTCAATCCAGTGCTATGTCACACAGAGGAAGGGTCAACGCTAGGTATGCAAGCCGCCGCTTAGAACTATGCACTTATAATGCAGACCAGCAATGAGTTATTCTAGCAATGTGCTAGGTATGTAGGAAAACCCAATGACTCGCTCTTATGTGCTTAGTATGTAGGCAGAGCACAGTTATGCAAATGTTATCCAGTCAATGCTTAGCAAGCCTCTATCGCTGTGTTCGAACCCCGATCCGACTGGCTCGCGGTGCCGGCTCTACTACCCATGTATTGATGATGGAACCTTGGCAGATGCTTTATGGGTCAGAAGAAGGCGGTACATGTTCATGAATGTGGCGTGAGCTTGTCCAAAGGGTGTGCGGTGTTCGTCCTCTTGCAGCCAGTAGAATCAAAGGGCGGACACCCTTTGAAGGGATAAAGGAGGGACATGCATCTAACTGTTACCTGGAACCTGAGTCCTGGTGCAAGGAAGGAATCTGGGGACAGGTTCATCACTTTCGGATGTGTCGGATCACCGTGCCTGCTTCCAGCCTTGCATGCATCTGGCTCCACGGCTAATGTCTTGCCGGGATTAAGAGAACTGCCACAGTCGCACTTTCTGGGCCTGCTAAAGATGTGGAGGGCCTCGTTTCAAAATGTTGCAGGGGAGTGGGGGGGCGGGAGGGTGTCTATGGATGAAGGTTTCTTTCAATGTTATGTCAGCAACAACAACGCATGGATGTGGGGTGGTTGCAGGTTTTCAAAAGCAAAAGGACGTTGGAAAAATCAACATGAAACTTTTTTGGGGGAACAATTAGTTTCAGCGATGTACTTCGTTGACTGCCTAATTAATACATAGTTCTAGGCAAGGCAAGGACCTTTGGAAAACGATGACTCTTGTTTCTCAAACTTGATATCTCCTAGATCGATATAATAAGAATTAGGCTTGCCCAGAGAATGTGTGTACGCCCACAGATTCAGCTTGCGCCTTGATGTTTCTGGAAAAATCTTAAAGCATTGCGGAGCTTGTTTACTGTCTTCTGTCCAAAGGAACATAGACATGTAGCCAGCAAGGGAGCTGGTTGTTTAATTTTCTCTTTCAGACCTATTCCTCTCCCCACCCCCAGTAGCAGAGGCAGCTTTTGGAGCCAGGAGTGGGGGGGGGGGTAGGGGGCAGTGGCTAATAGGGCGCTAGATACAGACTGGAGGGCGCAATGGGCACCAAGGAGGAGTTGGATGGGGCGGACGCTCCCTCTTCCCCCTCCCTGACTCTGCCACTGACCACGTGGGGGCCCATTTTAAAGGAAAAAGTTGAAAGGCCCCGATGCCGTCCGTGCACTCTTCCCATCACCAGTGCCATTTACTGTACAGTCGGTGGAGTATGGCATGCTGCAGTCAAGCGCTGCCATTACCCCTCCTCCAGCGCTTCTGTGCTGGGAGAAGAAGAATTCTGATGAGCTTATGTGGGGGCAGGTGACAGACACATCGTGTGAGAAGCTGACACAGAAGCCTTCTGCGCAAACATCGGCAGTGCATCACAAGAAATATATCTGCACTGGAATTTCTGTTCCAAGAATGACACTGCAGCCTCTGAGGGTGTATGGCTAGCTGCCTAGCTACCAGAAGTGGATTTATTGGGATCCAGCAGCAGCTCTGCGCAACATCTGCAAAACATGCATTGGTAATGCCAATAGTTCTGGCTTTTGTGTATGCATGGGAAAGGCACTTGCCGTTCATTGGGCAATCTTTCTGTTCAGCTTCTACAACACAGGCCTTTAAGTGGAGGAGGTTTTGAAATCCAAAATTCTTCAACCATACTCATTTTCAAATTTTTCTGTCGGACCAAAGTAAGGGGGTTGGGGTGAAAAACAAGCTGCTAAATCACCCAGTGTTTATTTTAAAGTGAAAGTGTAGGTGAAATAATAATTGCCATATGCATTTGCACAAATTTGTATAACTAAACTGCTAGCATTTTAAGCGTGCAGGAAAATCGAAATTGCACAGCATTGCATACTTGTTTTTTGTTTATTGATCAATTTAATTATTTCTTGAAGTGAAATTTGTAGAAAGTAAAGAATTATATTTATGTCGAGAGAAGTTTATTTTGTTGTGCCACGGATAAAGTGGTGTTTGATGTTTTAGTGTGATTTTATTTATTTAACATTTAAATAAATATATTTCCTGTACACCAGCCTGGTTGTTGGCTCATTGGTAGCTCAGGGGGAGGGATACAAGGGGTATTCGATGAATTGGAGATGGGGCTGAATAAAAGAACTGTGTGTGACACCTAGATTGGGGAGGGAAGGAACTCCCTGTGTTGAGGGTGGCCTCTCAATAAACCATTAAACCTTGATTAAAAAAATATATATATTTCTGGCCCCACCATCTAGGTGTTGGCCATCCTAAGGGGCCCAAAGGATATTCAGGCAGGCCCCAAATAAGCACATTTTTCTACTGCTTGTATTTTAGGGTGACCGGATGTCCCGGTTTTCCTGGGACAGTCCGGGGAAATCACCCTCGGGTGGCTAGGGTATTTAAAATTGTAATTATTTTTAACAACACTTTCAGAATTTGAAGTTGGAGGATTGGCTCGAACCCCCAACCTTTCAGGTACAAGTCACAGCACTTACTGACTGTGTCACAGAGACTGGCCTGGAAATGGTTGTACAGCAAGCCATGTTATATCACTGAGAGCAAACACTTGTTTTGAATTAACATGCCAAGATTCATAGACAAAACTGCACAAACAAGATCATATACACTTTCTAGAAAGGAAAAGTGCTGGAAATATGATTAGGTGGTGGTTGTGGGGGCGTGTTGGGGCAGGGACGGTAATTGGTGGGCTGCAATGGGGTAGTCCCTCTTTTATGTTGTTGATCGTCCCGGTTTTTCGTTTTAGAAATCTGGTCACCCTATGTATTTTCTATTGAAAGCAGTCACCTTAAACCTTTTTTTTAATCTTAAAAACAGTTATCTAAATCCCTTTTTTTATAGAGTCTGGGGTCCCCCTGGACACCAGTCAGGCCCGTTTACGAGGGGGGAGGAGCCCCCGAGTTTGAAGACCACTGTTCTAACATGGTAAGTATGTTGGAGAGTACTGTGTGGAGCCCAAGCAGGGGGGAATTCCTAGATTCTAGTTTCATAGATTTTGTAGCATCAGCGCGTTTCATGTTCTGGTCCATTTTCCATATTCATTCATTTTTGCTTTGTTTTGGAGTCTACCAAAGAAGCCTTGAGATCAAGCGCAGATGAAGACGAGATTCAAACGTGCTTTGCAACACCATCTCCCATAGCAATAAAAAGCTCAGACCGCATGAGGGCACCGGAAGGTTAACTCACTGGGCCCGCACTCTAAAAGCATAACTATAGACTGAGTAAAGACAGGCGTTCAAATGCTTCAAAATAAAACAACGCGCATAACGTTCTCAGCTCCACAGCAAAGACGAACACTTATTTGTGTGCATCAAACAAACAAAGGTGCACGCACCATCGGCGGTCGGGTGCAGTCTGAACTTGGCTGAGCTGGGGGTACAGTGTTAGGCTGGGTCCTGGGACAACGAGGGTACGCCTTGGCCCTCATGCCACACCTTGTCGAAGCCACCGACTGGATCCAGTGTTATGGGGAACTGCTTAGTCTAGCCGGGAGCCGAGGCCATGAATCTTATCCAGCGGAAGACCCGGCAGCCGCATTACAGCAGCCCTCAGGGGTTCTCGGATGCACGCGCAGAATGCTGGCTTCTCCAGCATGAAGGAAAAGGCGGAATAACGTACCATTCACAATAATCGCTCTTCGATATGTAAAACCAAATCAAACGGATGCTTTCCACGGGAAATAGCAATTTGTCATTGGTAGCGTTTAGTGCACAGCTAGTAAAACATTTAGTGCACAGCTGGTAAAGCACTTAGTGCACAGCTGGTAAAACCAGAAGGGAATATTTTAGAAATCTGCCAGAAGCCATCTTTCCTGGCCTGTGCAAGAAAGCATCTCTGCAGGGTCTGTGTGCATCCATCACTTTACTCGAGAGGGATTCTTGATTCGAACAGATTTTTGAAATCTATCGGTCGCCCTGATATCCTCTTGAGAAGTGGTGCTTTCTGCCATGGGTGGACTGGCCTATAGGGAACTCTGGAGATTTCCCGATGGGCCTCTGCACCCTGGGACTCTTTTGTGGGGTATTTCCAAATGTTCTCATAGGAAAAACATTGGGCTTGCTGAAAATGTCGTATGGGACCACTTTGGACATTAATTCCAGGGCCTCGTTTTGTTCCCAGTTCACCCCTGCAAATTTCAACTAGGCCTTTGTGCAAGATTGAGGGTGGGCAGTCGGGGTGGGGTGGGGCCGTTGGGGTTGGGGTTGGTGGCGGTTGAGGGTCTACGATCACGTTTTAGCTCACTGTGCCAGAGGAGGAGAAATAACCACATGCATTTCTGCCTCCTTCCGCCACCAGGACAGTCCTGTGCCGAAATCGTATCCACTTCTCAAAACAAGACTATCAACAAATACGGCAGACGTGTAGTTCTTCATGCTTGGGCAGGGTATCCACAGTGAGGTGTGGCCGGGGTGCTCTCTCACTATGGAGCCCTACAAGGCAGAAACGTTTTGGCATATCATTGTATATTTGTTTTCGACCAAGCAGCATAGACGGCATTTCACCAAAATGCCAGGGGTAGCGGAAGTGACATCACATGACCCTTGACCTCTGATATCACAGGAAGTAATGTCATTTGGCCCCAACCCGAAGTGATATCACAGGAAGTGGGGAACACGTCCGTTCTCCCCTTGACAAAACAGGAAGTGGCATCACATAGCATTGTTTCTACACTAGGAAAAACATGGCTGCGACATCACTGTAAAGTGATATACATTTCATACAAGAATGGATCACCATATGTATCGTTAATATCACCCAACCTGTGTTGGTACTCATTTATCAACCTGAGCAGGATGAAAGGCTGAGATGACCTTACCGGGAGTCGAACCTGAAACCTGCAGATCACACACACATTGCAGCAGCGAGCGATCAACCCACTGAGCTATTTTACTGGCTATAGCTATCAGAAAACCAGCCACTGCAGAAACAAAGATCCACATGTTGCTGGCCACAGCCCAGGAGCCACAATAAAAAAAAAATAATAATAAAGATTTTTTAAAAACAAATTTGTTTAGGGGTAGCAAGACCTTGGGGAGTCGCAGTTGCAACCCCTGGTGACTCCTAAATGACGTCCCTGCCATGCAGATGTTTGTCGCACTCTCGTGCAGTGCAGGTTCCTCTGAGCACAGAAAAGCATTTGTACGCACCACATTCTGCCACTAGGATGAGTGACGCTGTCCCTTAGGATTTCTGTGCACCCTGTTCCCAGAACAGTTCTTTGAGTCTCTCGTCTCTGCATGATTGAAGGCGTTGTTTTCTAATTGAGATTTTGTTACAGGCCTCTTTCCATGGCACCACAGACTCCTTATCAACTGCATATACAAAACATGGGTGCCCATTCTTGATCATTTTACAGTTCAAATGAACTTGCGCCAGAAAAGCATAGCACATTATGCATGCAGAAATTGCACATAATTCATAAAGGAACCTGGAAGTTCAAATTGCACATTCATGAAGTATGCTGTTGATCTTATCAAGTACATCACAAGTGGAGTTTTCAAAATGGCTTTTTCCAGGGCTTTAAGTGGGACGTGGCTGGTTCGAACAGAGCCTCTGCCGTCTACAAAAGCTGCTCCTGAGCAGGGGCGCACTTGGGGCTCCCTCAGTCCTCCACTAGTAGGGACCTGGCTGTAAATTCTCCACTGCGTTCTTTGAAGCGTGAATGAGAGACAATCAATGTACAATGTATTTACAAACTGCATGCATGCAGGGAACTGGGCAGGCGTCCTCTGCTGACCACAGGACACATTGTGCCTGAATTCTGAAGGTGTGAAGAAGGGAGTGTATATGGTTTGTGGTTTGCAGATCTGTCCCCCGTTAGGGTGGATTTGCAAAA
Source organism: Ambystoma mexicanum (assembly GCF_040938575.1). Lineage (NCBI taxonomy): Eukaryota > Metazoa > Chordata > Amphibia > Caudata > Ambystomatidae > Ambystoma > Ambystoma mexicanum. The sequence goes on along the minus strand of NC_090933.1, from coordinate 781,672,109 downwards.
ACGAGCACTGTCGGGTAACCTTCCAACAGCCAGGCTGAGAAATAACAACGCCCCAGTGAAAAAGGTTAGGTGCACCCTTTTGTGACGAGAACCTAGAGCTTTATTTGTGTACAAAAAGGAAATGGCGACCGGGTATTATAAGGCCACTGTTGCACAGCTCTTGCTTCTCCAAAGCAAGCAGCTCATTATAACTGCGAAAGTAGTCATCTGTGATGCATAGAATATTCAGTGTTCATCCCCCACCCTCTTTGGCTGCCACCTATTTACATACAACTAATTGCATATAGACCCCCAGTTCATTGACGTATCATCTTCGATTCCAACTCCTTCACACTTGGGTTCTGATCTCTTCACATTGAGTTGCTGTTGGGTGATTGATTAAGTTACTGAGGGCACTGCCCTACCCTGAGGCCTAATCCCGTCTTGTGCACCTGGTCGTCAACATGAGCTCAGTGGATAACTTCGAGGCCGGTCTGGTTGCTGCGGATAAAGCACCTCTTTTCTGATCCCAGGCGCCCTCACCACGCATCCCCGTCACAATCTTATAAGAGTTGGATACACTCTTTGCTCTCCATGGTACAAATCACGGGCCTCGTTGTCGTCTGTACCCCCTAGACCCCTTATTAGCTACTCCTCCCAAAGGGCAGGCCTGGGTTCCCGGCAGGTCCCACTAATAAGTCTATTTTGTAAAGGATTAAGAAGTGTTGTTCATGGGCATCTGGTAGATCAAATGGATGGCCAACTAATAGTATTTGTGTAGAGGGGTTGTGGTGCTTCCAGGCATGAGGCCCCCCTAACCCCCCACCTCCAGTCCCTGGCAAGCTCATGCGGGTGCATCCCAATGCCCTGGGAGACGAAGGACAATCCTCTGCAGCAGCCCAGCAGAGAGGGCATTACAGGGCTAGCATACATGCATCTGTTTAAGGGGGGGGGAGCATTTGAATGGAACACTTTAAAAGCATGCTTTCTAACGAGCTATCACATTTCAGTCACCGTTATTACTTACAAGACCTTACATTTCAGTAATAAGACCTGCAATCAGGGCATTTTGTCAGCTACCCAAATGTGTGTCTTCTTTCACAACAATTATAATGTCACACAAAATCGTTTTTAACCCCCTTATTTTCACACGAGATTATTTGACACACCAAAAAGTGTTCATTTTTGTAGAATGACACATTTCCCTCATGTCCAACATGAAACGTGCCTTTGTCATGCAATTAAAAACGGCCAAGTTACCGTTTCACAAATGAGGTTTTGTTGCCAGTCTTTAGGTCTTGAAAGTACATTTAGAAATCCACAGGCCAGGAGCCTGGTGCTAGTCTTCCATTCAAGATGAGGCGGAGCGGGAAATGACGCGAAAGCCATGCCCCTTTTAGGTCAACCTATTTATATGCAGGATTTTTATATTTCTCAGAGTAATATTACTTGTTTAGTTTTCAAGTCCTCCCCATGAAACGGAGTATTGCTGAATAAAAAATATGAGGGCAAGGATGAGAAAGGTGGAGAGGGCCAATGAGGCATGATTCGTCGTCCGGGATGTGGGAAGAGAGGTTTCTGTCCTTTAGATGTTGTTTTCCCTGGTCCTTGGTATATTTTGTTACCATTTGAAGACCTGTGAAATTGCTTACTCTCACTACCTTAAGACCTCACTGGTAAATGGGTTCTACTTGGACTACACTATAAGGCAATCCTGCAGTAGAGCAGAGGTGTTGCTAGGGGTGGGGGGACTAAGAGGGCTATAGCCCCTGGTCTTTTGGTTAAGGCAATCCTGCAGTAGAGCATAGGCGTTGCTAGGGGTGGGGGGACTAAGGGGGCTATAGCCCCTGGTCTTTTGGTTGTAGCCCCGGTTAGAATCGCAGGTGCTGCCGAATGGGCACATTCAGCAGCACCTGCCCTGCTCTGAGGGCTTCTAACGACGAAGGCATCCCGAGGCGCATCCCGCGCCCATTTTATTCAATGCGGTCAATGGCCGCCACATCGTTCGCCGGCCGACGCACTCTGTAAAGGTGCACGACCTGCGGATGCCCTGATTGGCTGCCTGGCTCCTTATCCTGCACCTGCCCCCACCGCCAGGTGGAAGCCGCCGCGCGGAAGCTCGCGCTGAAGGGCGAACTAAAGGGCTTGTCTGCACCTGTCCGCGGCCGTACGTGCCGTCGGCCTAAAACTCTGCCGCTACATCATTCGAACATGGATCCATGTGAGTACTTTGATCCCCTCATCAGACACAGGCTATGACCTAAACCCCCTACCGTTCACTGCACTCAAACTTTTGCACCTTCTCCCTGATTAGACACAGTTTGTGTTGGTTACCGAGGGCCTACCGGGTTGTATCAACCAATTTCATATACTCTGCATTTTGCTTGGTCTGCTGACCAGACGCCTATTTACTTCCCTGCCTATATATGCCCATGCCCTGCCACAATATAATCTTATTATGCTTCTTAGTCATTGCTGGGATTGCTGCACTTGGGTGCCTCCCCTGTTCATTGCATTTTAGTCACTGCGGGGACTGCTGCACTTAGGTGCCTCCCCTGTTCATTGCATTTTAGTCATTGCTGGGATTGCTGCATTTAGGTGCCTCCCTTGTTTATTGCATTTTAGTCATTGCTGGGATTAGTGCATTTAGGTGCCTCCTTTGTTCATTGCATTTTAGTCATTGCTGGGATTGCTGCATTTAGGTGCCTCCCTTGTCCATTGCATTTTAGTCATTGCTGGGACTGCCGTACCTTGGCGCTATTGCTACCTGTTTCTTAACATGTGCTCTACTAAGACTTACCGTACACTCATACTCTGTTCCCTACTGTGGACCATTCTCATTACCATCATAACAATGGCCTACACCAACGCCATACCTTGTAACCCTCAATAGAGAAATATGCGACTTAGAGCGAGATTACCACGGTTGTACGATCTCAAAAACAAAAGAACTAGACCACCTGGGTCCAGACTAACTCCAACTGCCTCTGACTCCAACCCTCCTGCCCTAGCTGCAGAAAGACGCCCAAAAACACATACTAACTTCTCCCACAACCAGAAGAGACCCAATCTCCCTAATCCCAGACCTACCCAAAAAATAATCACAACTCCTACCTTATCAGGAGCCCTCATCAATGCGAGGCCCCTCATAGCCCACAATACGGAAATTGCTGATATATATTAGTCATGGACAATTTAGATCTACTAGCCATTACTGAGACCTGGCTCCATGATGCTGCGGGCCCCGCACTCATGATTGCCATACCAGACGGCTACAATATACTAAGAGTCGATCGGCCTAACTCTAGGGGAGGTGGCCTGGCCATCATTGCCAAAACGAAACTAGCTGTAAGGCCCACCCCACACCCAGCCATCACATCCTGTGAACTTCTTTCTGCTAAAATACCTATCTCTAACAAAAGTACATTAACTGTCCTTCTGGTGTATAGACCACCAGGCCCATTAGGTAACTTTAAGGAAGACCTATCTAGCCTCCTCTCGAATATCATCAAAGATTCCACTCGGCTCCTGTTACTAGGTGACTTTAACCTGGGATTCAATGACGACACAGACAAACAGGCCCACTCCACCCAATCAATCCTAGTCGATTATGGCCTTACCCAAAAAGTCTTAGCCCCTAACACACACAAAAGGACGGACATTAGATTGGATAGCTAACCGAAACTGCGCCATGACCATCTCCAACATTTTACCACAAACATGGACTGACCACCATCTCATTTGCTTCTCATCCACCATAGAGCCTTCTAAACTAGGCAAGCCTACAACTGCTCCGCCTATGCCTACTAGAAGCAAAAAATAAATCGCAACTGAAAAACTACTTCCTCTCCTCCTACCTGCCCTCTCCGCTAGCGCCATCCATTCTGACCCTAACATGCTAGTTGAGACATTCAACAATACTATGTCCAAAGCCCTGGATACCATTGCCCCTATTAAACGAGAATCTCATCTTAACTCTTGGTTCACCCCCTACCTCAAGGAATTACGGATCCAAAAACGCAAACTCCAAGCTATTTGGAGGCATACACCTTCAGTTGAGAATAAAACCTCACTTGACAATTTGGCCAAAAAATATAAGAAGGAAATAATCCAAACTAAAAAGAATACATTTAATGAGAGAATTAGCAAAGCAAACTCTAATTCCAAAGAACTCTTCTCCATCCTCTGAGAAATGGAAAACCCAATCACACCCATAGATCATGCCCCTAAGGACAAACAATGGTGCACTAGCATCCAAAATGCTTTAGCTAATAAAATCGCAACCCTTCAAACGAAAATTGCAAAGAAGAAAGTACCCCTGAATTCCACTGGAACCCATACCTCCCACACGGCATATATACCTAGAATAGTCACTCAAAGTAACTGCAAACCATTCAGATTCTCAACATATCCAAAAACCGAAAAGGTGATATTATCCTTAAAACCATCCAACTGCCAAGGTGACAGCTGTCCAGCACAAGTCATTAAGGATGCAGCTAGAGACCTAGCGCCTTTCCTCTCCAAATTAATAAATTCCTCCTTCAGATCTAGCACTGTACCCGCTAACCTTAAAAAATCCTGGGTTCTGCCACTCCTAAAAAAACAGACCCTTCACCCAGCCATCCCAACTAATTATAGGCCCATTACTACGGTCTCATTTCTCCTTAAAATCATTGACAGAGTAGCTTACCTCCAGATCCAAAACTATCTGGAGACAAACCAACTACTAGGATCACGCCAATCTGGCTTCAGACCACTACATGGTACTGAAACGACCCTAATCGACCTTAAGACACAAATCGACGATAAAGGTAAAACAGCTATGCTCCTCCTCCTTGACTTATCAGCGGCCTTCAACCTAGTGGACCACGCAGTGTTATGCAACCATCTAACATCTGCCGCCCATTTCTCAAGTGAAGCTATAGCATGGGTACAATCCTTCCTAGCCAACCATATGATGAGTGTTCTCCCCATTAGCCTCAGCGGACTCAATACATATCACCTGTGGCGTCCCACAAGGTTCATGTGTCTCCCCCACAATGTACAATATCTTCACTAAGCAACTCTTTGACAAACTTGACAGATTGGGGGTAACCTACACCAATTATGCGGACGATACGCAGATCCTCATACCACTATCTGGCAACTTTGTTGAAGACACAGCTCTAGTAAATAAGATTTACCTCCTCATTCAGGCATGGATGGCCTCTCGTGGCCTCTGCCTGAATGACGATAAAACAGAGATACTGATACTGGGTACCGACTCCAACCTTAAAAAACTCAGCCATAACTATAGTGCCTTCAATATAGACGGCAATATAATCAAAGTGGCAACGGAGGTAAAAACACTAGGTTTTTACCTTGACTCCACTTTATATCTCAAAAAACAAGTCAACGCCTTGGCTTCCTCCGCAGCCTACACCTGCAAATTAATCAGGGCCTGCAGACCTTACCTGTCCAAAACCAATTGCATCACATTAGCCAATGCCCTAGTAATGTCCAAACTGGATTACTGTAATGCCCTATATGCGGGCGCCAATAAAACTGTCACTAACAAATTGCAAATATTGCAGAATAATGCTCTTAGAGCAGCCCTTCACATACCCCGCAGAGCACATATATCTAATATTAGGAAAGACAACCACTGGCTAAAAATCAACGACAGAGTTCTCCTTAAAACACTATCTCTCACACATAAAGTACTGAACAACACTGCGCCCCCCTACATCTCGGCTAGACTGACTAGAAAATCCTCTACTCACCATACCAGAGCCTCTATCCACTCCCTACTTGAAACTCCCAGATTTAGACTAACTAAAGCAGGCGGAGCTAGCTTCCCTGTTAGAGCGGCCTGTGCTTGGAATTCACTCCCCATGGCATTGAGAGCTAATCTACCCTACTTTAGTTTCAGGAGTAAGGTGAAAAGTTGGCTCTGGAGTAACAACTAACCCATTGAACCTGGCCCTATCATTGCGCATAACCACCTTTGACTCCCCCGATACCAGACCTATGAGAGGGACTTGCATTCCTGTATTTCTTGTATATTTGTATATTGGTATTGCATATATGTTAATAACTCACATAATGCATATTCTGTATGTATCCTTTGTATGTACGCAACCGTAAGCATAAGTATTCTTGTAACTGCTGCGCCCGGCTACCCCTGGGTTTTGGAGCGCATTATCAAATAATAAACTAAACTAAACTACAACCAAAAAGACTAGCTAGACCCCAGTTCCGACAGTTCCGACATTAGCGTATCCCCCGGGTCTTTTCCAGACCTAGCAACACCTCTGCAGTAGAGGCAGCACCCTGTCTGCCCCAGGGCCAGTGTGCACCCTGATGTCCTAGGAACCGGTCACAGCAAGGCACACCAGCTAGGTATGCAGCTTGATAAAAGCAGTGCTTGGAGAGTCTTTTGACACTACAAATAACCCCATCTGTAGCTTCTGAATTGAAAGCATATTGATAATTTGGATCATATCTAGATAGCTAAATATTTACACCATAAAAAGTAAAGGAATCTTGAAATTTTTGCAAAAGTTTACTCCAGTTAGCAAGACACACTGAGATTCCTTTTTTGCACAGCATTGCAAAGTATGGTGGTTTCAAACCAAATCCTGTAAAAGTACCTTGGGAAATCACTAGTTCTGCCAACTATAGCTGGGAAGACAAGTGCCCGAGTTCCAGGCTGGTCTCCACTCCTGGCTTTGCCCCCTTAACCAAAATGTTTGCCACTGGGCAAATCATTTTATCTCATGGTGCTTTGCTACAATTAGGTCATAGAAGTTATTCAGCTCACACTGTCAGCTGCTCCAAAAAAAACTCACTCTTGAGTGTAAGGTAGACGGGAGACCCCCAGTCTAAGCGGAAACAAATGGGCTGGGAAATCCTGCTCCCAAAAACGGAACTAGTCAAAGTAAATGGCAAAACCCTGCTTTATTAACACTTCACATAAAACAGGGACAGTATACAAACAAAATAGCTGTGAACTCTCATCCTTCTCGTGCATGACAACAGCTTAAAACCAGAAAATACGTTGTCATTGATGTCACATTACAATCTTGGTTACAAAAACCTATAGGGTACAGGGATTGGTTAAGGGAATTGTCGACATATAGAAAATATATGGGTTAGTCCTTCCCTTGGTTGTGCTGCTATCTGATGGCTCTACCTGGGACCTGTAAGAGGATTCAATTCAACACTACAGCTAAGTCAATGCCTAGTCTGGGATACTGAATGGAAACCCTTATTGATATATCTTTACGTCCAGTTCATGCGTTCTGGATGACTACCCCTATATAACACCCCTCTCTTGGAATCCCCCTGAGCCACAAAGTGGTTCTGTTTTGCAAGTTTAAACGGGTTATTTGATAATTTAAACAATATATATATATATATATATATATATATATATATATATATATATATATATATATATATATCACACTTTATAATAAATTAATAATTGAATATCACACTTAATCTGAGCAGTAATCAATAATGGATAGTCCGGCACTAGCACACTTCTTTATAATCAATGATGAGTGGTTATAGGATGGATACGATAGCAACAATACTTTTATGGTTTCACATGGATGCAATGTGGAATGAAATGCAGTACAGAAATTAACTTGATAGGATTTCAGCAAAAGACAATGTAATCACTTTCTTGGACAATTCACCCCCCCTTTTATGCACTGTAAGGAGATGAAGATGACACAGTTCTTAGGAATGCAATCAAATAGAATTCAGTTCAATTCCCCCCCAGCAGCTTATACAACAGATAGGAGTTTTGAAACACAGGCAAAATGCTTTGAATATGGTGACAATGCAGTGAGAAATATGCTGAAAATGGTTTTAATTCCCTTTAGGAGGTTCAGGGTGAGTGAAATATACTTGGGATGAGTTCAGGCTCACTTTAGCAAGGATCTAGGAGTAACTAGCAGGTTAAACTAATTTTTGGCAAAGGAAAGCAATGAAGCTGCTGTTTTCACACGTGGCTGGATTTTTAACCAAATCGCAAATCGCGGTAAAATTCGCGAGTGCGAGAATCGTGATTACGGCAAAAGTATATGGAGTAGCAAGTCGATTCTAAGCTTGTTGAAAAGCTGAGATTCTAAGCTTTCAGAAGAAAGTTAAACCAAGTTCCTAGCCCTAACGGTTCCAGAGATACGGACGATTAAATAAAGGTAGTTTTTCGGATTTGAAATTTTAAAAGCTCAAAGCGACAGGTTACAGCTTGCAGCTAGAAAATGACAAGTGACAGCTTTGCAAATGACCGGTGACAGTTAGGAGGCAGTTCTGGTTAGATTAAAATAGATTGAATTATATTATTTTAACTAAGAGATTGGTTCTGCACAGTTCTGCTACGTACTCACAATATATTTAGAAATAGGCCTCGCCACGGATCTGGTCAACAGATTTTCTTCACTCGCCACGGACGGTTTCTGCGCACAGCGTCTGGGTCAGCTCTACTCTGCTGGTCTGGTCTGGGTCTCTGGTTCTGATCAGGTCTGTGGGTCTGGATACAGCGGTCTCCGGTTCAGCTGGTCTCTCTCTGGATACAACACTGCTCCCTGGCAAATGGCCAGAGTTCTTGCAAAGAATTCAAACAGCTCGCCTGGCTGTGAATAGTGGCAATGATTTGAGGCCTGTTGAAGAGGGATTTAGCTTGTAGTTGACCTCTCTGCTACAAATTCTGAAGTAAAGTCTTGGTCTCTGAAGGTGGGTAGATTGAAGTCTCTATGTTGGCTCTCTGGAGGTTGATGGAGGTAAAGTATGGATTTTCCCGGCAGAGCGTCCCGCAGCAGATGGAATAGAATCTCCCTATCTGTCCTGACTGTCTGCTTTTATGTGTTTTGAAAGTGGGTGGAGAGGCTAGCTTTCTAGGCCCTACCCCTCTCCACTTGTCATTGGCCACTTCCTCCTCTTCCCCTTGATTGGGGGAATGAAATGAAGTGTCATCATGATTAGGTCTGTTTATGATACAGAGAACCCACCCCTGTCAACTTTACACACAATCTATATCTGATCCTAATAGACATATTTCATAGATAGACAGTTGTTTGGCATTGCATACACGCATCATGCATTTACTGATGGTAGCCCCTGTTCCAATTCTGTCGTTTCTAGGAGCTTGGGTTCAAAAATGGCAACATATTTCACTTTTTGGTCGGGTTACCAATATTGGATTTGTCCCCGCATTTACACAAATGTTCGCAAAGCATGTGGGCATTAGGTGGTGGAGTGTCAGATTTTTAACATGCATACATTTAGAGTAATATCCTCTTTTCCGCTAAAAACCCCCCTGAACATACCACCGGGTCCTAACACGTCTTCAAATGTGCACAGAAAAATCACAAGAAGAATGACATCACTTATAAAATTTTCACAAGTCCGCTCTATGAATGATCCATCTTTTTAGATTTATGTTCTGGCCCCAAAGGGCTGTGGTTTCCCCCCAGCACAAGGTTGAATTTCTGGTTTTTCCAGTTCTGCCAAGCCAGCTTGCTCTCACAGGCAGTGCTCCTCCCCTTTCCTTCCAGGAGGAAGCCACTTTTACGACCCCCATAATAAAACATTTGCCTGAGTCAGGACAGGACTTTGTTCAATTTCCTGCAGAGCCCAGGTAATTCAATCAGAGAAGTGTCATATCCCTTTTGGTGGGAACAGCAAAAGGCAGCTAGGCCTGGGAACACAGCTGTTGTGCAAGTCTCAACTCCTGTCGGGGGAAGCTGGTGGGCAGAATTCAGTTTCATTAAGCCAGGTTTCAGATAAAATGTCACTTTTTGTTCCCCAGTTTAAGTCAAGACAATTTTTACATATGCAGCTAGAATGCTGATTCTAAGTTCAAACTATGACATTTCAACAGTGACAAACTATGTGACACTCAAAAGTAGGTCACTCAGTTAATTTAAACATTTTCGATTTTTGGTAGTTTTAAATCCAGTTTCAGTTAGGCTGCTGCAGACCTGCAGAGCTCAGCCAGTCTTGTTATGAACCTTCAAGTCACTTCAGAATACAACTTTACATTGTATCCACCTCTCAGTAAGTCTTTCTTTGGCCTGCTTTGGGTTCATTTATTCAGTTTTACACAAAAGTCTGGTGGTTTTAAAACGCCGGCTTTCTGATAGTGGTGAGTACTGGTAATGCAACCATTTTGGGGATTTAAGAAAATGAATTCCCCACAGTTCTAGGTTGCTTTTGGCAATCAGCATTGCCATTCCCAATGGTTTCAGGCTACTGTGTGGGTAGTCCAATGGTGGTTTTAGGCAGTGCCCTTCTGTGCCCATAACATCGCAAAAATGGGTGGCAGCCTATTCTTCATGCATTTCCTTGGGCATTTTCTGGGAAGTTCTGGCTATCATTATGTTTTCAATGCCAGTACTGCACAGTTTTTGTGGTAGGGCTCGGATGCATGGGTAAAAACAGACCACCTCTAAATGGATAGCAAAGAGTATATGTCCTCTTTAGAGTTGACTCTTGGTTACTGCAACATGTACTGGGCGGCACAACATGAAGAGTTTTCCTTGATCTGCCCCTTGCTCACCAACTTCGAAATGACAGGTCATGCACACATTGACTAAAAATGGGAGTAGGGGGTGAGATGTTCAAGGCCTGCGTTCTTCCAATTAAATAAGACGCTATCCCTTATCCCTAGGTTGTGAGCCAAAATATTCTTTTGTATTTGACCTCGTTAGGCACTTTGATTCTTAGAACATATTTTATTTTATTTATTTATTTTATTTATTCACATTTGTTGAGCGCACATCAGACCGGAGGCATCGTGGCGCTAGTTACAGTGTTGCTTACTTAGTTACATTCAGTTCATGTAGATATACTTTTTTACAGATATGCAAGTGCAGCAGGAGTACATGAAAACGGGTTTAGTTGAACAGGGCAGTTTTGAGCTTTTTTCGGAAGGAGAAAAGAGATGTGTCAGCTCTGAGGTCAGTAGGAAGGGAATTCCAGAGTTTAGGTGCGAGGAAGGGGAAGCCTATACCTCCTGCTTTAGTTCTGTTGATGCGAGGTATTGCTAGATGGTTCGTGTATTGTGCTCTTCTAGGTCTTGTGGATTGATATCTACATATCGTGTCAGATAAATAAGAGGGAGCTGCGAGGTTGATACATTTGTGGGTGGTTGTGAGAATTTTGAAGGAGATACGGTCTTTGACTGGGAGCCAATGAGCTGCTATTCTGGCTTGTGTGATGTGTTCTCTTTTTGGTATTCTGAGAGCGTTGTTTTGAGTAGTTTGGAGCCTAGATAAGTTTTTTTGGGAGGTTCCGGCTAGGAGCGCATTACAATAGTCTAGCTTAGCTCCTATAGTTGCTCGGGTGATGGAGAGGCAGCTATCATATGGTGAGTAGAGGTAGGTGCTGGGACATGGCTGGCCCTAATGTATAGAAACTGGTTCTGAATTATAGGTGTGAGGAGACCATGTTCTGAATTATCCTGTCCTGAATTTATTGAGATTTTAGCTAATATCAACGCAAGTGTTATTAATGTTCCACCTGCTAGGGACTTGGTCGATCCATCCCTTACTAAGTTTTAATTTATAATTAGTCAGCACCTGGCATTCAAAGGCTGGTTGTCCTTCAATTAATCTAAGAGAAATATGCCTTGTGCCTTAGGAATCCTTCTCTCACGTTCTCTTCTCGTTCGAGCCCTCCCTAAATTCCTCCATAACCTTGCAGAGGGGCCGTGCAGCCACTGCCTGCACCCTGCACAAATCTGTACTTCAGTGGATTGACAGGTTTCGAAACCTCTATTCATGTCAATGCCTTTTATGACTTCCCTTTTTACGAAGATGGCAGGTTTTTTGTATTGCATTTCTGCTTTAGTAAACTTTCTACGTATATCGGTTGTGTTGCATTTCAGCTTGTACGTTGCTTGTGTTATATTCATGTCTTTATGTTGCAAGCGATCTTCTTTGTGTCCAAATGCACGTTGGACTTAATGTCTGTTTCTTCATGGTGAGCACGTATTTGCTTCGTATTGCATGCGCTTATGACAGTCTAACTGCTTGCTTACTCTTGCCGTCTTCGGTTACATTAGGTCCATTTCTTCCTGTATTGATCCGTGATAAGGCCAGTACGGTCGCCTTAGTGCATTTCTCTCCTTTACGATATGGGCAGAGGGAGGGGCAGTTGCCATTAATGATGTATTCATCTGTCTCTAGACATGAGCACTATGATGATAATAATAATAATAGCAGTAACAATTCATATAGTGGACATTAAAAAAAAAAAATCTTTTGGCTTGCTCCTGGCAACTTCTTTTAATGTAACTTACCATGATTCCCTAAAGTATCAGGTTCATATACGAATGCCATTTTCTGTGATGTAAATTAGGGGGCCCTGGACATGTTTTGCCACCCAAGGCCCTGCAAATCCTAGGTCTGGTCCTGCTTGCATTGGCAGGGTGTGGCCCCCTCCCTTTTCTTATAGATGGTTAATTTACAGAATGAGTTGAATTGTTTACATACTGCGCGAGACAGTGATTTAAGTTACAAGCCAAACCAGAGAGAGATGTATTTAGTACTTGCAAAATGGAAGTCAATCGAGCCGCCTGAGGCAGTGCGGAGTGACCCGAAATAAAAATTTGGAGGGTCTCGTGATGTAGTGTGTGGGGCAGGTGGCCCTTACCTAAGCCTCCTGCCCCCACCCCCATAGGCCGTGCCCAGCACTTGGTCAACAGCAATATCACCTTATTTTACCCCCCCCCCCCGCCTCTATTTCTCATCCCACTTGAAGCACTGGGCCTATCCACAGAAACGCCAAGAGTGTCCAGGAAGAGGCAAATGGACATTATTGCCAAGCCTGCAGAAGAGCAAGTGCCATGTAGGGTTTGCTGATTGCCAAAATGGGAGCACAGACTCTGCCCCAGCGTTTGGTGGTAGTAAGTAGCACTGGACCACCAGATCGAGTGTTGGGAATTCTGCCTCGGCAATAGTCAGGATTGTGTTCATTTATTTTCCTGATTTATGTATACCGGAAGAGGAGCCCCTCCCTCACTGAAGTGGTCATGTTTCATTGGGGATTGGAATGATAGCAGCGTCTGTAGCAAAGATGATCTTTGCTTTTGTGAATCCCATATCATTTATGTGGGGGAAGTTACTCGGTGTTCCAGAGGGCACGTAATGCAGAGGAATGCATGTGACCGAGCAACAATGAGTAGCTTGCACGTAGGAATACTGCAATGTTGCTATGCACACTGAAAGATTGTCAGGAGTCATTGGGCATGTTTATAGAGCATGTATTGCAATGCCAAGAATTGGAGCTGACTGGAAGGAGGGAAAGAAAACAGACGTGTGTTAGGGAGAATTCTCTCTTTAGACTGAATTTCCTAACCTAGTGAGTCCCCCAGCAGCTTTGCTGGATTTCTGGAGTTTGTTTTTTTCTCCTGACAAGAGTGAGACTCTTTTTCTCCCACTCTTGGACATGATTTATGGTGTTCCTTTGACTGTTAATGTGTTTTATGGGCTATGGGGTCCTTTACTCCATAGGGTCTCATGTGTTTTTACTATGTGTGTTACACAGCACCCTCCGTGCAGTAACACAGGGGTGTCCATAGTGACACCTCACCATAGACTCCATACCCTGGGACTGACTACTGTCTCCCAGGGCATGTAAAGTCACCATTGGCTTTACTAGTCCCAAATTATGAACAGAAACCAGTACAAACCATCATATTGTGGACGTACTGGTCGGGGCAATTCGATTGCCCCGGGGTCTTTTAGTCGAGGGGGCACGTTTCTGTCCCCCCTGATGATGGAGTTTTGGCTGCTGGCAGTGGATACTACTTTTTATATTCGACCGCAAATATATCCCTATGAGATTTTCCCATTGTTCGTGGCTACCAACTTTAATTATTTAATTCTCATAGCCTCGAATATACCGCCGGGTTTATTTATTTAATATTAATTCGCCGGTTGGTATTTTTTGCCAGGACTCGATTCTAAAATGGCGTTTGTGTTCTCTTCTGTGACTCCAACCCAAGTCGAGCCCTTTGCTCCACTTTTTGGCGGGCAAAAAGAAGCCTCCAAAAGTGGTGCCACTCTGGGTACCGCAGGGGGCGTGGGAGGGGGTTTAGGCACCCTGGACTGAGTTACCTTGGTAACTCAAGTCGCACTCTTGTGTGATTGGCCCAAGTTGTTTGATTGACAGCTAGGCTGAGTGAATGGGGGTGTGCTGCATAAAAGCAGGGCTTTGGGGACTGGAACTTCAGAAGTCGCCACAGGACCGGAGAATCCGACGAGGGAGAAGCTGAGCCGACCTACCACGACAACACCACCGGTGGAGCCATGCGGAACCAACTCGCCACTTCCCGACGACAGAGAAGATCTCCCGGCTGGAGAGGCTTCTTCCCCTGACTGGTGGGCACAACCAGTTTACCTTATTTTCTTCGCATCCCAGGACGTCTAGTGGTCGAATTGCCCGTGTCAAGCACCCCTGCAACCGGATAGCCACTTACCACTGGACTGCAAATAAAAGGACCGCTCCTTTTACCTGAGAACTCTGCGGCTGGTTTCTTCCCTGGCAGTGCAACGGACTCCTGTCTTCCTCCCCGACGAGATCATCTCTTCCCCCCGGACGAAGCACTGACTTGCATCCGCTGCCAGGAACAACTGCCCCCGCTGGAGTTTTCTCACTACTTTAAGGTACCGTGTCCGCCAGGCCTCCCTTTCTAAAGATTGCTACAAGGTAATAATAATCCCTTAACCTTCTGGACTGGGCTGGCCGCCTTGACCTTCTAACTGGTCACTTTCTTTTGGTCCAACTCTTTCTGAACCTTTGCAAGACTCTTGTGCACTTCAACCGTGTGACCTTGGACACATTTCGTTCTGATCCTCTTAAAGTGGATCCGGCCTTCTGAACTCTAACTTCACGGTTTTACTTGCCTTCCTCTCTTGTTTTGTTCTTGTGAAAGTGTTGGGATCTGTTTCAAATTATACTCTGCTTTTCTCTCCCTTTTAAAAAGAATTATTAGAGTGCCATCTGCATTAAGCGCTCACCGCTGTCTGAAAATAAGTGGGGCTTTACTTAAGGCTTGTCTAATATTCTTCTAAGGGAGTGTATATCTTTTAGTGACCGTGTTTTTGAACTGCTTACTATTAGTGCCTGTGTGTTTATCTAGATGTGGTTTTTAAATAAATAATTATATCTCTTTTACACTAAGCTCTGGTCAGTGTTTACTTGTTCTACTGTGTTCTTTTGACCTATTGTGAATACTCTGTATACTGCCAAACTCTTC
Source organism: Ambystoma mexicanum (assembly GCF_040938575.1). Classification (NCBI taxonomy): domain Eukaryota; kingdom Metazoa; phylum Chordata; class Amphibia; order Caudata; family Ambystomatidae; genus Ambystoma; species Ambystoma mexicanum. The sequence continues at coordinate 781,656,874 of NC_090933.1, read as the reverse complement.
TTGAGGGAAGTCTGACTGCTCAGCCACAGCTACCAAGTGAATCTGTGTGGTACAGACTGCTACCAAGTGGGTTTACTGCCAAACACCTGTAGTCTTAAATCTTTTGCAGTGGTCCCAGAGGGAACTGCACAGGTTTCTGCCTAACAACGTGGAAACAAGATGGCGCACAAGGAAGATGACGGACTGCTAGAAGAAAAAGGGGCTCAGAACGAAGGGAACAGTGAGGAGAAGAGCGACATCAGCGAGGAAAGATGAGGAGGAGCCATACCATAAAGACATTTGAACACCTGACAGAGGAAATGAGCCGTGATTCAAAGGAAAGCCACAAAAGTGATGGTGGCGCAGGCAAAAGAGAATTGCGGGGGGATAAGCAAGAGAGAAGTCGTACGGATGAGTTAAAGATGGACCAAGGATGAGCAAGCTGGATAGCTGGTAGACCAAGAAGAAGAGGGGAACAATAGAACAAATAAGAAAAGTGAAGAGAAGGGTCGAGATTTGGCTGAGGGGAAAATAGCAGGAGCAGGTGGTGGTAGAAATATGGGAAGAAAACATAAGGGCAAAGTCGAAGATGACGCATGTTCTAGGCTGATGGGCGTGGGGGAAATTGCAAGGGAGGAGTGGGGAAGAAGTTGAAGAAGGGTGCAAGGGTGGGAAAATAGTTGTAGCTGGAAAAAAGGACCTCCGCCTTGGAAGGGTTGAGATGAAGATAATGGTCAGGCATCCAAGACAGAATGACTAAAACATAGGAAGTAAGAGTAGAGTGGATGGATGAGGAGAAGGAAGAGTTGTAAAGTCTCAGTATAGGAGTGGCGAGAATGACGAAGAGACGAGATAAGAGAAGCAAGAGGGATAGTATGAAAAGCAAATGACTGGAAAAGACTGTCCAGCCCAGGATACAGTATAGGTAGTTTAACACAGACCCCCTGAAACCAAGATGAGCGAAAGAGGGGGCGCAAATGCAGGGTGGTCAACAGTGTCTAGGGCTGCCCACAGGTCAAAAAAGACAACGAGAGAAGGTTGCTTAGCATAACCTCTTTCTGTGCATTTAATTAAACCCCATACATCAAGAGGATAGGTTTGCATTTAACTGGCTTCACCTGTAGTTCTACCCTTTTAGCTCCGGTATTATCACTTTTACAGTACTTTGTTTCTTTCAGTGTATGAGCTGTTTATGCTTTTCTTATGTTAATGTTAAAGGTTATTTGGACCGCATGCTTTCACCACCGGAGTGGTCCCATGGCGCTCTGGCAGATCTGAAAAGGGTGGGGTGGATTAGTATGGTTCAGTGGGAATAGGAAAGTCAGAGTTGTGATGTCCTGTTGGCAGCTTCAGTTTGGTTTGCTGAGATTGGATGCATTTTTCGGGTCTGAGCAATTCCCATCTGCTTTTGTGCAGGTATGTCTTGTTTGTATGTTGTTGCGGTCTGGTGAAGTACGTGCAGATTGATGTGCAGAGATGTGGTTGTGCGAGTTTCTGTCAGAGAGTTTATGCAGAAAATTGAGGTTTTAATATTGTGCTAGTAGGTTTTTTTTCTTACCTCTTTGCTTTGGGTTTTTGCTCTCAACATATGTCCTGTCGTCATCTGCCTCTCTTCCACAGTCCACCTTTTTCAACCTCACTCGCAGTTTTATGTAGCCGCCTTCAGCATGCCATAAGTTACTGTGCCTCGCCCCCGGGTCACAAATAAATTGGCTTTAGCATTGGTTGGTAAGATAGCTTATTGAGTTAAATGCTCGTTGCTGAGATCTAGGTTCAGTTTGTAGTACATGGGCTGTAGTGCACCACAGCAGGACCAACTCTGTCACTGAGTTGGGTAATAACATGTTATTGACTGCACCAAGTGTGTGTTACTTTGACTTCCACGTTTGCTGGAAAGGTTTCTTGTGCTTTAGCCACATGCCGCTTTGGTGTGTCAGTTTTCCATGCTATCTGTGTTCTCTTCTCTTCCATGCTTCTCCATGCTTCTCCCTTCTTCCGTCTCAGCCCGTCACCCTTGTGCTGTTCTAATGTTGTAGCGCATGTCCTGACCACGTTATGGAATGGAGGTTCTGGGGGGCTGGAGCTGCTGTTAGGACAGTTATCAAAGCTGTTCTGGAGATGTGCACCGGCTTGCTCTGCCGCTCTTCTGCCTAATAATGCCCCAGTGTTGATCCTGCATCTGCGTCGTGCCTGAGACTCCTTGTGCCTACCGATATCTACTGCAATTCCACATTGTTCTCACAGGGTTTAAAGTTTTCATTCATCGGACAATGTGGGAGATCACATCAATTGGCTGAAAGCGTTTGCCCTCCTCCACACTGGCCAGAATTCTTTGGACACAAATCGGAAGGAATCACCCACAGGGCAGGCAGGGTCCATTCTATCAACTGGCTCGTCCCTTTTTATTATCTTAAGTCACATAGTCACCAACATGTGACCTTAGCACGAGCCCTGGGAGATACCATGCTCTCAGGAGGGGTGACGCACCACATGACCCTTGACCTGATGAGATCGCATGACATATTGAGCAGTTGAAATGCCTCTAATCCTGACTTCTGTACGAAAGTAAACCGATCATTATTTGAAAATGACGGTCCATCCTTTGCTGCATTTGTTTTTATATTTTTTTATTTTCATTGCTCTGTGGCAACTTACAGCAAACCCTTTCGAGGATACACCCCCTCGCCACCATGTATCTGTGCTCCAGTAGCCTCCACTCTGATGCTGCTTCACCAACACCTTAGCCCTCCTGCGCCCCCTCTTTCTCGATCTATGTCCTTCTTCCTTCCCAGCGCAATCATGCGGCAAATCGCACTGATTCTCTGTCCCATGTGACTTTGATGTTCCTTCGCGATTTCCAAGATGCAGAGCATGTAGCCGAGTGCTCAAAAATGTATGTCCGTTGAAAAGAAGTATGCTTAGCAATCTGCCAACACCTCCAGTATTTTAAACCTGCACATCACAGAGCGGGGTGTATCTAGCATGGCCTGAGTGGCAATCGCACGATTTGAAAAAGTCGTCTGTGTGTGTGTGTTTTTTTTTTTTTTTTTTTTTTCTTTTCTTTAATTTTTAATGAAGGAATCGGGATCCTCCCAATGTGAGGTCAAAGAAGGGGGAAACACCTAACCAGCCCTTTCATGGGCTTCCATGCTCCACTATGACAGTAACACTACAGTCTAGAATGGTTGCAGGTGGTGAATTTGTTAATGTGATAGGGTCTAAAGGGTCTCCCTGATTGGCCTGAGGGAGCACACCTCAGCTAATCAAGATTTTGGGGGTTCGCTCAACCTAGAGAGTCTCTATGCTGGAATAACACCTCTGATTTTCAAACCGAGGTTGCTTTATTGCTGTTCTTCTCAATAAATAGTACCTCCTCTAGTGTTGCACCTAAGTTCCCTCCTCTGTCCGAGGCTCGCAGAGCCCCTGCGAGGTATGTCCAGGAAGGGACATGGACTAGAGAAATGGGGCATAATGCCACGGCACAGGTTGACAGAGTGAATCGACCCTTTCCAGACCTAGGACCCCTTCCCTTCCAAGGCCCGCAGTGAGGCTGGCCCCAACAATACATGTCCGCATTGTGTGACGAATCGTGGGATGAGGGCACTTCTCCCCAGAAGGGAGCCGTTTCCTGTGAGGCTAGGCAGGTGAGGCTGTTGCCTAATATTCCCCCAGGGGGTGGTAAGATGTAGGAGGACCTCACAGGGCGAGACTCCCCTCCTGGGGATAAGTACCCCTGTTCCCTGGTGGAACTCCCTAACCTAATCCTTGAGGCTCCATCTGACATTTATACTGTCTGCGATTGTGACCATTCTTTCCTTCGTTCTATAACACCTATTTGAAAATTGACACTAACAGCAAAGCAACATACTATTGTGACGCCCCTTCTGTCTTGGAAGTACTGAGAAGAAAAGAATGCAGAAAGAGTCATAAAGATCACTCCAGCATCTCACCCAAGTACTGAGACAAAAGTCCTGAGGAGGCACAAAGATCACTCCTTGGAAACAAAAATCTGGGCAGAAAGGAACTTGCAGAACAGGTTTGCGAGAAGCGGTTGGCAGAACAGGCTCGAGAGGGAGAAGAAGCTGACCAGAAAAACGGTTGAAGGGAGAGTGTTGGTGGGCTGACCACAGTGAGGTGGACCATGGGGGTCCAACAACAGTGCCGAGACCAACAGCTCTCAGGCTCCGTGAACTCAGAGCAGAGCGACAGAGAGTGGAGAAGGAAGAAGCAGCAGCGGTTGAAGCCAGTGACCGATTTTCACACCCCAGGAAGAACCTGAGATGTGGCTGCCTGCACTGGAAGGTAACAGGGCCCACAGGAGACGCAGCAGGGGGTGGTGTGCAGAGGAGTGCATCAGGATTAACCTTCCTTGTCACAGTACCCATAAGGAAGAGTGCATGGGGAGTCCTCTCCCTCGGCACATTAGGAGTAGAAATAACCCTAGAGAAGCAGAGTATATTGAGAGCCATCTCTATTTTTAAAAGGTGGTCCATGATTCAAGTTGTAACTTTTCCTTCCTCCTGGCCCGTTGGACATATCGCACCCACTTGTTTAAAACTGAGAGGGTCACCATATACCGGGTCTAGAAGGCCACATTGATAGGGAACTGTGCAAGGAGCCGGTTGCCACAGTACGTTGGGTATGGCGAGATCATCCACGCAATTGCCAAAGCAAATGCTTTAACCATCTGGCAATTGTGTAAAAAAAATGTGTGGAGTAAAATATAAACTTCCACTTTATAAGAACGAATATGAGGAGAAAATAAATATACAATATTCCCTAAGATACGGGTGCCACCCGATTTGAGATTAGCTACACTTGGCAAGTTGTCCCTTTTGGGTAGGTATTCCCTTATCCATCATGGTGTCTTCTATGGACCACACTAGAGACTAGAAAATATTTTTCATGTTGTTTCTTCTCCTTTAGGCCATTGCTTTACATTAACAGGAAGCTACCACATGCGAACCACCCTACCAGTTGCATCAAGTTGCACAGAATAGACACTGAACAATTTTGGTTACAGACATGTTAACCAAAAATTAAGTGTTCCCCTGATGAATTTCCCGTCAAAAATCTTTTTACGGACAATGGGAATGAAACATGTTGGGACAATGGTACTGTGAGAATGGTGTCACAGTGTTAATAGGGTATTAAAAGACGGTTTCTTCTGAGCATTACTAAAAGATTCCTGTTACTTACATAAGAGATTCTTTACTAGATATTACAACTTCACATCTATCATGAATGCTAGTAATGGAAACGGTGTCGTCTGACTTGTTTAGTGCTCATTTGAATGTTTATTGTTTGGAGTTTTGTTTTGATTGTTAATGGACTCCTATTTTGTCCTCAGTATTCTTCCCTCTTTCATTAATGGTGTTGGTTTTTGCAACATATAGGTAAGCGTATAAGTGTATATTACAAATTTCATTTGAGTCCTACTTTAGGATTATTGTTTCATCTCTTTTTTTTCCCCCTCTTTTTTCTGATTTTTCGTTTTGTTAAAAAGATTATCAATGCTTCTGACATGTATTTTAGAGTTGTAGAAATTTCGTTGTAATAAAATAAACAGATATATATATATTTTTTCTGAAAACAGGTTCTGTTATTTTGATGCAGACCAGGGGTGGCAGTTCTCAAGGGACTTAAGCAGCGGTTCCCTAATTTGTATGGGAGGGTTTAAGAAGCGTTAGGACCTTTCTGTAGTAGATATTTGTTGATCCTCCGTTTCCTAAAACAAAAAAAAACAGTCCTTTCACAGTTTAGTAGAAGAGTCAAGGTAAGTCGGCACTCACATTGGTGTAAAGGGACACCATGCCATCAGTTGCACTTTTAGGAATGCAGCTGCAGTTCAATGTGCGCAAGACATGCGGGCAGAGCGGCCCTGGGGGGGGGGGCGAGCTGGGCGACCGCCTGGGGTGCCACGCCCCCCAGGGTGCCTTTTGCCCCCCTCCACTCAGACTTTGGGGAGTCTCAAGGGCTCCCCCGAGCTGGTGTTGTGGGAAAAGCCGCAGCAGGCGGTCTTTTACTGTAAAATGTGCCCACGGCAGCTGGTGCATTTAAATGCGCCCCACTGCCATTGGCACTTTTCACAAGAAAAGGCCCCATTAGCCTCCCACCACGCCTGCTCCGGGAAGTCTTTCAAGGGCTCCCCCGAGCCGGCGTGGTGGCAGAATGCGTGACAGGCGCCTCATTGTCATTGAATGCACCCGCGGCGGTGGGCTCATTCAATGGCAATGGGGTGCTAACGCGCCCTATTTAACCTCCTCACCTGAAAGAGGAGGTAAAAAAAAAAGTGGCCCCTCCAGGCCCCGCCCCCTGTTAACCAGGGGGGCGCGGTGGGCGAGGGGGGGGCGCGAATTCGCCCAGGGCGCTGCTGCCGTTAAGGCCGGCCCTGCATGCGGGTAACACCTGGAGATCACGTGCTAAGGAGTGTGTAATCACTAAGACCTCATGCAGCGGTTCGGCCTCTGGTGTAGCTTTGTGCTCTGCAGTACAGAAAACTGTGCTCCCTATTGCTTAACCACACCTCGGCCACTCCGCGCCCTCGCCTGCATCTCTCTGGTGGGGTGGCAGGATTTTCATGCCCTTTTTCTCTGCGAACGACCTGCAATTGGAAATGCTTACTTTTTTTTGGTCCAGGCTCTCCCACATCCAACATTGCACTGGGCAGGTCTGCCAAAAATATGGGGCTGCTCCGGGGCCTGCCCCTGCCCCCCAGAATTGCCAATTGCGTGAAGCCCCTATACATTGCAATGGGACTTATTAAAAAAAACGTTTTTTTTTTTTTTTTACGCAAGTAACCTTTATCCAAGTAGTGGTCTAAATAAAAGTGTTGTTTTTTTTCAGGCTTGCAATATTTTGCATTGTGGACGTAATCGTTTTCTATTCAGCATGTGACAAATAAAGCAACAATATTCTTTTGCTTTACCCTGGGCCTCATTACGACTTTGAGCCATGCCTCCAAAATTGTGTCCGGGTCTGGGTTCCCTGAATAGGGAAATACCGGGCCATTCCGACTTTGGAGGGCCCGGTATTTCCTCCTCTGGTCCTTCCCCCATTCCCATCCGAGCCCCCATAGGGCTCAACGAGAATGGGGAGGGAGCTAACAACGGGCCCGTTGTTAGCTCCCTAGTCCCCTTGCCGGACACGCTCTGGACGTCTGGTCTGACCAGAAGTCCAGAGCGGGTCCTGCGAGGGAACCTCGTAATAGGGCGGAATGGGATTAACGGCGCCGGCACCATTACCGGCGCCGTTGATCCCATTTCGCCCACCTCATAATGAGGCCCCAGTGTCTCTAAGGATTAACTTATTGCAATGTTGCTATCAGATATGTTTGTTTTATAAGTAAACTATCTGAGTTCTGAAGTTTCTCAGGGTCACGTGTGAGAAGGCCATGAAGTTCCTGTTTTTCCATTTGGATTCTGGGACCTGTAGTTTTTTCTCTCCCATTTGAAATTTAGGAAAACTTAAAGTCTCAGAATGGCAGGGAAAATGAGGACTGGATGGCATTCACATGCATAGCCATGGGAAACTAGAGAGCTCTGCTCTACAAGACAGTATTGTACAACTTGAAATCCAAATTTTAAATATGTGTGCCAAGTGGAGCTTGCAAGGTATGTGTTCAAGTGGTTAAACTGTGCATGGGTTAAAATCCCAGCTTCATTGTTTAACCACAGTGTGTGATCCTGGGCAAATCAAGGCAATCATTTTGTACTATAGGACTGGTCTCAGCAGATTCACTCATTATGCTGCCAGTCACCAAAGTGGCATGGGCCATCCAGAGTACTGCTCAACAGAGAATGTGACACTTTTTACTATGACCTGTTATGCTATATTATTGACTCTTGTCTACCACATAGTCTACCATAAAAAGCAAGTTTCTGTCTGTGTGGTGGGGGGGTGGGGGGGGGGGTAAAGAGGCAGGTAGACAACAAGAAAGTATGCTCATGCTCAGTGTGCCTCAATATGCACGTAGCAGTGGTAGCCATCGGGTTAATGTGCCTGCTGGCCACGGGTTCCAATCTCCTCAAGTTTCAATCTTCCGAGTTCAGGTTGGAGGGATGTCACTTCCTGTGATATATTCAAATTAAGAGCTGCCACAATTAATTTGACAAATTAAGAGCTGCCACAATTAATTTGACACACTTTGCCCCACAATTCCTAGGGCCGGCCCTGCTCTTACCTTTGCTAGAGGGCAAAACAAGCCGGGCAAAGGCCTGGATTCCCTACAGTACGCCACACTACGGACAAGCCTCAGTGCTCTGAAACTACACAGGTGGTGATTTGCCACAGTATGCTAGCACATAATATAACCTATCACGTTTCCTTTGAGGGTGGGAATGTTTGTGGAGCTCAAACGCTTTTCGTTTTTCTTCTACTTTACGACCGGTCGAAACTGGCCTCTTTTACAGCATGTTTCTCCTTGTTTAAATAGTACTGAAAGTCCATGCAACCTCTGAGCCCACCGCTTCAGTGGCATTACATTCTTCGTCACAGTCACGGGTGTAGATTACGTTATACTTTTTCACACTATTATATCATCATCTCTTCCTTAGGCCTCTTCTGCATGAAATGTGGCCAATGAACTGGCCAGACTGCTTGGCATTCGTTATTTTTTCACCTTGCCACCGACTCTGCCCCTAGGGCAGAGGTCTTCAAACTGTGGGGCGCGCCCCCTCAGTGGGGGCACAAGAGCCCAGCATGAAATGTAAAAAAAAAAAGAAAACAATCTTTTTATTTATTAGATTGGCGGAAATGGGTAGGGGCGACTCACATGGTCGGACTGAATCATAAAACTGTCTCAGGCACCAATGAAAAAGCGGCCCCCAGTTGCAAATAGATATTCATTCCTTTAGTCACAGACTGTTTGAATAGTAAGCAAATTGTGATATTTAAAGAATATTTATTCAGCAACAATGGTCAAAACTACTAGCTGCATAGTGAAGAAACTCTACAAACTGGCCCGCATTGGCCAGAAAAATTGCACATTTTGACTGGCCTACACTAGCATTTTGCATTTAGCATTTTTGGTACGGGCATTGCCCTATTGCTCTATAGGCCAGTCCGAGCCTGGTGGCTCATCCATAATGGCCGAGGGGGCATCCACCCAGTGGCCCCTTCACCCATTATGGAGGAGCCGAGGAACCAGCCCAGTGAAACGATGAACACTCCCTCAGCTACTTTTTCCAGCTGAGTAAGTGCTCCTGGGCTGGCTGAACTGTCAAAGGGAAACACGGTTTCCCTTTGACAGTTCAGTTCCCCAGCCGCACATGCTCACTGAGCCATGCAAGGCTGGGGGCGTTTTTCTTTGCCAGCCTTGCATAGCTCATTGGAAATGCTGGCAGGGGCACTGCAAAAATGCCTATGTTGCCCAATCCCCCTACCCACCTGCCAAAATCAGCTCTCCTTCTGAGGCGCTGTAGAGCCCAGCGGACAGGGATGGTGGGTTTTTTTGTTTTGTTTTTTTTTTACTGGATATCTATCATAGATGTCCAGTCCAAATTACCATGCTTTCACCCTTTGCCACCCACCCCTAAGTGCCAATTGCAAACTGTTTGGCTTTTTACACATTCTTTTGTAAAGTATGTTCTAAAATGCAACTTTTTAACCCATTATTCTTTTTAAAAATTCACAAACCCCCTTTGATTGGTTTGGGCTCCCTCACTGCGCTCGGTCGCTATGGCATTTTTAATGCCCGTCCACTTAATAAATTCACCAGTTCCCACTGGCCCTCGGACTGTGTTGGGTACGGGGTGGGGGAGCCCAGGGACTGTGGTGGGAGCCCAGGGACTGTGGTGAGAGCAGGATGGGCAGGAGCACTGGGATAGTGGTGGGAGCAGGGTAGGGAGAGCCCAGGGTCTGTGATGGGGTCGGGAGAGCCCAGGGACTGGGTAGGAGTGGGATGAGGGAGCCCAGCGACTGTGATGGGAGCAGGTGGGGAAGCCCAGGGACTGTACTGGAGTAGTGTGCAGTGACGGTGCGCAATAGTTCATAGCCATTTGTCCATACTGCCCATTTGGTATTTTTGGGGGCCACATTTTGCTCCGGGTTGGCCCCAGGCCAAAAAGGTTTGAAGACCACTGCCCTACGGCCTGTTCTTGTCATCCTCCTTTTTCTTTGAAGGAAAAGGGGAGTTGTACAACAGAGTTAATAATGTGAAATAAAACCGTTTCAGGTGTTGGGCAATCTTGTGCATGACAAGTTTAATAGGTCAAGTGCAAGTGAGGGGTGATGGCAGAGGTTGCTAAAGGAGAATATTTTCAAATAGTATGAACTAGTCAAATGTAGGGTAATAAAAACCGTGGCAGGGATTAATTTGGTTATGGCTGGCACTTGTTAAAGTCCCGAACTATTTTGTGAAGAGGTGCCACTGAGTTTTGAGCAAATGGAAATGGCAGCAGGATATATTATTATTATAATTGTTTTTTTTTATAACACGCTTAATACCGAAGAGTTGTCTAAGTGCAGACCGGAATTCGAACCTTTGTAGCTCTGCGTGCCTTGCCACTGAGCTATACTACCCCTGTCTATACAAATGGCCATGTATTTTATTATAATTGACTTTTGTTTGAATCCTATGCTTGTCCCGCTTGATACTGTAATCGCATCGGAATGCGTACAGAAAAGATGTGGGTGGCTGGGGATTGGGCAAGAGGGACTTTGGAACATGAAACATCCTGTAGGCAAGTGGACTGGTGTTAGCCCTTCAGGCCACTGTGGTCAAAACCTACAACAAGCAATTCTCCAATTACAGAATTGGAGAAAGTCGTCTGGGGGGGGGGGGGTGTGCGCGTGTGTGTGTGTTTATGGCGCTAAGGGGAACTATGCAGGCTAGGTCTACGCAGGCGTGTGCGTAATTGAGACTGTTGGCTAGTGTGCTTGAATCTAACATGTCCCTTTTTTCCAAAGCCTTGTTCTGAAAAGTAAATTATTTCTAGCCTTTTTAACTGAGCCCAGTGCACTTAACATGAATTGTATGATATGTGTGTACATTTCTATCGTTCACTCTTTGTTGCAGTATTTTCGTCAATAAAATCAAGGGCTGGTTAGAGCCGTCGGTGACCGTGCTATTGGAGCTCTGTCACACTTGCTCCAACAGCGTTTCCCTGCTTCCTTTTTCTGGGTAGATGGAGCTTTCCCATAGTAGTGTTGCCTCTTAGCCTTTCTTCTCTTTCTAGTGCCCAAACTGATGGGTGTTGCCACCTTAGTTCTATTCAAATTGCGATAGTGAGATGGGGCATAGACCCGGGCTGATTAAAAATGATCCAGATGCTACATACAAGCAACTCTACGAAGGTTACGCTCAATGTTGATGGCGAACTCTTTAGGGGAATTGTGGTAACCAAGGATGTTCGCCAAGGGTGGCTCATTGCACCAACCCTTTTCAATTTGTATCTTCCAGATCTGTGGGAGGTATCTAGGGCTTGGGATGGGTATGCCCACTTGCGTAACGGGGGCCCCTGCAGTCCCTGTGGTGCGGGTGGCCCTGGTGTGCTATGTCCGCGGGGTGCGTCCTGTCCCCAGAGGGTTCTGAAAGAAATAGTTTGTTTCAGAAGTCAGAGCTCGACTTCTGAAAGAATATTATTTCCTTCAGAAATGTTCCGGTTGTACTGCGGGATGAAAGATCCATTCCCGTATAACCGGAACGTTTCTTTGTTATGGAGGTACCCTGGCTACTTTGCGCATGTCCGGAACAAGGATGCAGGCAGAGCCACTGCTTCCTCGTTCCTATTAGCATGGTGCCACGCAGGGAGTTCGGCCGAATGCCTACCTGGGAGAGGAGTCCCTCGGCTTGGCAGCAGGTAAGGAAAAATATACTTTTATTTAAATGTAAGGGGGAGTGCGTACTGAATGAATAATAACTTCAGTTGTTTACAACATTTTCAACATAACTTTACTAATAGTTTTGCAGTTGCAGGGATTTTTCAACGCCGCCGCGCCAGTTCAGTACCGTTTGTATGCAGAGCGTAACCTTTCAAACAGATATTGTCCATCTGTGGCACACAACATTTTTTCTTGATTAAACACACAAGTAATATGTGTGATGCTTTTAAATTCACTGCACTATTTCAGGGGTGCGCATATTTCCATCCGCTTTATAGCTGGACGTGTCGTGGCCCCAGAATAATGGGCTCTATAGTCAGTGCTTTAAGTGGGCCGGGCCCAGGCCCCGGCAGTCTCCAAAAAGAGGGACTGAGCCGGGGCCTTGCTGGGGCCCCCCGGTCCCACACAAAATATGTTTGTTTCTTTGTTTTATTTAGTATAGCGCACCAGACCCAGGGGTAAATGGGCGCTTCAGGACAAGGTTACATAGTTACAGTATACATGGAAGATACATTTCAATTATACAGTTGTGGCGGTAATATGCCATATGCAGTATGTACAGTCAGGTAGTTAGGATTCACGGTTAAAACATTTCAGGGTATGTACAATATATACAGTTAGTAATGGGCTTGGTCTATCTGAGGGTTTCCTTCTCCAGAAGCCAACTAATGGCTGCTTTTCTGAACGATTGGAAGGTTTGGGCCAGTTTAGTATTTAGCGGCACAGTGTTCCAAAGTTGAGGGGCGAGGACAGAGAAGCTCGAGCCCACAGCTCTTTTGGCGGTGAGTCTGGGAACTGTGAGGCAAAGAGAGTTATGGAGGATCTGGTGATTGTTGTGATAGGTTTTAAGGTGAGTTTATTGGTAAGGTAAGGGGGGCTAGGTGGTTTAGGGCTTTATAGGTGAGGCATAGGGTTTTTAGGTCGTATTTTTTTTTTTTTTTTGTTGAATGGATAGCCATTTGCAGGATATTCTTATGTGGGAGATGTGCTCTCTCCTGGGAATATTCAATGCTGCTCTCAGCGCATTATTTTGGAAGGTTTGAAGTTTCTTGATTATGGCTTGGCTGGCACCAAGGTAGAGGCTATTACAGTAGTCAAGCTTCGATTGTATGAGGGCCCTAGCCAGAATGAGGCAGATGTTTGTGGATAAGAAAGGTCTGCAGGCCCTGATTAACTTTCTAGTGTAGGCGGTGGCTGAGGCGGTCATGTTGACTTGTTTGGAGAGGTTGGTATTGGCGTCGAGGTAGAAACCTAGGGCTTTCACATTGTTCACGACTGGGATGATATTGCCATCTATGATGAAGTTGGAGTAATCGGGGCTAAGTTTCTGTAGGTTATTGGGGGATCCCACTAGGAGGAGCTCGGTCTTCTCATCATTCAGGCAGAGGCCGTGTGTGGCCATCCATGCCTGAATGATGGCAAAGATTTCATTAATCCTGGTGGTGTCTGTATTGTGGTTGCCAGTGATGGTGAGGAGTATCTGGGTGTCATCTGCGTAGTTGGTGTAGGTGACACTTATCCATCTTATCAAAGAGAGGTTTTGTAAAGATGTTATAGAGGGTAGAGGAGACGTAGGACCCTTGTGGGACACCGCAGGTGATGGGGATGGGGTCTGCTGCAGCCACAGATGAGAAGACCCTCATGGTTCTGTTGGCTAGGAAAGATTGTATCCACATGACAGCAGAGGGGGAGAAGTGGGCAGCAGATGAGGTGGTTGCAGAGTATTTTGTGGTCAACCAGGCCGAAGGCTGCTGAGAGGTCTAAGAGGGGTAGGATAGCCGTTTTGTTTTTGTCCTTAATGTCATCAATCTGACTTTTGAGATCAACAAGGGCAGTTTCTGATCCGTGTTGAGGGCGAAAGCCAGATTGACGCAGGCCTAGCAGTTGATTGGACTCCAAGTAATCTTGAATTTGCAGGTAGGCAACTCTGTCAAGGATTTTTAGCAGGAAGGGGACCGTGGTGATGGGCCTGTAGTTGGTAGGAATGGCAGGGTCAAGAGATTGTTTTTTTAGAAGGGGGAGGACCCAGGACTGTTTCAGGTTGTTAGGTATAGAGTTGGTGGAGAAGGATAGGTTAACTAATTTGTCGATGAAGGGGGCCAAGTCTCGCGCAGCATCTTTGATGATCTAGGCGGGGCAGCTATCCCCTTTACAGTTGGAGGGTTTGAGGGATGCTATGATTTTTGGGATTTCGGGTGTAGTGATCGTTTGGAATGTGAAGCCGGAAGGGTTGCTGGTTGGGTTGGAAGTGCTAGGTAAGACGGCGTTGCTTTTTGCGAGTTGTAGTCTTTAGGACTCGATTTTGTTTTGAAGACCAGTAATTTTATTAGCCTGGGCATTTTGGATGCTGGTGCACCAAGGCTTGTCCTTCACACAAGTATCGGTCGGAGGGTTAGGATTTTCTAATTCCTTCAGGATGGTTAATAGCTATTTAGCAGAGGATTGGGCATTGTTTATTCTAACATTGTAGGCTTCCTTTTTGGTGCAGATTATCTCTTTCTTGTAATGGGAGGAGATGGTCATGAGATTGGATTTGTTTTCCGCTGAGGGGTTAGTTTTTCATAAGGTTTCCATCTTGGCTTTCTTTTTTCTGAGGGTTTTGAGTTTCGGTGTGTACCAATGGTTCAAATGAGCTCTAGGTTTACCTTTACGTAGCTTTAGTGGGGCAACGGCATCAATGGCGCTAGTTAGGGCATCATTGTAAGTGTTGACTAGAAGGTCAAGGTCGGCAGTGGCTGGGACTGTATTGATGAGGGGGAGGAACAGAGGAGTGAGGGTCTCCGCAGTGATGTTACGTTTGTTTCTGGTCAGACAAGCTGATGCGAGGGGGCACTGCTTGGGGTTGGGGTTGTTTAGGTTGATATCGAATATTATGAGGGAGTGGTCAGTCCATGCAAGAGGTTGTGGGGTTTTACAGGTGATATTGCAGTTAAGGGCTGTGACCCAGTCAAGGGTTCTACCTTTCTGGTGGGTGGGTAGTGTAATGACTTGAGTGAAATTGTGCTCGGATAGGGCATTAGCCAAAGAGGCGGCTGGAGTGTCGTTAGGGTCATTATATCCTAGATTAAAGTCTCCTAGAATAATGTTTTGGGAGTGGGGCTTGGAATTCTCTGAGAGTGGTAATGTCTTCCTCAAAGGAGCCTATGGGGCCTGGGGGCCTGTATTTTGGTTGCAGAGTAATTGTACTCTTAGGGGTAGTTTGTACTTTGATGGTGAGGTGCTCGCAAGATTTTAGTGGGGGGGAAGTGATTGGTCTGAGGTAGAGTGAGGATTTGAATATGATTGCTACACCTCCTCCGCGAGCGTTAGGTCTGTCCACTCTAAGAATGGAATAGTTGTCGGGAATAGCAAGAGTGAGGTAAGGTCCTGCTGCTTCATGTAACCATGTTTCTGTGGTAGCAAGGAAGTCGAGGTCTCCTGATAGGATAATGTCGGCAAGTTCGGTGGGGTGGGCTACTAGGGATATAACATTGAGTATTGCACCTTTTGGAGGTGTCGTGTTAGCGGCATTAGCGCTGTCCTTAGTTGTAATCTTGGTCATAGGTGTGGCAGGGGGTTTGCTGGAGGTGGTAGGAAGTCTAGTGCCAAGTCTATTGCGGTCATGCAAGGAAGCGTTAGTTGTGGGGCAGTGTCCTAATGGATTGGGAAGGTAGGGGTTGGTGGCAATGTAGTTGGGTATAGTATTAGCTGGTGTGAAATTAACTTTAGCAGTGGTGTGTTGGTGAACGATGTGTGGGAATGGTGGGAGGAACGGTGTGGGACAGGAGATAGGATGATGTCTAGGGCAGCCGAGTTTAGCTAGTCTATTGTTGTATGGTATATAGCTGTTGCTGCTACATGGAGTACTGTTGTTCATAATACAGAAAGGGAACATGGTGAGAATAAGCCAAGGGAGCATAGTTGATATATGCAACTTAGTTGTTGGTACGGCAAGGTGGGCAAGGACTCGGTTCGAGAGTGCTAATATGGTGCAGAGGATGGGCAGCTTCAGTTCAGCATCAGGGCATGCCTAGGCTAAAATCGAAATTACTGCTAGGGCAGCAAAAAAGGGCAGTTATAGTTGTGCCAAACATTGGCGGGACGCATTATCCGGCCGCAGCCGCGATGGGAGATGCGCCCGCCATTTTAATGTCAGGCGAGCTGACAGAAGTGCCAGCCAGGCACAGCGTCGCTGAGGCTGGCTGGTACTTCGTCAGTTACTGTAACTTCCTCTGATGACCGCTCATCAGAGGAAGTTGCTGTCCCTTTTGTTTGCCCTCCCCAGGTCACTGAACCTCCGCAAACCTGCGGGCTCCATGATCTAATATGCAGATCAGATCACGGAGCCCGCGGGTTCGCAGAGGGTGAAAGACGCCTTGGGCTCTGTGATCTATGTGCTCTGAGCAGAGATCACTGAGCCCGAGGCGCCTTTCTCCATTGGCAAAGCTTTATAAAAGATGCCTTGAATTGTGTACGTTTCAAGCTGTCTTTTATAAACATAGAAATATGTTATAAATGTCTATGCCTATAAAAGGTGGCTTGAAAAGTACACAAATCATAGTAAGGTAAGCACAAAAGTGTGCGTAAATTACTACGGGTTGTGCAGTTTTCAAGCCACCTTTTTATAAACATAGAAATATGTAACATTGCTATGTTTATAAGGCTTGAAAAGTACACAAACCATTTGTAGTACACATACAAATATATAAATGCTCACATACATTTATATATTTGTTTGCACACCTTACAATGATTTGTGCACGTTTTAGGCCACGCCCACAATGGAAGCCACGCCCCCAAACGAGCCTCCCCCCCCCCCCCCCATTTCTTACCCCACTCAAAACACTGCCTATAGTGATGATGACGTGGCGATTGTTTTGTGCGGAAAAGCACAGTTTGCAAAAGCAGCACGACAGTTTAACGAAATCGATAGATACCTTTTTTTTTGTTTTGTAAATGGATATTTTACTGCCACACGTGTAAATAACTGGTCTGGTATGTTTATCCTCGTAAAAGCTATTATATAGCGCAATAAACCAACTAAATTATCCGTGAACCCCTGGAAAATTATTAAAGATACGATTTTTATGTAGTGCTTCATGCAGGAATACTCCTAAATGCTGCGATAGTAGCTACTATTACCCAATTAACTGGTGCTCAGTTCATCAGCCTTGGAAGAATGAAGGACTATTTCAGCCATGCCCGGATTCCAACTCTCAAAATGCAGGCTTGCCCAGTATCATGGGTGAGTGCTTAACCTGTGGACTGTGCACTAGTCTGAGCAGTGAATTACAGGTCTAAAATATTTTAATCAATCCTGCCAAAGGTCAAAGCTTTGTGTCTCTGTATAGTTGTTCGGGGAACTAATAACATTATCAAATGATTTTATTTTAACTCTTCTTTTTCTGGGATGGTCATTAGAAATGTGTACTTGAT
The DNA here is from genome assembly GCF_040938575.1 of Ambystoma mexicanum. Taxonomy (NCBI): domain Eukaryota; kingdom Metazoa; phylum Chordata; class Amphibia; order Caudata; family Ambystomatidae; genus Ambystoma; species Ambystoma mexicanum. The sequence goes on along the minus strand of NC_090933.1, from coordinate 781,639,657 downwards.
TAAAAACAACCTAAACTACAACACCCAGAGTGCGGTTGCTTGTTAAATGAACGCCAAGAACTGGGAGGGCATCCCATAACATCGAGTCATCTGGTCCCAATCCACAGATCCACAATATAGCAGTTATAGTGTCTGATCCATAATATTGCACCCAAGTGTAATATTGCCAGTGTAACGTGCTTATGCGTGGTGAGAATAAACTGTGTAGCATACAGTCCTTGAAACATCCAATCAATAAAAAGACACTCGTTATCAATAGTTGTGTATTAAATAAGAAAACAATATATCTGTTGTAACATATTGGTGTTGCGCACATAAACACGATAGCGGGCATCTAGCTACAGGATAAACAGTGTGCGAATTGCAACCATCTATGCATCCACAAAACAGGTGGCATATCCAGTGGCACCGACCATGTACCTTGGGAAGAAATCAACTGTACAGCTGTGGTGTTGAACACTTCTGGCCTTTTGGGGGGGTGGTGTCGGGGGAGATCGCAAGGACGTTAATTCCTGGCTAATATTTTCATGTGTATGATGGATGGATGGATGAATGCGTGCATGCACGGGTAAATTATGCAATGTAGTATGCGATTGAGTGAGTGTATGCCTGCGTGTGACTGAACAAGTGTTTGGTGTATGGTTGTCGGTATGATTATCAGAGACTGACCGTTTTGGGGAGGCAGATTATCAGCGCTGTGCCTATGAAAGAGGGGCGGGGCTAGGTGTCCAATAATGTGGGTGCCCTGAATATAGGATTGGATGATGCCTCAATGCAGATGACCTGTGGCATCCATAATTGAATTGGAAAACATTGGGCCTTGGGTCTTTACTGAATGGTGCTCCGGCAAGACCATTTTTATTGAAGCACAGCTCCGTCTTGTTCTGGCCCCAATTAATTCCCTGTGTGCGTGAGTGAGTTTTTGCTGGGATGGCCGTTGAGCTGATTTTGGTGGGTGAGGGGTGAATGGCGGGATTTGTTGGCAGGGAGGGGTTGGTGGGTGGCAGGGGGTTTGTGCATTTTTGGGCATCCATCCATGAAAAAGCAAGCTTGAAGCATAATACGTTATTACCTGGCTAGGGTGGCAATTTGGGTGCAGGCAGCTTAGCCATTTCTTACATTGGCATGGCATTTTGTAATGAACAGCCAACCATGATTAAGCAAGCATGACCGGTCTTATTACGTGAGTAGACAGACAGACTGGACATTTTCTTTCTTTGGCATGGCATTTATTACTCACATAAAAAGGGTAAGGCCAACATGATGTGTGTTCTTACATGGGAACCTTGGGGGCATTTGTGCAGTCAGCAAGTACATGTTTTACTGGTATTGAAGGCTAAGTCAAGATGAGCATTCTTACATGGTAGGATGGGGGTTTGCAAGCAATTTGTGCAGCAGCAGTAACATGTATTCTTCTTGTGACAGGAGAGTTTTACTGGCATTAAGGTCAAAGCAAACAAGATCATTTTCATACATGGGGATACCAGCAGAGCCACCATGAGCATGCTTTCTAATGGTATTATAACTGCATAATCTAGAATGGGCTGGTACATTTGGGTGCCAGGACTCAGGAACCTGGGGCAGCCCCCTTGTTTCTATGCTCGGTGAAAGATTTAAGGTGTACTTAAAACACATACTTCCAACTTTTCCCTGCAATTAAATTAAAAATGTCAATAAAAGGTAAGCCGTAGCAAAACATAGCTAACTCCAACATTAACAATTAGTCAAACAACAATATTTGTGTAGCCTTTAAATTGGACTCTAACCCCAGTTTACTCTTCACCTTTCTACCCCACAGCAACACTGGAAACTCGTCCACTCAGAATTATATAACTGTTAATTACTATGCCTGGTATACGACTACAAAATGATTCAAAAATGCTTATGTATTATCGTACAATAATGGAATGTTGATAGATTTGTATCATCTTTGCCTTGGAAAAAGCCCAAGAAAGGGTGAAACACTAGCACGTTCCTCGAGGTGGAGATTGTTGGCACCACTGTACAGCGTGACAATACCAGTATTGGCACCACTGTACAGCATTACAATACAAACATTGATGTTGAGACATACGTTTTTATGTAACATTGAATATAATAAAAATAAGAAATCTAAATGAGATCACATACAGCCTCATATATTTAATAATTTATACACAACAAATTATCCTAATGTGCACTGGCTAACATAGGAAACCTAAACTGATACAAAATTTGACTGGTTGGTGGATACCAGTCCCTATGTAGTAGTGCAGCAACTTGAAAGCTCTCAACCAGAAACTTGTAGAAATTCAACACGCGGGTAGAGTGCACTAGAACTTATTTACCCACCCCTTTACTTGGAAGAGAAAGTAGGTGCAGATCTTTAGGTATTAACATTTGTCAGAAGTATATTGTGTGCTTACTCTCTCCTACCTCTAATACAGTTGTACAGGTCAAAGACCTCTGCAACAACTTTTTATGGCTGTGCACTAATAAATGTTAGGATTAGGAAATAATTCTTTGTCATTCTGAAAGGCAGGCTTTTGAAACGAGTACTGGGGCTTCCATGGTAAGTCCCGGTGTGTGTGATTGGACTGGAGCTGGGTTTAGTATTCTGGTGGGTACAGTATATGAAGCAGTGTCTTTCTTTTTCAAAATGACAGAAGCTGAAAAACCACACTACTTGAATGTTAAGACGGAAAAGGAATCGAATCCCCGCTTGTCTAGATTCAAGAATAGATGTGAGCAGTTCATGAGTGTGTTAGTAGTCCCGAATCAGAAGACATAATAAAGAGGTGGGATCATACAGCTGACATACAGGACTTAAGACAACTGAACGGTTTAGAGGGCGTGAATTACTGTATCTACCACTGACGGGCGTCAGACCGTACTTGAAAAAATTCCCGTCGTCCAAATCTAGAGGCTGGTACCTCATGTGTAGGCTAACTATCTACCTACACTTGAGGTTCTAGGGCCAAAATTAGGAACCTCCTTTGAATTTTGATCCTGTAGACTGTGTGACAAGGTATTTGAGACTCTGGAGCACCTGATGCTGTCCTGTCCTTTGTTGTTGAATTTGAGGCTCTTAACTTTTGAACCTTTTAGTAATTCTCCCTCTGCAGTTATTGCTGTAGATGTATGGCACAGACTGAAGACGACTGCCAATTTGTTGCTTACCTTAGCTCTGGCTAAATTCTTGGTGACAATATTTGACAGAATTGAGAAGGTGATGAGCGGAATCAAAATAGATATCGAGTTGATACCATGAATGAAAACAGATTTGAGTACTATTTTTGTGATGATTTTGAATGAGGTCTTAATTTTAGCGTGTTTTCTTTTATATTGGACTGTCTATGCAATAATGTATATTGAACAGCTAAATGATTTGATTGGTTTAGATAGGACGTCTTCTCTCCTTTTTATTGTGATTTTTTTTTTTTTATATTTTATTTTTTTTTTTTGACTGCCGGTGCGTGTAATTGTGTAAAAGTACTTTGTGTGCTAAAAACAAAATAAAAAAATTAAACCTTTCTTTTTAAATGCGATAAAAGTAATTTAGCGTATTCTCCTAAATCCCTCATGATGCACAGTAGATCTTTTCCCAGAACATTTAGCTGTCTTGGATTTTTCCAGAAGAGCGGCAACCTAATACGGTTTTACTTTGTGCAGGGATGTGCCACAGCGTTACGGGCCAGACTGCCCTACACATCCACAAGAGAATCGCTTTTGGTCAGAAGTGTATACATGTTGGAAGAGGAAGATTTGAGTGCCTGCAAGCACGTCATCTTGCAAAAGGACGTTCGTCTGAACGCTTCATGATGGGCAGAGGTGCACAGCAAGGTTCCCTCTGCCTTATATTTTTTGGTGGCAATGAAAGGTTTTGTTGTGGCCAGGTTGATGAATAGTTTACATTTTATGGAACTGGGCACAAGGTCGCAGTGTTTGGGGTTGGTAACCCTTCTATAAGAATCAATACAGGTGTTCCTAAAGATGATGATGGTTTGTTTTTGCTATCTGAGGGTACAAAATGAAGTGAGAGATATCTCATCTTATGTCTCTGGTAATAGACGAGTCTTTTCCCTGGATGGGGTCTTCATTTGGTAAACAATTAGTTCTTGTATCTGGGAAATACCAAGTGATGTGGATAAAATAGTTCTGGTTAAAGTTGTCCCCTTTATAAATACATGATTGAGAATATGGACCGTCGGCGTACCCTGATTTGGGTCTATGGTCTAATCTTAAGAAAATGGTTGTCCTTGCCAGATTACTGTATGTATGGAGCCTACTGTACAGTTGTGCACCAAAAGAGGTTTAGAGGGATTGCACAGATTTCTCTCCCCCTTGTATGGCAGGGGAAAATGTTCAATTGCCTATGAAGTAATGTAAGTCTTTGGTCTGAAAGGGGGCTTTGGTCTGCCACGGGTGAAGAAGTATTCTGGAAGTTATATGCACACATTTATTATCCGGTGCTGTAGTACCTGGCAAACCAAAATGATGTAATTCAGAGTCAACTACTTCTACGGCCAATTCAGGATGCTGCTTGCATCGGGCCTTGAATAGTGTGACTCTAGTAATGGCGAAGGTGTACGCATGTTCTAGCCATTGCTTTGGCGTGGAGAGAATGAGGAGGGCATCTGCAGGGCTTATCGCCTCTTAGGGTCTTATCACTGCGCGGGAGTCATTGCCTGCAGAAAGGAAAATCGCGCTACCACTGCGGCTAATCCTCACATTCCCACTGGTGACAGTAGGGTTTTCCCGACATCACTGCAGGACAGCCAAAACATCTTTTCCTTTCCTTTTCCTCCCTCAATTGAGGGTTAAGCCCTGCCCACAAATATCAAAAACTCAATTTCTCTTCTGATCCTTGAAGAAACATGTGAATAAACATATTTTTAATTTTCCTGAATAGACTCTCCCAACCCAGGTCTTCATCTCCATCTTACACGCTGTGCTCTGAGGCCTTCGGGCGTGTAACGCCCTACAAGAATCTAAATAGTACTGGTACATCCACAACTGTAAACTTGTTGGGTCAACTGCCAATCATGTATGCATTACACGGGAAAGATGATCAGAGGGTGTGGCCACCTTTTCCTTGTACTTCCGTCTTTTACATGAAAAAGACAAAAGAAAACATTCTGGGGTCCTTTTTTAAAAACACAATTTGTATCCTCCCTTCTGTGGTGGAGGTAAACACAGGTGGATTTCCAGGTTAACATACCACCTTGTAATATTATTGTGGCGTTTCCCACCAGTGGCCTCCCCTTAGTGGAGATCCAGGGAAGCTGTTCAGTCAGCTGAAGGAACAGTACAAAGCGCGGAGTGGTGAGATCTGGAGTTCTCCCCATCACGATAAACGCGTGTGGACCTTTGGTTAAAGACTGAAGAGGAACGGCCCCAGAGGCATGCTCTATTTAATCTAGTCTTGTAAGGGAATGCTGCCAATATTCGATCTTCTGAGATGTATCGATGCATTTCTCCCCCGTAATGTAGAGTAGAGCAGGAACGGAGTGTACACTTGGCTGCAACTCGATGGAGTTTTACAGGACATCTCTGAAACTAATACCGATATGCAGCACATGATTGCAAAAACGAAATTTTGCACACACAAATATGAACTAAAATTGCTGATTTCGAGCAATAGAGGCTCTTCTATCGCTGCTCTGTGGCTCACGAATTAACAATTTGTGGAATCGGACAAGTTATAGAATTAACATCATGCTTAGTCTCCAGATTGACTGTGGTGCAGAGATTCTGCTGTTTAATGTTGTGACATGTCCATCTAAATGCCAATTTCATGAGACCCGATAGGAAAGAAAATCCAAGACATACCTAGTTAGATAAGGCGGCTGTAATTTATCCTCCTCAATCTATTATGCCCGGTATGTGCCTGCTCCTTTTGTGATGTCTATGTAATACACCCATAAGCCTCCGGGTCAGTGGTGCGCAATATAAATGATATAACATAACAAGGAAGCGCCGGCATGAATGATACCAAGGAGCTGGAAATCAACCAAAATCAAAAAGATAGGAGGCCCGTTTAGCAGAGATGAGGCAAATGGATGACAAGGGAAGAGGTTATGTTTTTACGGGAGAGATGCTTAAGGAAATGTAGTGCTGCTGTGAAAAATGTGATACAATATGAACGTCAAATGCTCATCTGGTTAATCTTCTATGCTAGTGGTCTGCAACCTGTGGCTCTCCAGATGTTCTGGACTACGGCATCCAGGAGTGCTCACCAGGTCTGGCTCCAGCAGGAGGGTCTGGGGGGCCACCTCCCCCCCCCCCCAAGGCCACTCCTTGGCCCCCCCTAGAAAGGAGGCCTTGAATGTGGGACCCAAGGCGTGTGGGATTTGGGGAGTGGGCAGGCATTTCCAGTGGTGGAAATGGAAAGAAATGGGGGGGGGGGGATCCCACAAGGGCTGGGTGGGGCCGGGATTGGGGGGGTGGTGCCCGAGGAGGCGGGGTTTAGGGGAGCGTAGCTAGCAGTTGACCTCCGATCAAAGGAAATGTCCAAAATAATAGTTTTAAACAGCGCTATTTCTTTCATGCTGCTTCTTTTCCAAACTATACATCAATTCCACTTTAAACTACTTCCATGGCACGGGTGATGAGTTACTTCACTATGCAGAGAATAGTTTTGACCAGTGTTGCTGGGTAACTATTCTTTGAAATGCGCAGTTTGCATCCCATTTTTATGTTTTTTTTTTTTTTTAAACGTCTCCTTCGGTACTGTTCAAACAGGGTGATTTCTGTTGCCATAAGCAACGTTTTCTTTTACTTGAACCACACCCGGCACATCTCATGCAGCTCTCCTCTTAAGCAGTTGGGTGGCTGCATTATGTGTGATAGTTTCAATGTTAATAGGAGTATTTATTTATTCATGCAATGTTGGTTGGATACCTGCATATTTATTTATTTATGCAATGTTTGTTGGATACAGGTATCCGACAAACATTACAGAAATAAACCGGGTAGTGGCTGAGAACTGTAACTCCCTCCTGTGACCCTGTGTTTTTTTTTGTTTTTTGTTCACCGACTGTTGACTCTGGCCGGATCCCAAGATCCGGCTCCACTTCTGGTGCCGGATCATGGTTCCGGCAAGAGTTGTCTCAATCGCCAGCACTGGGCATTTCACTATAAGGGCCTGATTCACAGAAGTGTTTTATAATGGTGCAATACCACAGGAAAGCGCTCTGTGAATCAGGCCCTAAATGTCCAGCGGGAGCCTCGGAGAGATTAGCATTCTGAGAGGCTGCACTGCAGGAAGCCCGGGCAGGATGTTTGTTTGTTTGTTTTTATTATTTATAATGCGCGAGCGTACCCGGGGGTATCAGGGCGCAGCCTTTACACGAATATTCGAAACTTAGTTACAGTACACAGAATTTACATAATACAAGAATAAAGTACACCAGTGTTATATACAAATCAGTAATAGGCCAGCAGGCCATTATATACAGGTAATTATATACAGGTAAATGGGAGGCACACAGGCAGGTAAGCAAGAGGGCACAAGTGGTTTTAGTATGTGCAGGGATGTTTGCTTGCCCTGGACAATGATCTATGCCTCACAGACATGAAAGCACAAACGACCAGGGATATGAAGGGCCGTTTACACCTCTGAGTGAGGTAGCACACTTACTCATGCATATTCAAGCACACTTACTTGAGCAGGCCTACAACTATTTTCTCAAACCTAAAATCACAAAGTTGGTTTCTGTCATTTAAAGCATGTCTATTTTGTTGTGGGAATATAGCATTTTTTCTCATCATGCTTAATTAAATGTTTAACTATATCAAACAATAAATGACACGTGATGTTGCTTTCAAACCGATGTCTGCAGAAGGTTTATCAATCGACTGGGGTTACATTGAAGATATATATTCTGCTGCAATAACAGATTCTGCAGCAATATCAACTTAAGTATAAGTGAACAAATAAGGATGGTAGTAACAAAAATGTAATTCTGGAGCGGAGAGGAGTAAAATCAAAAAGTGGAAAAAACAAGGGAGGTCCGGGGAGTCCCTCTGCCGGACATTAGTCCCGGTTACAAGAGACTTACCCAGAGTCTTTAGCTCACTATCTTTCACAGAGGAGAAATATCTAAAACCTATCAGTCTTTGTCCTGCCCTAGGGCAGTCCAGCACCGAAATGCTAAGCAATTCTCCTCTGAACAAGAGTACCAACAGCATCCCCAGACACGTGTTTCGGTCTGGTTGGACCTCATCAGTAGGGTGGAGCTGTGCCTCTCTAAGAATAGTGAGCAAAAGGTCCACGTCTGGATACCCCTAGTAACTTGGGGTGAGACCCAAAGTTACTGAATATGCAAACAACAAGCGGGGTGCTGGGAGTCCCTCTGGCAGACATTAGTCCCGGTTATGATAGACTTACCCAGAGTGTTCAGCTCACTATGTTTCACAGAGGAAAATTATCTAAAACATATCAGTCTTTGTCCTGCCCTAGGGCAGTCCAGCACCAAAATGCTATGCAATTCTCCTCTGAACAAGAGTACCAACAGCAAACCCAGATGTGGACTCCTTGCTCACTATTCTTAGAGAGGCACAGCTCCACCCTACTGATGAGGTCCAACCAGACCGAAACACGTGTCTGTTGTTGCTGTTGGTTTCTTTTAAATTCTCATTAACTTTTATGCTGGAGTTTGTAGGCTATCATTCAGGATGGGGAAAATAAAGCTACATTCATAGTGGATTATTTTCCAAGTCAAGCGAAGTGGAAAAAGTCGTGCTGAAAGCATTTGTCACCACTTTTTGTGCACTGCAGGAATTTGGATGGTGTGGTAGCCGAAGTTGGAGAGCAGATCGGATTTAACAAGTTTGCCTGCTCTTAAAGGTCCCCCTGCCGATTCTGATTGGTTTTCCACCAGCATGTATTTTTATGTTTCAAAACCAATGGATTCATACGGAATCCGCCTGACTTTTTCACGATGGTAAAAGCAGGCCGATTCGAAATGAAAACATTGTGGATGGCTCCCACAATCGTTATTTGTGGGGGGTATTTACACTTTTCCAGACACATAGAGGAAAAGTGAAGATCAAAGGCGATATTTACCAGTGTTTTATGCTTTATTTTACCAGTACTTGGTGGAAACAATTACAATTAATGGAGGTGTACTTTTGCAAAAAAACTGCAAACAGGAGGGGTGCAATTTAGGGATGAAAACAAAATGACTCCCTTACTCTTTCATCAACGTGTTTCTACAATGATAACCTTATCAGGTTGGTTTATCACGTAACTTTTTAAAGCAATTGTATAAAATTGAGTATTATTTTACATATTCAAAACCAAACTTCAACACATTTATACCAACTTGAGCTTGAAGGATGCGTGGTCAAATATCAAATTCTGGCTTTTCCACTTAACCAAAGTCTGTGATCCTGGGCAATAAGGTAATCATTCAGTTCACAGTATAAGCTATTTCAAAAAAGCCTCACTCGTGGTTTAATAGATGAGCAGCGCATGTGTCGGAACTGCCAAGAACACACACACACACCATTCTTTGAAAATATCAGGCCACATATATTGAACAAAACTGTGAAATTGAATAGCAAATCAAAGTAAGCACATCAAACAAAAAGCCATTTTGCACAATTGCATATTTTCTAAACATGATGTAAACAGTATGTACTAGACATTGATGTACAGGGGGATAGCAGGGGAGGAAGCACCTCTCCTCCCTACCAAGCCCCACCGGGAGCGATACCAGGAAGCTGGAAACCCCTTAACCTGCACTGTCTGCCTATTGATCCCACTCCCCCCCCCCCAACCCTAGCTCTCTCTCCCCTACATGCTACCACTCCCTCGTACACTCAACTCAATTAAAGTGTTCTTCAAAAATGTAACAAAAAAATAAAATGTTTTTCTTCGAAATGTCATTTGGAAGAAACAAGATGTCCTATTCCTTGCTTCCGTATTCTGGAGAGGGGGGACTGTCTTTTACAACTAGATGGCGGGACAAAAAGCACCACCTTCTGGGCCTGCTGGGAGTAGCTGCAGTGTTTAGGATGGCATTGTTTGGCACACACCAACTGAAATGGACCAGGGACTGGGGGCTTCGCTGCTCAGTCCTCAGAGGAGGAGGAAGCATCACCCTTGATTCTCCCCAGCCAGGCCAAGAAAGACATGGGGGTTCATTACGAGTCCGGTGATAACCTTGCTGGTACTACCGGCAGGTTGCCGCCAGACCCTTAATGATTTACCGGCGCCAGACTTGCCAGAAAGACTACGGTATTACAACCCGGGCGTTCCAGAAAGTCAGGCGCCAGTAAATTCTAAGTCCCCATTCCCATGGAGTCCCCTGGGACTCCATGGGAATGGGGACCACAGAAACACCGGCACTGTTGTTAACGGTGCTGGTGCTTCCCTGGAGGTCTGCCTACCATGGCCGCTGTGTCCGGCAGGGTCTGCCCTGTCAGACACAGCGGTTCTGGCGGGCAGACTCGTAGTTTGCCAGTCCGGAAACAACGGTGCTGGTAAGCTTACCGGCACCATTGTTTCCAGACCGACAAACTTGTAATGAGGACCATGGTGTGGGTTTTTGGGGTAGGTGGGATTGGAGGTAAATGGGAATGGTGGTCAGGGGGACCTGACCCGATGGAAGGTGTTTGGGTGTGCAAGGTGAAGAAGTGAATATAGTAGAAATGAGAGGAGCAGATGACAAGGGAAGATAGGTAGATTGATGTTGCAATACTATTTTACTAGTTTCTCTTTTGCTCTGTGCTGTTTTTATAGAGTTGTGCACATTTATTTTTGTCTTGATCTGGGAAGACATTTTCTTCTGGATCACGGATCTGGGATATCTGGATTAATGCAAGCACTTGTTTAGGGTACTCAAACGCCCACACAGAATAGAAATTGGGGCCCCCCTGATCACAAACCTGGCCCACCCAGATGAACATTCCTGGAGCCGGGCCTGTTGCTCACAACTGATTTTGCTGGCTAGAGCTGCTGGGAATTGTGGTCCAAAACCACTCGAGAAGCAAAGGTGCCAGACCCCTGTTTTAGGCTCTGCTTTATTGTGAGTGGACTTGTCAAATGGGGGCCAAAGGGACCTTCGCATGCTTCCATTGCATGACGTGGAGGTCCCTTTTTTGCATTCTAGATAACTTGTTGCACACATTTTCTCCCCGCACTTTCTGTTCAGACCGTATATTTATTTGGTGCATGCATTCTCTGAAGTGACCATTGGTCCACAATGCAGGTTGTAAACACCCAATGATTACATTAGAGTCAACTTTTAGTTGATTATGAGTTACCTGCTGCTTGAACATCTCGGTAGAGTCGAACACATCGAGTCCTATATCTGTGTCTCGGAGTAGTGGGTTATTACACTTTAATCGTTTCACTGACCTACGGAGGTTGTGTTCTGGCATTGTACTCCTCCTACCGTCATGGCTCGATCCGAGGTGCTTGGTCTGTGCACACTCCAGCCACCCTTTTCCTCGCTTTAGGATACACGCATGACTGGAAACGAACATGGCCTTCCCTTTGTTTTGAATTGGCTCAAGTATTACTTGGTTTAACTGTGCTTTATAAAAGAAATCCTCACTGCTGCTTACTATGCAAGTCAAAGGCACATACAAAATGTCAAGGGAATTGGGGAAGAAGCCTTTAACCACCAGCTCTTCAGATGTTTTGGAGTGCGACAACCATGGTTCCTCACCATTGACTTTGCTCAGGAGTGCTGGTGGTAATTGCAGTCCAAAACGTTCAGTGAACAAAGTTTGCGGACCCCTGAGGTATGGAAAGCACTTTCAAAAGTAACATGTTGGGCCAAAATTATCACAGAAAAAATAGGATGTGACAAAAGGTTTCAATCTTTTGATCTTTGCAAACTCCCAAAGAAATTAGCACTTTGACTGCTAGAAATTATGCAATCCGCAGTTTTTAATCCGCTCTTCTGTGGAGCATCCGTTCCTTAAACCTCCCACTAATTCTGATAATAGACCACACACAAGCTTGGGTTTGGAACAAGCTAGGCTGCATATTTATTAATAATTATAGCTCACAGACGATCCAAATAAGTCATCCTGGCCTCACCAGGCTGATCTACAAAAACCAACATTGGCTATGTGGTAACACTTCTTCTGGGAATTCCTTCTGGGTCACATGCCCACTTCCAGCACATCGTTTCACCAGGCATGCACTCCAGTAATATTTGACCAGCCAATCCACAGTTAAATGCTATGGTCACTAATTGTGACTTGGTCATTGGCCAATCTTTAGTTGTTTTCTAGCCTGTCTTGCTCCAGCCCTCCAGTGGTCGAGCTGAACATCATGAACTAGTGGGAGATAATATCCAGCTGGAGGTGTGAATACTGTTTCCTCTGCCCCTCCTTTTCACTGTGGTCTTAGTCGAGGGAAGGGGGTTTACAGTTGGATTACGAGTTGATCTCATCTGGTAACTAGCCTGCTTTGGTCTTTTTTTCAGTTTTTATAGAGTGGTTTACCACCTGCATAGCCGAGTAGAGTAGATGAAAGGGTGTCCAGATGATTGTGGTTACTGTGGAACTGTGTCAACAGCTTTGCAATCTAAGGGAAGATTATAAAGTTTGTTGCTTTTCAAATTTTGTATTGGTAATCTTAACTGCGCTAAAATGTAGATGTTCAAATAAGTTGGAAAAAGCCCTGCGCTTTTGAAAGAATTGTAACTATTGCATAGATGCATACAAAGTGGCAATGCATGGAAACCAGTAGTCCCACCTACCCGGTCTGTTTCCCTTGTAGTTATGATAAAGCCCCACTGCTTAGTTTCCTTAGTTTCCCGTTTCTACTTCCCCTTGCGATTGTGTCTTCAAGAACTTTATGATGCCCCATTGAGCTTGCCGCCAACTGTTCTTTCTGTGGCCTCCAGAGCTACACCTTTACTTTAAGTACTCTCTAGTGCTACTACATGTTTACCTCCTAATATATTGTCTCTACCATAGCCGCTCCTACCTTCTGCCTCGCTGTCTGTTCAGACTTAGTTTATACAGCTCTCTTGATTAGATGCAGCCATCTTGGAAGCTCTCTTCTGGACGCTCTATAATCTCCCCTTAGTCTTTTGTAAATCTAGCCTCCTGAACTGGCCAAACCACTTGTAAGCTCTAAATCTGAACAACTCCCCAGTATTTTATATATTGGTAGCATGACCTGTTGTTTTCCTCTTGTTCATTCTATCCCTATTAATCCCTAACCAGGGGTAAAAATATCAAGTTTCAAGCTACTATCTAGGCATAAAAGGAAAAGTGTCTCGCCACCCCACCCCCTCAATTCTCTGCATAAACACAGCACACACACACACATCTTCACACTTTCCAAGAGTCAATTCACATTAGCCAATGGCTAGTGGAAATATTGAAGACTCCCCCTAACATTTACTGTCTCTACACTATCTTGCTGCATTTTCCAAACTTTGATGTTATTGTTTGGCTATCTTCAAGAACTACTACTTTGTAATTAACTTCCTGACATTTTTTCTCGATCCTGCACTCCTACCATGGCTTTACCAACGAACAATCATTTTGTGCATAACTACATTTCATTAATTTACATATTTAATAGCATATTTGTTATGGAGAGTTCCCTGTGGTCAGGGTATTTGGGTATGGTATGTCCACCATTTCGTACCAGGGATTTCCTTTAGTCTCATCAAGCGTTAGAAGTTGTAGAATGGCAGAGTATCCCAGGCTTAACTCTTAGTGGTGAGTGGGTTGGTTAACTGGTACATGTCACATATGGCACAGAAAAAACCCACCTTGAGTCACGCTCATGATCCAAGGATTTGTATTACTTCTCTGTAAGCTTTAGAGCCGTCACTGCCTATCGGTAACCCCTACTGTCTAATATCTGTCTGTCACTAACAATGGGTTTTCTAAATCTAAACCAGGCACACTCCTGGAAAAGCTGGCCATCTACCAGCTTACTCTCCACACCGAATCTGTTGGTTGTCTCCATGGCCATCAGTCTGACCATCTGTCTGGCTTTGTGTTATGCGGATGACACTCAGCTCTCCTTCAGGCTTCCCTCTGCCTCCTCTCTCACTCATTCCTGAGTGTCTATTCGAGATTCAGGATTGGTGTGCCACTAAAGATCTCTGCCTGAATGCCAGTAAGACTGAGATCCTTCTCATTGGGACCTTTGCTCCCACTTTCTCTGTCTCTCTCTCTGTCTCTCTCTTTGTCTCTTTGTCTCTCTTTGTCTCTCTGTCTCGTCTCTCTTTGTCTCTCTCTCTCTCTTTGTCTCTCTCTCTGTCTCTCTGTCTCTCTCTGTCTCTCTCTGTCTCTCTTTGTCTCTCTCTCTCTCTCTCTCTCTCTCTCTCTTTGTCTTCTGCACTAACTGGTTACCTGGCCTCCCTCTGAACCTTATGGGGACTAGGCTCCTTCATTACCACTAGACCCATGCACTGCCTCCGGGCCTACCGCGCACTAGGGACTGTATCTGCAACCCTACATTCCCCGGCCTCCTGCACTTACTTAGAACCTGCCACCCCGTTGGCACTTACTTGAGCTTTGCTTTGCACTCTCATCCCCCCTCCCCCCCACACCCAGCACTTCTCCTCTACCTTCCGCTTGCACGGTCTGAATGACACAAGGCCTAGTAAGATTTTGTTCCCCTTTGTCCTCCCCTTCCTTGTCTTGTCGCGCCTAGAAACACTTGTGTACAGGCGCGTTATAAATGATTTATATATCATAAATGCTGGCCAGCTAACTCCTCCAGCACTTCCTAGAATGTTCCTACGCTTACCATGGATTAGAGTTCTGAAAAGGTTTGGAATGGCGCCTTGCACTCGCTCTGTGGGCTTCAGGTGCCCTCATACCCATGCTCCTACTGTTACTGCTTCACCCTACGCCTTGCTCAAGCCACACCTCTTCTGTCCCTTGTCTTTTTCACTCATCCTAATCTCGCCTCCACCATTTGATGTCACCACTCCTTTTATGCCACTAGAACACCCCTTCGGGTTCCTACTACTACACATCCTTTCACTACTACCGTCTTCCTCCCAAAACTACCCTCTTCCTTCCACTACTACCCTCTTCCACTACTACTCTCCTACACTGCTACCCTCCTCCCCGTATTACCATCCTGCACTACTTCCCTCTCATGCCACTACTAAGCTTGCCCCCCTCTCACTACCACTCTCCATCTCCCAATATTATACTTCTCATCCTACTACTACACTTAGCCACCCCCCTTTCACTCTGTACCAGCCTTCTTGCACTACCACTGTATGCAACTTTCGACACCCACCCACCCATTCCCCCCCCACAAACCCACGCAAACACGGATTGTCTTAAGGACTTCCTAGAACAGGTCCGATTATGGATGCACTGGAATCGTCTTAAGTTCAATATTCAAACATTCGACTTTGCTCTGCTTCTTTTTACAGATTTGTCATAATAATTTACATGACTTATTAGAAGAATCTCTAGTCTTAGAATCCTGGCTTGGCAAACTCTGACCCAAGGTGCCTGCCAGGTCCCCTCCCAGAAAGTTGGGGACTTGGGAGTATGGTTGGACCCTAAAGTTTCACATTTCGATGGCCTCCAGATCCTGTTTTTTCACTTGCCCCCTCTAAACAGATTCTTGAAGGCTTCACCTTGCCACACAAAATCCAACTCATACATTCGTTGTTGTCTAATCGTCTGAACTCCTGCAATGCAATTATATTGCAGCTCCCTAAATTGATGCTCCATTAATTGCAAACTGTCCAGAATGCAGCTGCGAGGCTTGTTTGATTTGGATCGAGGATCGCATGTCTCCAGAGCTTGGAGTATGTTCCACTGGCTCCCAGTTGAGCAACATATTAACTTTAAGGCTCTGTGCCTTGTGCATAAGGATAACCATAACCCCGCTCCTTTGCTCTTCAGGGATGGGTTCTGGCAATATTTCTCTTCTCGAGTTTTACGTTCAGCATCAGCAGGTGGTCTTCTTGCCCCTAAATTCAGGTTGGTATAGTGGGGTGGCTGTGCGTTTTCGGTCCAGTCTGCTAAGCTTTGGAATTCCTTGCCAGCCAGCCTCTTCCTTACTGTAAACCATCTGGATTAGATGCAAGCTAAAGACCGTTCTATTCCCACTTTAGGGCCGTCTTACCCCTCTGGGTTTGGGCGAGGTGGTTCTGATCTCTTATTTAGCACCCGGCAGCCTTTTCAAAGGTTACCATGTGTGCTCTATAAGTCACTGTGCCGTACCGTACCGTACCGTACCGTACCGACCTGTCGGGGGGAAATTCTGCCGGGGTCGGCCGGGCCGTCCGCAGACCTCCGGGCAGGGAGGCCCCAACTCCTCCCGTATATCCCAGATGAGATAGAGTATGAGACACACACAAGGAGCAAGGCGACTCTGCTGTTTATTTATACAAACGGCAGGGATGGGTCAAGGAGCGTACGCGTCCGTCCTGACACACACATAATCGTGGGGCTCGCAGGCCCTTTTTACTGCATTATGACGCGCTACTTGCGTCACTTCAGAAAGTTAACAAAAAACCTATCGCCACTCTTAATTGGTTGCTCGAGTGGTAGGGTTAGTATAGTACACATATAGAGAATGATATTAGTGGACAAGGTGTAGTCAGGTGGTATATCTGGGTTGTCCCTATAATTGGATACATAAGAATTGTTACATGAAGGCTCCTGAGGATTGGCTAATGTTACTGACGTCTGCGATAAGAGCCCCATGTTCTGATTGGTGCATCCGTGAGCTCCCCAGCCTGGGACCACCGTTGTTCCCAGCTCTCGGTGTACCTGTGTTTGCAACAATGTTTCAATATGGGTACGTGCAGACAATGTGAGGATTTATTCATAGGTGGAAGGCTGACCGCTCCCACTGTAGCAGGTGTCCATTGAGCCTTTCAAGTGTCTCGGCCTGTGTCTCGTAGTGAGGGACCCAGACGCCTTTTCTCTCCTGGGTTTTGGCATCTCGTCAGATTCGGCTTGGTCACGTGAGGCGGGACCGTGTTTGAGGCAGAATTCTGCACAGTTAATATTGCTTTTCCACTGTGTGTCTGGTTTAATTTGTAGATATGACTTTAACGTTGGTACGCGGAGTGCGAGGTTGCAACATCGTGCCTTTGATGATTTGTTCTTGGATGTGGGCTTGCAACATTGCGACCTTGGCTGGTTGCTCCATCGGGTTCTTTCTGCAGGATCAGCAACCTGACTCTTGCTTTGTTAATGTCCACGGGAGCTCTTGTTTGAGGCCTACTCGGGCCTGGTGCTTAAGTAGTCTGTTTGGTGCATAGGTGCTTTAGATTATAGTAGCATACATTTCCATGACCAGTATCGTGTTTCCATTATACCTCTCATGGTGGTAACGGGTTTCAAGGGAAGCGTGAGCAAGCGTTATAGATGAGTTCATGATGTATCTTGCGTTTCTGCATTCTGAAAGCCTATGTAAAAATAATAAAGATGCACGTCCGTGAATATGCCTGTCGCCTACGTCAGAGCACTGAGTATGTTCTTCGTGTAGATTGGTGTGGAAATGTTAAGTGTGTATACTTGTACAGATGTGCTTCCCGTTGTCTAGGTCGTCATGGCATCTCTAACGACGTGTGGTTTTTAGTCTAGCTGATCCGAGCCGCAGGTGTCGGCATGGCCAGTGCGGGCTGCTGGGCAGGCAGGTGGACACATCCGTATGTTCCTGTACCAGGGTACCTGGTCGTCTGGTAAATGGACAAACTCTTCTCGCGGCGGGTGTCTGGACCGTGACCCTCTAGGCCAAGCGCGAGAGGTGAAGGACGGGAGCCTGTTCTTCCATTCTCCCACTTCAGACCCCTTGGTTTGCTAGGTCCTGCTCCACACATTGCTGCTCCCTCGTCCTGCTGGGCTCCTGCTCATCCTTTGCTGCTGACCTCACCCAAATCGCTTCCTGTCTCCCTATAAATGGCCCTTCCTTCCCAGGGATTGGTCCTCTTTCCCTAACCAATCTGGGCTGCCTTCTCTGTCCTGTGAAGTGTATGTGCGCGGGAAAGCTTTGAAGAGGGCCCTAAGCCTCGCCCCCTGTTTCCGTTTGGGCTCTTTGTCTGATGGTCAGAGTGGTGTGGTAGGTTTGTGCTTTCGGTCCAGGTTCTAGGACTGGTTCTTGGTACGTCCCTTGGGGACGTTTTGTCCCACTCCTTCCTTTGTCCTGGGCAGTCTCAACTCAGTGAAGCCACGTGACACAATATGTTGTTGCGCTGTGGTGCAACAGCTCCCTCTCTTCCCTGCGATGTTGTTGGTGCTCCCCGGTTGGTGCATCTTGGCCCCAGGTCTCACCATCTACCCCACTGGGCGAGCATGGCTGAGGATCTAGATGAATACTCTCTCCTTTGAAGGGGGATACCGCTGAGCGCCTGGACTCCTGAGACCGAATCCTTCCAGCACTGTATTTCCCCCCCTCCCATTTTCCCCCCCCTCCGCTCCCCCCATCATTGTCCACTCGGGCTTCTCCACTTGTGGTGGCTTTTGGAGTAGCATCCCTCACTCAGTCTCTGGTGGTCCCTGCCCTGGGATGGAGATATTGGTATGAATCTGAAGTCTGGGCTCAGGAAGGGGGTTAAGAGGCTGCATAGATAAATACTGGCACAGGGGGAGGGGTTCGGATTGGATCTGGGCTGGTTTGTGTCCTGCCTACCCTCTGGACAAGGCAGAGGCCAGAGTACTGGCTTTGTCACAAGAGTGTACACACTTTACAGAAATACCCAATGGGAGGTTGGCCACACACTCAAAATGTATAAACAATATATTCTTTATATTGAACAGGCGAGAGAAATGTCTCTATACTTACAGGTAAGTACCCCTTATAAAACAATTATACAACACTATACAAGGTAAGTAGCAGGTTTTCAAGTGTTCTCAAAAGTTTGTGAACAGTTTTTACTGGAGGACAAAATGGAGTTGCAGACAAGTAAATAGATTTTCCTATCTAGGGCAGTAAAGAGCTTTTATAGAGGCCAAGCACAAACAGTTTGTGCAGTTTACAGAAGAGTCACCTTTTGCAAAATGTGTCCAAATAAGCAGTTTCTGGAGCTCCGGTGGAGTTTTGACCACAGAACACTCGGGAAGTGGGAGACCCCCTGGCCCCCTGTCCCCTGATGGAGATCCAGCTGAAAAAAATAAATGCCAGCCACACCAGGCAGTCAGGAGAACAATAACCTAGGTTCAAGCCGCTCTGCAACAGGCAGTTTTGCGGTTTTAATGTGCAGTCAGCGTGCACACTGTTTGGTGCATACCAACGGTTCCAGTGAACACACAACAGTGTAGGCGAAACACCAAAAAGACACTTGGCACGGATGTTCGTTAAAGATGCAATGCCCCCTTGGTCCAGGGTCCAAGCCAGAGGAGCAGAAAGGCAAAGAAGCTGCGGTCCGTGCTAGTCTGTGATGCAGAGTTCCTGAGATGTCCTCAGGCTCAGGATTTGCCTCTGGAGAATGGGAAGACTTCCGAAGGATCCTGGAACGCATGTTGGATTGTTCGACCTTTCTCCACGCGGACACACCCAGAGAGGGTCAGCCGAGGGCCGGGAGGAAAATGTGTCCGTTTGGTTGGAGAACAAAGGCAGCATGGTCCTCGGCAGCTTCCTTGGAGGGAGAGGTGGGGCTGGTGGTGAGCTTGCCTGATGTCCTTGGATGAAGAATTTGTATTTTGTATTTGTTTTATTTGTATTGCACACCTGGCCCAAAGGCATCTGTGCACATTTCTTCACAGTACACGGTTAGATAAGACAAGCAATGCAAAATCTCGCCACCCTGTGTACAGATAATGTTCACAGATCAAGGCATACAGGAGTAAATGCGCAGGTAAATAAAATGATGTACAAACCAACCTAGATATAGACAAGTTAAACAGGAATACGAGAAATAATTAGAAGGTAGGTGTGCCTACAGTGCATAAAAAATTACAATACACAATGTACAGAATCACGGGTCCAAAAGCATAGAGATTCTTCAAGGCTCTTTCAGGAAAGGGGCTCCCTCTTCTGGGTCTGGGATGCAGGGGTGGTCACGAGCTCCTGGAAGACTGTTCTCGAACAGGAGGGTTGATCCAGCTATCCCCACTAAATGTGGGGAGGAGTAGTTCCAAAGTAGGTTCCTTCTGATCATCTTAAGAGGCAGAACTTCACCATTAAATTTGGGGAGCGCAAAAGATGGCGGTGCAGAGCTGAAGTCCTTCCTCGTGGCCTTCCATGCAGGTTCAGAGTTCTATTGGCAGTAGACCTGGTGAGTGAGTACTCTGGGTCTGCTTTTATCCCCCTCTGGAGGCAGTGAGTGAGCATAGCACCCAATGGCACCTGTGCAATATTCAACCAGAGGGCTAATGACCCCCAGGCACTCGGGAAGGCTCAGACATACAGAAGCAGGGATTCCATATTGTCCCAGACTGGCATCTACGTATGTGAGTTCAGAACTGACCTCAGGCTGGACACCCGAACCCCCCCCCCCAGCCCCCACCCCCTGGTCTTGGGATACATGCACCATGTGACCAAATATGGGCACTTCCTGCCATACACAGAGTGGGATAGGGGATAGTCACGTGACCCCTCAAGTCTTCAAAGCAAACGGACCACCTCAATTTTGTGAATTGAGGAGTGGGTCAAAAAGACTCCAGCAAAGCAAAAGCTGCCAGCAGCCTAGCCACATCACTAACGGAGATGAAGTCCCCCCCCCCCCCGGGATATTATGGGCAACTTTAAGGTACGCCAACCTTATGAGTCTATAACACTCTTAAGGTAGAGCACATAAGCAGAGCCACTCTGTCAGGGTTTGGATCAAGCCTGACTGAGGGCAAAAATGCAGTCCAATTACCAGCAATGCGCACAGGGAGCTACCACATCAGGTACAATGTGGCCTTTCTTCCTAACGGCATCTTTATACGAACATATTACTACGATTTGTTGTGCTTATTTTTGCATGTAAATTTCATTGCACAGGACCCTGAGGCATCTAGGCGCTATTTACAGTTTCCGGGTAGCCCTGCAGTGCTAGTACCAAACGCAGCAGCTATAGATGAACTTGCGGACATTTTTGAGTGGTATTAAATGTGATAAAGGTCAGAACTAAAGCCTTTACCAGACTACAATAACATTATGCGGATGGGGGGTTGGGGGGTAGCCCGCTGAGCTGGAAAAGTCCGAGCCTGGAAAGAAGCATCTTGAAGTGAGTTTTCTTGGTGCAGTGGAAAGTGCGGGGCCTCTGCCAGATAGTCGGTGGGAGAAGAGTTCAGGCAGGAGGCACGTTAGAGGAAATGCCAGAGCAGAGATGGTTTCCTGAGGCCCATAATGTCCAGCTAGAGACCGCTTGCCGCCTTTTGATGCCTGATCTTCCAGTCATCAAGTCAAGCTTGCGAAGTTTTCAAGCTACGTGACCGCGCTGCCTGATTGGTGGCCCAATTAAATCTGCAGAGCGCAGGCGCCGCGCTCATCAGCACTTTTGTTTCGCCTCCATGACGCCCCAAAAAGACTGCAAAACGGGTCAGAATTGGGATCTGGTGGGAGCTAGGGGCGGGGCGACGCTGCATATAGTTTTTTTTTTTTTACTATGCTGAAGTTTGAAGGAACCATTGACTACAGGGGTGTAGTCCACCGAGGGTTTCTAGGTGACATGGTCTGATTATCCATGAGAGTGACGTTTGTGTTGTCTGATGTCTCGCCACGCTACGGTGGAGCATAACCGGCTGTTGTGTATGCCCGCGTCCTCCTTCACCGCCTGCTCTGTCCTCGTGCACCAGCATTTCAGGGCGTGCTGGTGTGAACTATATATAACCTGAAAAAAATACCAGGTTCCATGTCGGCTCACTCCACAACGACCCAGAAAAGAGGGAAAAAGAAGCCTGCCCGGGAGAATGCTGCACCCCGATGCGGTGAGAATGCTGCACCCCTAGGCTATGATGTCCCCACAGTGTTTTAGGAATCCCCGACTCTGCTTCCACGATGTCACAGTAGAGCGAGATCGCATTTAGAAAGGGAAATAGCACTTCGTATACTGTAAACAATATTGTAGCATAAGAGACTAGACTACATAGTAGGTTTGATCAATTTCATCTGAAAGGATGGTCCTCCTAAACGCACTACCACGATGCCGGTGACCATGACTTCGAAAATGTCCAACTTTGTTGCTTCCTAGTCTGTGTTTGCGTTTTGTTATTTTCTTTCCCCTGCACCAAGTTACTGAGTGAAGTGCTTCTTCAGTGCCCATGCCCACTCTAGAAGGAAGCGTTGGTGCTAGAACATGAAACGGGCATTGGGCAAGATACAAGACATCGTTTTATTACAGCAAAATGCTGGTGTGTGGATTACACGGGACATTTTGTAATGTTGTGCGTATTAATCCAATGCTTAACTTTCTGTCGCAGGCCCAAATTATATAGCTCCACTTCGTCCCCTTTTTAAATGTCATGCAAAAGCGGGGTCTGTGCACATCTGTGTGCTGCCCAATTAGCCCTCCCACAACATGGCGGTCTCATTTCAGAATCCGGGATGTCTGTGGGCTGACTCTGGATGCAAACTGCGCGCGTCCTAGATTTGTGACCACCACGGCATCGTTTTGATCCATTTCATTAAAGCCATCCTTGGGCGCAGGTGCAGGAACCTAGCTCTGGGGGTGGATTTGGTATTGTGGAGCTACTGGACCAAGGACCGAAGGCCTCGTTTCCAAACTGCCCTCGTCTGATCTTCAAGCAGGTGGCAGAGTTGCTCATGTCTGTAGTTTGAGCGTCCCTTGTACACAGCACAAAGGCACAGCTCACAGTAGTGCCAGGCCATATCTTGTGGTGTGCGACCCACCTAAGTGTGTTGCCCTTTTAAGGGAATGTGTCCCTCCCCTGTGCAGAGACGTTTGTATGGGAGGGCAAAAGGGGCACTTGCCCAGGGCCCCCACCTTGGAGGGTTCCCCCACAAGGCTGTCTGATCTAAAGTAAGAATCCATTGTTCACCAGACTTAAATAGAAAACGCCAGGAGATTGTATGGCATGCTGCTGAGGCGCAAAACCTATTGCCTGTCAATTTTGACAAGTACATTCTGCCTTGATCAATTAATCATGTAATACTTTCTGTGTTCACTGTGGATGCATTGTTTCGTACTGCACAACTTCTGCAGCATTCTTTCCTTATTGTAGGAATTATGTTGATCATGTGCAATAAGTTGAAATCCATATTGATAAATTGAGTGCCACAATGGCACAGAAGTTAGCTCAGTGTGTTCAGCACTCATTGCAGAGATATGTGTTCATATGAAAGATTAGAAGAGCACATTCCAGCAAAGCTGGCTGAACCTTTCCTATGTCTGAAGTTTATAAACCTACCTGCATATGTACTTGGTTTTGCAGCATAAGAGGTGCTATTATCAGCAATGTTCCTGCACCAGATAGGGGTTTACTATAAAAACTATCATGTCATTTGTATGGTGAAGGTCTAGAAATTGGTTTGTTCAGATGGGGCGTTCTAAAACCTAGGCAATCCCCTCCAAAGATGAGCATAAACTATTAGGCCAAGAGGTGAATACAAGACTGTGGAACCAAAGTGTTCATGCTTGTATCCTGGCTTTGCCAGCAGACGATACAATGATCCTGGTCAAATCACATAATATCTCTTGCATTACTGTGCTGTCTTCTGTGAGGTTTGCCTTCTTGCATGCTGGTGGCATTGTTTAGCTCATTACTTGATCTGTCTGACGGGAGAGAGCGGACCAGATGTTGTAGGCCTTGGGCAAGCATATTTTAAGGTCTGCTCGTTTGACACAAAAAACACTTTGCTTTTTGTATAAAGTCAAAGGTTTTTCGGCACATTTATGAATGGCAATTTTACTAGCCATTGTTTTGGAAGTATTTAAAGCTTAAAAGTACAAAATACATACCTAGATTAAATCTGTTAAATCACATCGATTGGTATGCTGGTACTTATATACTTCCCTTGATGATGGAGAGAATGACCCTAGAATCATTCCCATTTTGCGTAACAGCCTTCTGTAATATTTTGGTTTTAAAAATGACCAGGTTTGGAAATGTGATTTGTGTACTTTGCAAGTCAGTTCTATAAAATGAGATTGTTTTAGTGCATGGTAAGAGCTGGAAAAGAAAGTGTTGAAATGCAGAAATTGCTGAGTTGGCATAAATCCCAGCATCACCCCTTAAGCAATGTGTGATCCTGGGCATCTTATTTAATCTTGTATTGCCTAACCTCTCAGAATTGCCAGTCCCTAAACCTTTCAAGTGATTTCCTTCTCAGGGTATGATCTTCATAAAATGTATCACAACGGATGGGTAACCCCTAAACCATGGAACTGGGAAACAACAAAATAGCACGAAAAAACCCCGGAAGGGGAAAGAAGTTCACATGGAAAAGTACTATATTAATCAGAGTACTCAATTGTAAAAACTAGAGGCAAAGAAGAGGAGGAAGCTCAGACATAGATATTCACATTTTAATTTTTAATTTATTATCATAGTAAAATCGCATGATATATAAACATCTAAACATCAATGAAAAGGAAGAATTAATTTATGTATAAAATTGTTGTCAAATCTCATGCCTCGAAATATTCAGACACAATTAAACTACCACAATTCATAACCTTGTATTGATCGAGGTAAAAACATCACTGTCTTATTTATAAGTTGCATTCAAAGGATAGAATTGCTGTAAACCCAATTAATAATTGAGTGCTGATTGCAAACGAATGCTAACCAGGAAATAAAGTGCTGGATGCAAAAAAAGTGCTAAGTGCCAAACTACCACAATTCATAACCTTGTATTGATCGAGGTAAAAACATCGCTGTCTCATTTATAAGTTGCATTCAAAAGATAGAATTGCTATAAACCCAATTAATAATTGAGTGCTGATTGCAAACGAATGCTAACCAGGAAATAAAGTGCTGGATGCAGAAAAAGTGGCACGAGACAGCGATGTTTTTACCTCGATCAATACAAGGTTATGAATTGTGGTAGTTTGGCACTTAGCACTTTTTTTGCATCCAGCACTTTATTTCCTGGTTAGCATTCGTTTGCAATCAGCACTCAATTATTAATTGGGTTTACAGCAATTCTATCCTTTGAATGCAACTTATAAATAAGACAGTGATGTTTTTACCTCGATCAATACAAGGTTATGAATTGTGGTAGTTTAATTGTGTCTGAATATTTCGAGGCATGAGATTTGACAACAATTTTATACATAAATTAATTCTTCCTTTTCATTGATGTTTAGATGTTTATATATCATGCGATTTTACTATGATAATAAATTAAAAATTAAAATGTGAATATCTATGTCTGAGCTTCCTCCTCTTCTTTGCCTCTAGTTTTTACAATTGAGTACTCTGATTAATATAGTACTTTTCCATGTGAACTTCTTTCCCCTTCCGGGGTTTTTTCGTGCTATGATCTTCATAAAAGCCTCACACATGGTTTCACTGCCTATAGGGTTGCTTTCACTATAACAGTGAGTATTGATATGCTGCACACTACAGGCGCTTGTTCCCCTGAGCTCTAATGGCAACACTATTTGAGAACCATTTCACACTTCTAATCTCAGTCTTCTGGATAGAGACACCTTCATGGTAGCTTCTAATCTGCATTCACTATCCATGCTATGCTATGCGTAGCTTTCGCCTTCCTTACAATTGGTCTCCTCTATCCATGCTTCAACACTTTTGTATTGTCTGAGGCCGCTAATGTGAGTTCTCTGCCTATTCTGGGTTACATGTACCTTTTACATACAGTCCTGCATTAATGCTAAAGGTTGCATACCTTCCCAGATGCTATTGATAAAAAGTATCCTGTTTCTATACTAGAAGAGAAGTAACCTCTTCGTAGATTGCTAATGTTGGTCTTCAAATGCTTCTTGTTTATCATTCTGATTAGAGCAAGAATGAAGAGGCTAAGGGGACTTAAAGGGAGTAAACGTGCTTATTTTGAATGCTGGGAGGCAGCATATCAACCTATAGGTTATGCTCACGATGGGGGGGCTGGGGGGGGTGCCACCAGATATTCTTGATCACTTAATTCCTTTGGTTTGGTGGCGGGGGGGGCCAAAAATGTCCATGCCAAGGCCCCCAAAAAGGCTTAACATGGCCTGGCCCCTGTGTATTGCCCTTTCAAGCTAATAAAAAGAGTCTCTGCAGACAAGCGAGACAGAGCGGTTGCAGACTCCCAAGATGAACGAGTGAGTCAGTGTCTCCTTTATGTAGGCATGCAGGCCTACCAGAGGAGGCACAGGCCTGCATGCCGTGGGAGCCTCGTGCCAGTACGGTGCAGAGGTCTGCATGGACATGGCTGGCTGTGCACCCACCCGCAATGGTGCTGGAGTCCTATAGCACCATGAGGCCTGCCAGATGTCCAGGGCAGGCCACGCAACCCGCACAGGCACTGGGCCTGTCGAGTGCTGGTGTCCATAGCACTCCGGGGGCCCGCTGGATGTCCATAGCAAGCCCCCTGTAACATCTCTCGTAGACTTCAGGAACTGTAGAGCGCAGTTCAGCACAATGCGCGCGTGATATCTGCAAGCCTGCAATGTACTCTTCGGTAACACCGCACACATTCTTCATCATACGCATACCTAGTTCATAAGGGTGTGCAGCTGTGCAGGCTTACTTACCTATTACTTAAGCAACAGGTTCATCACGGGTGGAGGCAGTAACGTATTCTTGCACAGACACTACAAGTGCAGTGCAGGAATGTTCAGTGCGATCTATCTCCTCCCCAACAGATGCAGGATTGGCAGCAGCTGTGCACTATTCATACACACACGGAACGGGTGGAGCAAAGGTAGCAAACGGTGGCCCCAGAGACTCTGCAATGCCCCACTTTAAGTGCAACAAGCAAAGTGCACGTGCACCAGTGGAATATAGTCAAACATTGGAGCAACGGCCATCAATGACTTCACAAAGATCTGAATGCCGCCTGGATGCCTATGTTCTTGCAAGGAGGCCTCCATCACTCTCTCCTGCTCTTTGCAGTGTGTTCGTGGCCAGGGTCAGTGCATACAGGTGAGGGTGATTCCAGCCTCCCCCCGCCCCCACCGCCAGTGGAATGACGAGGACCTACCTAGTGGTCGGAAGGCAGTGCCCGGCAAGGACAAGAGACAAGTTGGTCCAAAATCGGTGTCGAAATGTGTTTCAAGAGCACAAATTGCCTTCTGCCTCTGAATGGTTGGAAGACTTACATAGAATGTCATTGCTAGAAAAGGCGATTTTATGCAGGATAAGAGTTCTCTTCATGAAGCGATTTGGGGGAGATTTTGGAGTTGTAAGTGATCTGTTCACCATGTGGTTTTGGGGGGGGTGGTGTATGTTAAGTCACATATTGTATTTGATTTAAGCATTCAATAAATATGTGAATACAAAAACGAGCATTCTGTTCGGTGTCGCTCTCCAGTACAGTTTGCATATCCGAAGCAGTGATGCCCTGTGGTGCGTGCAATAGATCCCCAGGTGATGAACGGGGGAGTGCAGGTCTCCAGGTGGGAATTGTCTGTATTCGCAGCCTGTCGCTGCTACTGGTTGGGGGAATGGTGGAGTTTTAAAATAAACTCCAATTTAAAAGAGATGCATTCATGATGCAGGTTTATATGGGATGTGCATCAGTTGTTAGATTATGGAAAATGCAACCTGGATATATTGTTTTTGATAGTTGGGGTTATTGTATTAGTACTGTATGGGTCTTCAAACTATGCACAAAGGAAATGTATGCACATGGGAACTAAATCTGTCAATTGAAAGGTTCCTGGTCCATGCCTTTTTTTCACAAATGGTGGTCATTGTTTTCTGCCAAATGCTGCCAGATCGTGGCCTTGCAATGCTGCCAGATCGCGGCCTTGCAATGCTGCCAGATCGCGGCCTTGCAATGCTGCCAGTTCGCGGCCTTGCAATGCTGCCAGATCGCGGCCTTGCAATGCTGCCAGATCGCGGCCTTGCAATGCTGCCAGTTCGCGGCCTTGCAATGCTGCCAGATCGCGGCCTTGCAATGCTGCCAGATCGCGGCCTTGCAATGCTGCCAGATCGCGGCCTTGCAATGCTGCCAGATCGCGGCCTTGCAATGCTGCCAGATCGCGGCCTTGCAATGCTGCCAGATCGCGGCCTTGCAATGCTGCCAGATCGCGGCCTTGCAATGCTGCCAGATCGCGGCCTTGCAATGCTGCCAGATCGCTGCCTTTCCATCAATTGCCTGTGTGGCTGCACCGACCCATGGCCCAAGGGCAACACTGAGTCTCTTCCTTCAGCAACCTAGTTAAGAGTTTAGCTGTCGTTAATTCGCTCACTGCTTATACCATGTATGCGCCATGTCACTATGGCGACCCTGCTAAATGTGCTACGCACCATGGGCCCCTGAACCTGTTGCTTATTGCCGTTGCGTTTCTTTGATATTCTGCAGAGTCCTTTAATGCTGTCTTTCAGGTGCGCCCAGGCTCTTCAGAATGCTGCTCCGCCCAACAAGGCACAGACATCTGCTATAACTAGAGACCGCACCAGTGCAACACAGGGCACATGCTCTGGCATGGTCCCTGAGCACCTTCAGAGTTCCCCTGAGAAGACCTGAACCCCCCCCCCCCAAACTCCCTGTTCTATAGGTAGGTTGGAGCACCCTTTGTGGGGCTCCCTTGTTGCTGTTAACACCCCTTCCTAAAATCCCTCCCCGTGCTACATTGTTAAAGCTGTAACAGCGACCGCCCAGATGTGTACTTCAGGGCCTTAGTGTGTACTTTGTGCCTCCCCTCCCTCCCTCCCATAGGAGAACTTGATATCTGTATAAAGCACTGACACCCACAGCAGCCTGGGGCACAACCAATAAACATGCAGTGAAAGCAAACCGAGGCAATGGTGGAGACTTGGGTCCAGCATGGGAAGCGGGCAGGATGTTCACTGTGCTGCCTGTCTTCTTCTTGCTGATAGATTTTATCCATCAGCCGTGATTGAGGCTTGAGCCTCAGTAGTCCATCTTCTCGGGTTGTGGGTCAGGATTCTTCTTGGGCCGTGTGGACTTGCATCGTGCTGTATGCTGGAGCGCCGCAGGGTGTTATAGTGCGTGCATGACACACCGGTGGGCGGCCAGCAGACGATCAGCAGCAAGCATAATGAGTATTGAACATGCCATCTAAGAGAGGAACCACAACACGAACGCCGGCTGTGATGCCCGATTGCTCTGCTGATTGGTATTCACTGCCCAAAATGACTCCTTGTCTTTCCCCTAATGTGCTTAAGCCCGCGTATTAAAATGCAGCTCACGTACCAGGCGCATTGCCTGAATGTAATATCGATCCGTACGCTGGCAGAGACGAATCGGAAGGTGTTTATAATTGAAATAGGTTCTTCTGCAGCACAATAGCTCAGTGGGCTAATGCACATGCTGCCGAAACCCTTGCGCAGCCTTGACATCGCGGATGCAATCCCAGCAAAGCCAACACAGCATCTTGGCCATCGCAGTTAGATGCCAGTACGGATCATTTTGAAGAGTAATTTTGTTATTTAAATATTTACAAGCTGCACAACAGCATCAACAAGTGGCCTTAATGTATTCTGCCATCTTCGCCAATGTTGTGTCTGGCTTTTCAGCGTTGGCGTGGTCATGCTGGCTTCAGCTTCCAGTGGGAGCAATTGTTAGGTTGCCTCATTCCTTTTTCTTCACTGTTCTCTTTTCGATCTACTCCTGAGACTTCTTGCTCCCAGCAGACGCTGTGGGGCGGTGACACTGCTCTTGAGCGTTTGACCACGGCCATGCATTCATATCCCGTCTCCCCGATGGGCTGCCTCCTCTTGAGCCCCAGACGTTCCTCTATATTTGATGTTGCCAATGGTTTGCCGGCGCGGGGTGGAATCTGTTCCATGGGGTCCTCAAAGGGTTTGGTTGGGTGCAGCTTCCCTCAAAGGTTTGAGGTTACCTGTGGCTGATCACGCTTCCCCCTGAGAGAGTAGAGTGGATGTCTGATGTACTTCCATCCACGTGTGCCCTGGTACCAACCCAGCGAGGTTGATCAGCGGTGCCTTTCTCTCCTGAGGTCAAGTGATCCATACAGTATCCCTTAAAGTCATCTTCCTCATATGCTTAGGGCGGAAAGAGCAAAAGAGGCATGGACAACGGGTGAAAGGAGGAGCCTGTTTGCGTGGTACTGCTTTTCTCCATACGCACATTCTCTGTTCTGGTATCTGTAGAAAATTTCGAAAAAAAAGTATGGTTCGTAATTGTTCGAATTTCATATAGTTGCACCATACGTGACCATTACAGCGAACAAGGGGAGCCGGGGTTGCAGGGGAGTCCCCCACACCCTTGTTCACTATAATGACATCAGGGGATGCAGGGGTGTCCCCTGCTTTCTGTACAACATTTTTGTTTTCAAAAAGGACCCTTCGGCGCCGATTACCGTTCATGTAAGTGAAGGGAACTGGCGTTGCAGGAAGACAGGGGAGTCGGCGGCACACAACGAAGTGTGCCACCAAAAGATAAGTAGGGAGGGACCGGGGTGCGGGTAAGCAAATGTGGGGTAACTAATGCGGGATTACACCACAGCGTGCTTTTCTAATTTCACATTTTCGAATTTGTGATCTTGTGCTGCGGTGTAATCGCGTATACGCCTCGGTTCCCACCTTCTCTTCAAGGAAGACTTGCTTCAACGCCTTCCAGAGTGTAAAGCGGTTCTCTTCCAGTCTTCAGTTGGCTGGCACTCATGTGAAACCAATGAACATAAGCAGTCAACGTAAAATACTCTTGAGGTGTCCTCGTTGGGCACAGGGGGAACATGTTCCCTTGTTTCACGAATATTATATTAAAAAAAAGACAGAGGGCTCACTTGAAGCTTTTTTGTTGTTGCTGGAAGCTCTTCCCCTTCCAAAAAATATGACTTCAGATTACCAGTGGAAAAATGAGTCTGCTCCCACTCCTCCAGGATTTTGAGAAGGAGTAGTTCTAAAAGTTTGAAATTGGTCCGATTGACATTTAACTACTTATAGATTCATGTGTAGTCTCTAGGATGGGTGCAAAAGTACAATATCCAGTGGTGGAAATTGAGAGGTTTTTTCTGGGGGATCCCACCTAGCGCCGCAAAAGAGGGCAGAGGGGGCAGCGGGGATCGGCGCGGGTGGAGGTTGGGGTGTGATTTTATTTTTGTTTTAGTCACCAACGTAAACCTTTGCCTCTCAGCCCCTCAGAAGATGAATCATAAACACCTGGAAAGTAGCCGAATTTCTTATAATGTTATTAAGTACAAAATGGCACACCTTTTAAACGCAAAAAATGCAACAATTTTTCCTGTGCAGTGCAACATTGAGAGGGGATTTCAGAGCTCTCCTGCTCAGAAGCCTCAAGTGGTCCAGTGTCTTGCCTGTCAACCTAGCGAGCATGGTTCAAAACCATGCCCCGACACGAACGGGGCACTAATCAGTGTAACCTAGACAAGCTCCAAATCATACAAAATAACGCTATCAGGGCAGCCCTCAATATCCCCAGATCTGCACACATTTCGGATACCAGGAAGAACCTTCATTGGTTGTCAGTCACCCAAAGGATCTCACTAAAATCGCTTGCCCTTACCTACAAATGCATGAACAATCTGGCCCCCACTTATCTCTCCTCACGATTCACGCTGTACACTCCAGCTCGCTCACTTAGATCTACCCTGAATCAGAGCCTACTGATACCTAGATACAAGCTCCAAACAGCTGGTGGTTCTAGCTTCCCAGTCCTGGCAGCCAAACTGTGGAATATTGTCCCTTTGACTATCAGAAACCTCCCCTCCTTCAACCTTTTCAAACATAGAGCCAAATGTTGACTCGCCTCCTCCAAGGCCTAAGCTTCATTCTAAAACGTGTTGTAATAACATATGTAAGGAAGTATTACTTGACCTCCATATATCGTTGTACTACCTACCTATGTCTATTTCTATGCCATACTTATTGTTTGATATATCATCACTGTATGCAACTTATGTAACCATTGCCTTAAGGAATGCGCCCGGTAGCCTCCGGGCCTGGTCTGCGCTATACAAATAAAATAAATACAAATACGAACGCACCGCAGCATTTAGAAACTAATGTAAAGTGCACCCAGGAGTACACATGGATTCCCCTGGATTGGGGAGCCGGATCTGGGATCCGTGGAGACCTGTTTTGCCGGATCCCATATCTGGGAAGATCTGGCCCAATGACGGCACTGCCAATACCTGTTGTCAGATGAAGTACTAGGGCGATGCAAATCAATGCATGAGTGGAAATCTATTCCGTAGAGATGTAATCTGACCCGCAAAATGCGCTCTCTTCATTAGAAGCGAATCCGTTCCTAGCAGTGTATACAGCATTGTTAAGCTTCATTGGGTGTTGAAATGACAGCATGCTAGGGGTTCGGTAAGTAGGGAGATACGAGCCTAGATTTTGAAGCCCTGTGCTGCATCACAGCAGAGTGCAGATTTGTGTTTAAGGGCTATAGTGAGATACTTACATTTGAATGTTTATATATTATTTTGATATATTCATTCTACTTTTAAAATGAACGCACTACAATACATGTTTCTTTAAATGTCTTAATATTGTCATACATGGATCACGCATGAACCGTGTTAGGCTTTTTCAAACGTACTGAGTCCTGCTTTACAACAATTTACTTTTATGTTTGAGAACACAGAAGGGTTGGTGCAGTAATGCAATGTGCAGTAAAGCAATGCGTGGCAACTGTTTCGAAAAGCACATACTCATTTTTGAGTAATGATTGTGGCTTTTTACATTTTGCAGTTTTTAAATACCACTAGGTTTAACCAGCCTAATCCTATGTATATTTCCCTCTCCTTCCCTCTTAACATTGTAAAGTGGCTCATTTTAAAATGTTAGTGTCTATTTCTAATTATGACTTTCAGCATATATTGACGTCATTATATGAACATTACACGTGTCTTATTGAGCAAGGCACATTATGGAAACCTGAAATAAACACATTGTTATCTAATAGATTATCATTCCAAACACACACCCTTGCGCACTCATATTGTGCTCTTTCAAAATATTCTTATGGGGTACTGTGGTGGGTTGGTAGGAGTCAGACACATATTGGACTTTTATTAGTTTTTTTTTTCTCAAAATAATAAAGAAAAGGCCTACCTCACCCTGTTGCTACAGGGCGTCCCCTACCTGAGCAAACTAACAAAAGGTGCTTGTCTGTCGTCAGGAAGTGCAAATCAAAAATGTCCTCTGTTCAAAATCTAATCTATCTGATCCTGCTAATGATACTAATAACTAAATGTTGCAAAGAATGTCTCTGTCCTGGCTGCTTCCCTTCGGGCACCTGTCTTGAGGCTTTACTTTAGGGTTCTCTTATATTAATCAGAAATGCAAATGTCATTCTCTAGAAACCAGTTCATTACAATGGTCTCTTCTGGTTCTCATTGTCCTATTTATGAGCTCATGTAGCCCCTGGCAACTGCTCAAAGGTGTAATGCTTCTCAGTAGTTTCCTTAATGGTATTCATAAGCTAGTCTCTTGCAGTCCTTCCTCTCGTTTTGAGTATTTCACTCTTTCCACTCGACCCTTCTGGAGTTTGATATACCTGTATCATGGGTGAGGAGCCACCACTCCCAGGGGTCACTACTAGGCCCTTGACCCAATATGTGATCTTGACTCCTTGTACTTTTTAAAGTGCCCCATTAAAGGATTTCCCCACTCTTCAACAGTTAACCTTGGTAATTTCTTCCATCCTTCACAGGTTACTCTTTCTGGCTTTCTCTAAGCCTCATGCTTAATATCTCCACTCACTTTACTTGGTACCTCATAATATATGCACATATGCTTTTCAATGTCCCAACATCAATCGCATAGTTTTTACAACTTCCTTTACTTAAGATATGTTCCCCCCCAGCGACCACCCGCTTCTCCATTCCACCCTGGTATCTTTATTTGTCGTGGGTGGCATTTCGGGGTTTGGCGCTTGCACGGGTCTGCTTCTTCGGTTGCTCATCTCCTGGCTACGGGCTTCGCAGCATCCCCACTCTCGATGTCTCTACATTTCCGTGAGCTGGGAATGTCGGCTGATGGAAGGTTTCAGGTCTCTCGATTCCCCTGGTATTGGCATAGTTGGATGGGCTCCAAGCCCACCACAGTACGTCTGTGGTCATGCAACCACGTAAAACAGCCCGCCAAGCTCCGTCCTGACCGCAGCTTTCCCGCTGTTCATGTTGCCGGGTCTCTGGCATCTCATTTTGATGTTCTGCGCTTCTTAGATTGCCACGGGCTCCACTGCTTCACTCTGCTGCAACCCTTCATGGTGTAGGTACACCAGAGGTTTTCCCCTGTGTATCACTCTCTCTCTCCTCTTCTCTGATCCACTTGTCCCTCTTACATACAAGTTTGCTTTTAAAGGGATATTACCTTTTCCTTCAGACGTCGTGGTTGATCCAGCATTGCCTGTAGCCGTAATGGTGTATGGTAGCATTGCTTGTGACCTAGTTGAACTTTTTCAGTAGGATGTCTAATCACTGGAATTTAGTGTGATTCAATCAGGGAGTGCAACAAGTTAGTCCTCATGGGCTGTGAGGGGACAACGTGGTTAGGGATTTGTTTCCAGTGTGAGGCAACTTTGAGAGGAATGAGGTTGTTACCAGAGGTAGGGTTTTGAAATCAACTGGCAGGGTTGGACTGGCCTATAGGGCAATAGTCTCATGGTCGAACCAAAAACACAAAATGATGGTGAGGGCCTGTTTAAAAAAAAAAAAAAAATATCTAAGTGGCCTCATTTTTAGGCCAATGTGGGCCATTGTGATTTCCTTCATTATGCGGCTAATAGTTTTGACCAGTGTTGCTGAATAAATATTCTTTAAAATTCCCAATTAGCATCACATTTTATGAAAAAAAAAACCCTTTCGTACTATTCAAACAGTGTCACAAAAGGAATGAATAGCCATTTGCAACTATGGGCCACTTTTTCAATGGACCCTGTCAATTAGAGTGATGATTCATCAGTATGAAGAAGGGCGGGCAAATGGCAATGAGTGACTGGGGACTCCGAGATAGATTTAGGGTAGGTTTAAATTTGTGTGACGTATTCAGTGATTTGAAGTAAAATCTGATGAGTCTAGGAAGAGGGAATCGCTGAGTGTGTGAATGCGAACATGCCGTCAGGTGACACTTAGGAGGAGGAGCAGATAATAGGTGAGCACAGCTTGTGTGAGAGACTCGCTAATGGGATTTGTGTGGGCTTGCCCACCCGCCTACCTATGTACACTTTATTTGACAAACCACCTTTCTCTCATAGATCCGAAAGTGCATCACATTACATGACATCTAGAACACCACCACTGCCAGCACTTTTGAGCCCAGCTCACAAACGAAAATCAAGCGTGTTAGTACTTCAGGCAAGATGAACAGTAACTGGATCCGGCCTCTTTCACACACTACCAGAAAATAGGTATCATTTTGGTTACAACATCTATGCAATGCCATATGTTGCGCCACCATGCACAAACAAGAATTCTGAGCTACAACCCTCCACATACCATAAAACAAGCAGCATACTACTGCCTGCGTGCTCGAATACCCACGAAAGTACTGCATCTGTGCCAATACTTGGGACACCAAGCCCTTCTCCCTAATATTGCATAGATGCCCCCCACAACAGATTAGTCTTGCCGAATCGTTTGGGCTGGAGCAAAACTATAGCCAGTCACATGATGTAGACTGTGCCTGCTTGATGCTAACCTATTCAGGGCCATCTTAAGCATTTTTGGGGCCCTGGGCATGGACATTTTTGCCTCCCCCCCCCCCCTGCCACCAAACCAAAGGAATTAAGTGATCAAGAATATCTGGTGGCACCCCCCCCCAGCCCCCCCACCGTGAGCATAACCTATAGGTTGATATGCTGCCTCGCAGCATTCAAAATAAGCACGTTTACTCCCTTTAAGTCCCCTTAGCCTCTTCATTCTTGCTCTAATCAGAATGATAAACAAGAATCATTTGAAGACCAACATTAGCAATCTACGAAGAGGTTACTTCTCTTCTAGTATAGAAACAGGATACTTTTTATCAATTGCATCTGGGAAGGTATGCAACCTTTAGCATTAATGCAGGACTGTATGTAAAAGGTACATGTAACCCAGAATAGGCAGAGAACTCACATTAGCAGCCTCAGAGAATACAAAAGTGTTGAAGCATGGATAGAGGAGACCAATTGTAAGGAAGGCGAAAGCTACGCATAGCATAGCATGGATAGTGAATGCAGATTAGAAGCTACCATGAAGGTGTCTCTATCCAGACAGACTGAGATTAGAAGTGTGAAATGGTTTTCAAATAGTGTTGCCATTAGAGATCAAGGGAACAAGTGCATTTAGTGTGCAGTATATCAATGCTCACTATTATAGTGAAAGCAACCCTATAGCCAGTGAAACCACGAGTGAGGCTTTTATGAAGATCATACCCTGAGAAGGAAATCACTCTGAAGGGCTGACAATTTTGAAAGGTTTAGGGACTGGCAATTCTGAGAGGTTAGACAATACAAGATTAAATAAGATGCCCAGGATCACACATTGCTTAAGGGGTGAAGCTGGGATTTATGCCAACTCAGCAATTTCTGCATTTCAACACTTTCTTTTCCAGCTCTTACCATGTACTAAAACAATCTCATTTTATGGAACTGACTTGCAAAGTACAGAAATCACATTACCAAAATATTACAGAAGGCTGTTAAGCAAAATGGGAATGATTCTAGCTTCATTCTCTCTATCAGCAAGGGAAGTATATAAGTACCAGCATACCAATCGATGTGATTTAACCGATTTAATCTAGGTATGTATTTTGTACTTTTAAGCTTGAAATACTTCCAAAACAATGGCTAGTAAAATTGTCATTCATAAACGTGCTGAAAAACCTTTGACTTTTATACAAAAAGCAAAGTGTTTTTTGTGTCAAACGAGCAGACCTTAAAATATGCTTGCCCAAGGCCTACATCTGGTCCGCTCTCTCCTGTCTACCACCCCTTCCACTCAAATGGCCCACATAAGAAGACAGATCAAGTAATGAGCTAAACAATGCCACCAGCATGCAAGAAGGCAAACCTCACGGAAGACAGCACAGTAATGCAAGAGATATTATATGATTTGACCAGGATCACTGTATCATCTGCTGGCAAAGCCAGGATACAAGCATGAACACTTTGGTTCCACAGTCTTTTATTCACCTCTTGGACTAATAGTTTATGCTCATCTTTGGCGGGGATTGCCTAGTTTTTAGAATGCCCCATCTGAACAAACCAATTTCTAGACCTTCACCATACGAATGACATGTTAGTTTTTATAGCAACCCCTATCTGGTGCAGGAACATTGCTGATAATAGCACCTCTTATGCTGCAAAACCAAGTACATATGCAGGTAGGTTTATAAACATCAGACATAGGAAAGGTTCAGCCAGCTTTGCTGGAATGTGCTCTTCTAATCTTTCATATGAACACATATCTCTGCAATGAGTGCTTAACACACTGAGCTAACTTCTGTGCCATTGTGGCACTCAATTTATCAATATGGATTTCAACTTTGGCTGTTGCACATGATCAACATAATTCCCACAATAAGGAAAGAATGGTCCAGAAGTTGTGCAGTACGGAACACGCAAACAACGCATCCACAGTGAACACAGAAAGCATTAAATGATTAATTGATCAAGGCAGAATGTACTTGTCAAAACTGACATCCAATAGGTTTTGCGCCTCAGCAGCATGCCATACAATCTCCTGGCGTTTTCTATTTAAGTCTGGTGAACAATGGATTCTTACTTTAGATCAGGCAGCATTGTGGGGGGCCCCTCCAAGTTGGGGGCCCTGGGCAAGTGCCCCTTTTGCCCTCCCATAAAAACATCTCTGAACCTATTGCTCCACCACATGCATGCCCTCCTGCTTCACCACAGGCCGTGCCTCATGGGATCCTCCATCAAAAGCCCTGCCTCTCCTGCCGTTGTGCTAAAGGGGCCACTTCTTTGCCACTCCTGCTCATTCTCCTGTCTCCACCCCCAATGCCTCAGCCTCCCCGCCAAATCAGAATGCCAGCGATGCAGCGTGGCGTGCTGTGAAATGCCACCAGCAAACAGTACTAGGTTGCCACCCTCTTCATCATTCATGGGGGATCCCACCTTTTCCTGTTACCAGCTCCCTCCCTTTTTGATGCAGTGAGTGCACCATTCCCCTCCTTATGAGAACTGCAGAACCGGACGACAAAAAACACCCACATAACTGCACTCAACACAACACTACAGTACCCAAGGCTCACAAACCAGCAGAACAAACCTGTGGGTTGACAATGGCAGCAACAAACACACAAGGGTAATCTAACAAAACCCAGAACAAACGATAAACTGACAAAGGGCATAAAAATGGATGACAAAAACCAAAATACACAACAAATGCCAAAGTCCAAACACTGCACCTAAACCATCTCTAGGTGGCCTTCACACCCGGAATTGTGAGCCTGCTATGCATAAAATCTTTACTCGAAGCCTAGCAAAACCCAGAAAGGAGCAAGAAGGAAGATGAGCCTATTCTAGAATCTCAAACTTCTTATTAGGAGATTTGGATTATCCGATTGGCTGAACGGGATGGATTAGCTTGCGATTCTACCTGATGTCCAAGGCAAATGAATGGAGCAAAAATAAAGGTTAAGGACCCGGAACCCCACAGCAAGTTTGCTGTTGTGGAAAACATTGTACACTCCTGAGCTAGGACGAATTGCGCCAAAAAGATTTGCAGACACGACAAGTCGAATTTTAGGAAGTTGTCCAGGCTCGCTTATGGCACATTGTTTTTGATTCCACTGTACCTATCCAGTTTTGGAGGTTAGTATTGTACCCCAGGAGATCCTTTTCCATGAGGTTGTATTTTTCATTCAGAGAATTGAAGCAGACAAATGCACTGAGTTAAAAAGTACCGATGAATAGCTACTCTTGGAATATTCTTTGATCCACATTCAATGTGCAATGTGTCCTGCAAATCACGCAAGCATTGCATCTAAAATCATATCTGAATCTGTTCTTTTGCAAACTTGTACTCTCTATTGTGAGAAACCAAAGGGTGTCTTACCCACTAGTCCTTGGGGCTTCTCATCCAGGTGGCCAGGAAACAGCCATCGCTTTTGAATCCAGTTCCTGCGGGTGGACCAGTCCGGGGGGGATCATCTGGGTGAGGGGCTTTTGGGGAGTGGGGATGAGACCGCCGATGGTGAGACACTGTATCCCCCCCTTTTTTGTTAATCTACTTAATCCTATTTTCTAGTATTTCCAAAGTCCCAACCACCCCTCTTTTTTACACAAACAGTAGCCGAGAAAGAGGGTGACTGAGAGTAACCAGACTAACTCTCTCACATCATACTGGACA
The DNA here is from genome assembly GCF_040938575.1 of Ambystoma mexicanum. Classification (NCBI taxonomy): domain Eukaryota; kingdom Metazoa; phylum Chordata; class Amphibia; order Caudata; family Ambystomatidae; genus Ambystoma; species Ambystoma mexicanum. Next base: position 781,600,391 of record NC_090933.1, on the reverse strand, counting down.
TTTCCCGTTAATTGAGTCAGGCAAAGTCAGGCACTTTACACTAAGTGCATTGAACTGATAACCGTTGGCTCTCCGCACACGAATAAAAGGCAACACCTAAAGACACACTCTGAGCAAGGCGGAACACGAGTAAGAGCAGAACTTCTGGTACGAAGTCCCACCTACTGGAGCGGAGTAATGGACCAAGGGACGAGAGCAGCGGGCCGAAAACCCCAAGGATTCCCTACTGGAGGTCTGTGCCTCCGACAAACTGCGAAAGACACGTGGAGAAGGCCAGATCCCACCAGTGAAGATTGCTTTGTTTCAAGGATGCTAGTGACCCTCCCGGGTGAATGGAAGAGTTGGGGAGGCGAGGCCAAGCCTGTGGTACTAACCTTAACTCGTAAATTGGAAGTAGCAAAACAAGAAAGAAGTGCACACAGCCGGTGAGTTAGCAAGCGACCTGAGAGACTGGTGTGCGTTAAAGCGAATGAAGTAGCAACATTATATCACAAGTGGAGGCTGCATGTGTGTGGGTGGGACGCGAAGAAAGGCAGACCCGTCAGTGAACTTTAAAAGTAAAAGGCAGCTGTGAGATCAGCGATACTACGTAACGAAGTAGTCCGGTGAAAGGAAGCGGCCTATTCGAAAGTGTCTGTGAAAGGTATATTGTTTGAATTTATAAAGCAAACAAACAACAAAAGTGAATTAAGCGAAAGTAAACATGAACTTTGAGTCAAAGTGGTCCTGCAGTGGTCTGCAAAGAGAACCACACACATTCGAAAGTCTTCAACTTTCGAAAGGTGTCCAAGCCCGATTGCGGGAGATCCGAAGTGCAGTGAGCTTTGGGAAGGGAGCCCCAGCAAGTTTGTTTTGAACTGTGACATGAGAGGTCTGAGACCGCCAGATGGGGCCCTACACGATCTGTGTTCTGTAAAGTCTGAGCCCGACAGATGGGGACCTTTTCTGAACTTTACGTTGGAATACAATTGTGAAAGTCAAGAAAGAGACTTTAACGTGGAATGCCAGGTGGGCTTCAATCCACGTTTTGAACTGCTTAGAGTCAGTGTGTCATCCTGTCTCCAAGGATAGCCTTACGTCGTGAGGTTTAACGTGAGGATGAGAGCTGGTTCAACTACCTTTTTATTCTTTTAAACACTGATTTTCCATTTGCATACATTTCTCCTTTTTACGCTTTTTGTGCAATAGATGGGGCAGGCATTAGGTTTTTGATAGCATAGGCCATTTTCATTTGACAGGCTTCTCTAAGATTGTTTTGTTTATCGTTTGAAGGTCGAGACTACTCCCATCTTAAATATAGGGCAAACTAGGAGTTTCTCCGACCCCAACATTTTCAATAAAGGTTTTACAAATTGTATCCATTGTGTCAGTGTTATACTTGTGATACCATGCCTTCCCTACACTATCTAAAGAGCACACGTTGGGTCATTCTGTGGAAGCTAGGCTAGGGTGGCCTATGATTACACAGTTAGACTCAGACATTCAGGAATCTTGATGATTGAGCGTATACCACACTAGGGTGAATATGTAAATCGCAGAAAGATAACCAACATAGCTTGTGTACTCGCGTTCATTATACCTATGGAATGAAATGAGGACATTTCAAGCAGAGTCCCACATTTCTTCATTTCTGAATCTAAGATGCCTACCCTCGACTAGCACCTAAGGTTCCTGGGTACAAGTCAGTTTCTAAAATGAAGCATCAACTCTCTGCTCTGGTTCTTGCAATATGTGACACTGTTCAGGAAGAATGTATTCTTCCCAGTTGCCTTAAGGGACACCCTTTTTGGACTCTGCCCGGGTGCTTGTAAAACTGAAGTTGGTCTCACCCACCAGCCAAGGCTTAGCCTGTTGGGCTTGAAGCCACAGCAGGGTCCGATTTTCTTTCTTTGTTGACCAGTCTCTTGCAAGGGTATGGGTAGTACACTTTTCGTTCTGGCAGTCACTGGCTCGTACCACAATCTGAACTATTTCCGTCTAGCAAGCTAGCAAATCTTCTCTTCCTTGCTGATGTTTGGCCTTGGCCATGATCTTGGCTATGTCCCCCAGTGGGTTCTGTGGTGTGATTTTCCTCGCTGTTTCCCCATCGCTGTGGCACGTGAGCTGCCAGCAGAATTGCTTAACAACCTAAGTGTCCTGCACCTGGGTCCATAGTCTCCTGAACTCCCTTGACACAGAATGTTGGGGCGGGAGAGACCGGCTCAGGGGGATCCTCTGCATACCGCTACCAGGGGTAGCATCACACAGCGGGCAACTTCCCCTGGCCCACAGTGTGCCCTGCATCTCCCCAACAGGATTACTAAATTTGACTTTGTCGCAACTGTGACTTGAATTCTGGTCTGGAAGAAAAATTAAGTCATGGTTTACAGATACAGGACAGTGGAACGCAAAAAAAATAATCCAAGAACACAATAGATCTAAGGCAGGAACCTCTGATGGGAAGGGCCTACAATAGAATTAAAACGAACTCTAGACCATGATCGCCATGAAATCCCAGAAAAGCAAAAGTGCCTTAATGCCAGGATACTGGAAGCAAGATTGCTGTGCAACAAGAAATAATGATGTCCAGAGAAGAGCATCACACGAGAGTGCACGTATGCAGGCCTTTGAGATGAATGGAGGGCAAGTTTGAATGGAAACTATCCCACTGGAACATTCCGACACAGGAGTATGAAACCAAATAGCGAACAGGCAAAATGGCTCCTTCCGAGCAAGAGTTACAGTAGTGCAGGCGAGCCACAGTGGCAGGCTACGACCATCAGATTCTCATTTAGTAAGCCATATCCAACCTATGGGGACCCCTGTCATGTATATCATCTTTCCAGGGTCTGAGGATGGGAAATACTGTGTGGGAAACTGGGAACAAACAGATTGAAGGCTGGAGTTGTGCCAGAAACGTATCCCAGAGATTTAAAGACGAGTGCCAACAGTTAATTGGCAAGCTGAGCTAGAGCCAGGCTCCCCCCTACCAGTTTTCTATCCCACCCCAGGAGCATGTCCTGATGACCGACACTACTATCTGTTTTCCTGCAATTTACGATGCATGGTGGCATCTGTTTTGGTGAGCATTTAGGCTAACATTCAGAACAATTGTGCTTTGTCACATTAAAGCTAATGATTTTCATTACCATACTGTGGGCCTCGTAGTATGTTGAATGCTATAAATATGTTTTTCTAAGTATTCATATTGGTGAACTAATATTACGGTCACATGCCTGCACTTATTGCATACGCCCATTTGGTACCATTCTAGGTAATTTTCTAATTGGTGTTGAATGAGGAGAATCTGGGGTTCGGCTTTGTGCCATTAGTAATATTTGCAAAGAAATAGGCATGCAATGGAACAATGTCTAACAAGCATCAGAATGTGTACTCGTCACTAGCCATTGCCAAGTGATAATGGACTCTTGGCAAGTAAGACATGGTGTACTGCATGCATGTGGAGAACTGACTGGGTGAGTGACTTTTTTATACTTGGGAAGTAGCTTGCAACTTGAAATCTTTATCCCTGATGTCACGAATAAGTAATTGACCACCTGTTGATGCTTTGTCTGTGGTAATCTTTAGACGGCAAACAGTAGTGAATTGCAACTGTGGAGATTGCAGAAGTTGTAGGGATTTTCTGGGCCTGTCTCCGATCTCCTTTATGCAATTAGTAACGGTGGTGCCATCTCGGCTAGAAGGCTCCCTGATGTCTTGTGCACCAGAGTTCTTAGGTTTGTAGACCAGAGCCCGATCTCTCAGCCAGTCCCTTCAGTGGCCTCGTGACTTACTGCCAATGGCCTTTTCAGCAGCATCATTTGCCTCCAATGTGTAGACTCCTTCAATTAGGCTGGCCAGATTTTAGAACTAAACTGTGACAGCCATAAACATAACTGTAGGACTATACCCCAAGCCCATGCTAACCTCCCCCTGCCGCTCGTGGGATCACAAGTAAATAATGCATCATTTCCATTCCCAGCACTGCTCCTTGCTCGTTCTAAACTGTGCTGATATGTCTATCAGTGTTGACATGTTAAGGACTAAGGTGCCTTTACAGTTATTGTTGGATATCCATTTCCCAGCCAGTTTCCGTGGCACCATCAGTTGGCGCATGTGGCTGTTAGGTTGAGGATTCCAGAGCATCTTGGGATAGCACAAATAGGGTGTAAAATTATGAAACAATTAAAATGGTTGTTTGGTTTATAAAAATGTTAAATTGTTGGTGATTGGGAAGATTTAATCTTCCAGCCGGGGTTAATCCACTGTGTTTTTAAATTTTAAAAAGTGTCTCAACGGGTGGATAGAGGACCCAATTCCGGGACCATCCAGGCAAAAGCAGGTCATCTGGCTACCCTGCCTTGAATACCACAAGAAACATCTTTTTTTTTAAAAATGATTGATATAGTTGATCGACTTTTCAATAGATTTACAATCATAGAAAAAGAGTAACAGAAATGTTAACTACAATTAAAATATAATCCAATTCATCACATTAATAGCAAATACTTTCATCTTTAAAATCAACACGACTGATAAAGCTTGTATAAAGAAGTAACATAATTTATCATAATTACTATTTAGATTGGAGCTCCGAATCCACAACATCAATTTCTAAATTCAGTGACATAAGGAAATGTACTTTGTTCAAATCCGTATTAATCACAAAGTGCCATAATCTCTCTGGCGTGAAGTTAATATACTCCTCGAAAGGATATTTAAAATATCTAATTCTACGCTCAAGAAGAGCTGGGCACATGGGTACCAAGTGTTTGAGAGTCTCTGGTTCATCAGAAGTCTTGCAGAAACGGCAGTTGATATCACTTGCAGGCCACAACTTCCATCTAACACGTACTTCTTTCGTGTGCCATATGTTTAGTATAAATCTTACGAAAAGATCATGATATTTAGCACCCGGAAATGTAACTATATATGATTCCGGTGTCCTTAGTTTTTTTGGCCAATTGTGAAAAACGTTTCCATGCTTCCGTTTTAAACATTCTTCACGTGTGTTAATCCAATTTCGTATTATGATCTTTTCTATAGCCTTATTTGGATTTATAATAAGTACAGCGTCCGAAAACATCTATCTCCCGCAAAAATTCTTGAACCTTCCCCCGCCATGTTATCATACTCTTATGATTAGTTGTCTCTTTGTACTTTGCTAAAACATTTAAGATAGAATTAGACTTGGTGCTCATAATGCATTTTCTATTCAGGCTGCATAATTTCCACATATACATTGAATACAATGATGATAAGCCCAGTTCATATCGTAGAAAACACATTGTTATTCCATTCGACAAATTCAAAAACTTTATTCAAAAAGATCCCTTCATTTGCATCCAGACGAGTCCCCACGCCAACATCTCGACTCGGCACCATAAATTACCGTTGGAATTGCTTCCTGGCAATAAAAAATCAGTACTGGTTTAATGGAGAATTTCCCAAACGTATTATTTAGGATTCTCACCTGTGCCATTGCTGTTCTCATTTTGTTTTTGACTTCATTATAGTATGGCGCATCCGATATTTGATGGCTAACATTGAGGCCCAAATATTTGTATTCTGATACAATGACCATTGGGATATGTTGTAATGTCCATATTTTAGTAACCTTTTTCCTTGCACTTGGCAAGGCGTGTAACCATTATTTTTGACTTACCTATATTGATAGTTAATTTACTTTGCTCAACATAACTAGCCAATTGTTTCAAAAGGGCTTGCAATCCCCTGGCTTTTTTTGCGAGCAACACCAAATTATCAGCGTAAAAAATCCAGGGGATCGTATGTGAGCCCAATAGTGGAGAATCTGAGTTGACCTTATTGAAATCTTCTGCAATATCAGAAATTAAAAAAATGAATACGGATGATGCCAAAAGTCATTCCTGCTTGAGCCCTCTGTGTATTCATATTTTGCGTTAATCTGCCTTCTAAGGATAGCCTTATTTGTATTGAGGTGTCAGTATGAAATTCCCTTATTCAGTGCAACAAATGGTTGGGAAAGGCAGCCTTAGTCAGTTTAGCAAATAACAACTCCCTTGAGATCGAATCAAATGCGGCTTTGAAATCAATAAAGGCCATAAAGACTGGTTGCTTCAATTGCCATTCTTGATCTTTTATTGCATGCAATGCATGTAAATTAATGGCAGTCCCTAGTCCTGCCATGAATCCTGTCTGGAAGGGATCATTGATGTTATGATTTTTGATCCATTCATTAAATTCACTCGGGACTAGACGTGCGAACAGTTTTCCCGGCACGTCAAGTAATGCCACTGGCCTATAATTATTCGGGGAATGTCTATCCACTTTTTTATAAATAGGCACAATTATTGACTTCTGCCACGTATGAGGAATTCTCTGGATGGATACTACCTGGGTGAATATCACTTTCAAAATGCTCGCCCCAAGCTTCCGGACGGGTCTTCAACAGAACATTGGATAACCCATCCGGTCCCGGGGCTCTCGAGGAGCTTAACCTCTTGATGTTAATTAGAATATCATCATAGTTTATCCATAGCTCGGGTAACAGGTTTGAAGGGACTGGGGCAGTATAATTAGACCATGTAGAGTCCACATAAAGTGAGTTATAGTAATCTACCCACACTTCCTCGGACTGCGTTGATTTGAATCCTATACTGTCTATCTACACGCGTAGACTTAATTAACCCCCATATAAGTGCAGAGTTTTTGGATGTCAAAGTCTTTACCATTCTTTGCACATCTTTCAGTTGGATATTAGTTTTTCTCTGCTTAATCCAGTTAACATGCCTGTTCTTAATCCTCCTGACTTCATAGAATTTCTCCTTCTCGGGTACGTATCCTAGACTGTGGATGTCAGCTCTCATCTCATTTTTAGTTTGCCTAATGGAATCATCATAGACATGTGAGTGACCTTTTATATTTTTACCAACAAACAGACTTGTAGACCTAAAACTTTGGAGCACTGCCACATATAACCCATCAGTATATGTGATGGCTGGATAAAGAATGTCATTAGGATAAGAGATTTCCAAAAGTAAGTCATTCAATTTATTTGGTGACCAGCTGAGGCGATTACCCTTGGAAGACAATGCAAGTTGTGGGTTATAAAATGTGGCTGAAACTTTGTTGTCATAGTCAGGCCAAGACCACGTGAATTCTAGTACATTATGATCTCTTACATCTTGTTCTATGATTTTTAAAACTCTTCATTATTGCAAAGAGATTATTGTCAACATAAATGTAATCAATCAATGATACGTGGGTACCCCTAGGCCACGTGTATTTAGGCGGTGTATCGGTGTATCATCTGTGGTAGAACAATTTATCATAAATACGCTTCTGACTTCCATCATATGGGTCCATTGTTTAATAGCTGCCTGATGTTTTATTCCTTTCCCAGTAATGCAATTCATGTTTAAATCACCAACAACTATGATAAAATATATTGGTTTGTCGTTACCCATTAGATCTAAACAGTATTCCAGATCTTGAAAAAGCATGTATCCTTGACAGCTAAGTGGTTCCAGTATAAATTCAAGCAAGCAATATGTTTTAACTTTTATCTTTACGAACTGCATATAGCTATTTGGTGTTGACCAGGGAGTCACCTTACAACCTGCCGAGGTTTTTGTCGCTACTAATAAACCTGCCATGGGTCTCCGTTTTATCATCATTTGGGCAGGGAGCAATGCTATTTCATGATTATCCCAAATTGGTGCTGAAGTAAGCCACACTTCTTGGAGGAGAATGATATCGTAATGGGCCAATAAAGTCGTTGAGGTTGAAGTCAGATGCTTATGACCTCGTGTATTCCACGAGGCCAATCTGATAACATTATTTGATTTATTTCCAATTTGTTATAGTTTATTAGCATGCAAGGATGTAGATGGTAAACCTACGGTCCATGCACCTGTTTTTCTGCAGTGGAATATGAGACTGTTGTGGGAGTTGTTGGCCCTGATCTATCTTGATAAGAATCACAATCATTACTCCTTGTTGGTTTATGTGTAGCGCCAACCTCGTTTAGGTACAACAGCATGAAACCCAATTGATATATTTCATGTCTTGCTTCCCATATGGTATTCCTGATCATTCCTGATGTCATCCAGAACTTTACCACTGATGTATCAAACTGATGTAAAAATTAAATCTGTGCAGTGTCCCCTGTAGTAATGTCCTGCAAACGTGGAATAGAGCTCATTATATTTAGTACCGAGGACCTATTTAATTCATATGGCCCAAATTCTCCACCCCGACATTGTAATATTGAGGTGAAGTGTTCATCACAATCGCTTTTCTTTAAAGTTGGCATGTTTTTATTTTTGTCCTTAAAAGATCTGCCATTTGTGACTGTCGTGGCAGAAGTGCGGCTAGCAGAGTCAGTAACTCTATGTCCTAGCCCAGGGCCTAGTGTTTTCTGATGATCCTGAGGATCACCACTCTGAGGGCGTGTGATTCCTTCATAGGTTAACGGAGCTCGTTCACAGTTGTTTTTATGACTTAGAGGGGCGGAACTAGGAGGATGGGCCATATACAATTGAATAGATTCATTTATCTGTTCCCGTCTCTCTTGCAAGGTTCTAAATGTTTCCCCTTGTTCCCTGGCGTTTACAAGATGTCCTTTGTGTTGATGAGGTAGCGTAGCTGATAACTTGGGCTCGCTCAGGGGCAACACAAGAACATTGTCTGTTTTTTTAATTTCCTTCACCAGGTTGTCTAAGGGAGCATAAGCTAAATCCATACTTGGTGGGACAGAACCAGGTTGTAATTTCATGCTGGTTTGGTCGTCTAGTATCTTAGTTTTGGTCAAGGCTGCGTACTTCTTAACTGTTGCTAATCCAGCTTCGTTAGATCTCATTCCCGGTAGGGTTAAGGAGCGAAAAAACTGCTGTGGACTCGTATTTTTTGGGGCATTGGTTATTTTAGCATTTTTCGTCTTTTTTTCTACCATTCAAAGACTTTGGCTTTATTCTGTGCAGAAAAGATATTAAAGGAAAGTTTTAGTGTCAGCAGCCAGGACCTATTCACTATTCTCAGAGTCCTGTACCTGTTTGTCAATACTTATTTTGGTACAATCCAGTGTTTCTAGTCGTAATGCCTCATTACTAATACAACCACTCTCTTTAGATTTACTCTCATCCATCTTGCTTATAGCTTTAGATGACGTAATTCTCCTCTTTATGTGAGGTAGAAGACGTCAATAACTCCGTCGTGGTAGACACCTCGCTCATGATGGGTTTCACATTTTTTAAATCTAGGAGTTCTTTCAGCAGGAAGTTTTGATCAATGAGCCTCGAGTCCAAGCTCTCATAGAGCTTTGCTAATGAAAACAGTGCTGTATTCATAGCCTGTAATGCAATTTCTGTTAGCATAATCGAAGGAGGAACAGCAGTCTCCTGAATCATCCCAGGAAGAGATGTTCCTTCTCGGTGTAGGTTGTGTATAGGAAACTGAAGGAACTGAGGATTCAGAAGGTGACTGCGTAAACATAATACAAGACTGAGATAAAGTTTCATGGATCCTTGGACTCTTCCGTCGAGGGGAAGGAGTAGTAGGAGTGGACGGAAGCTTATTATTTATGGGAGTTAGAGCACTTAACTGGTCAATATTGTTCTTGGGTGTCTGGATTGTCGGATCTAGTAGGGAGTGGATGGTAGTATGTAATTTCCCATCGACGTCATGCACCTGTGATTTCTCCTCTAAGTGAGCTTGAGCTGGTTGGGCATACACCCACAAGAGATCTGCCTCTGAAAAAGCCACCAATAAAGAATCTGACGGGGTGCACAAATCTATATGCAGTGCCTCCACCAGGTCAAGCCGGGTTGTTTGTGAATTTTGGATAGATTCTGTTATTCACCGCAATTGGGGATTCGTTTTCGTACTAACAAACTCCCTCACTTTATCTGGGTAAAAGGACCTAATGTCCATTATAAGTGATAGTGTTCTTGCTTTCGTCTGCAATTCCACATTACGCCTGGAATTGGACGTGTGCAAGGGTCGCTTGGGTGTTTCATGTGTTTTAGCAATTGCATCAGCAATTTTTGTCGGGGAAGGCATACCCGTTTTCAACGTAAAAAGCCTCACCATTCACCTTTCCTATACCACACAAGGTTGTGGTTGTAACATGAGCAAGAGCAATCCTTACTTCAAACAAACACACACAGGGAACATCAATTGTTTTGAAAGTCAAAAACAAGAATGAATCCCCCCCCCTCTCACCTCAGCCTCCAGCCCTATCAGCTGTATCAGCCCTTTCCGAATGCCCTTCGAGAATGCGCGCGATAAATAAATGCGCAAAGCGTATCTATAGCACAGAGTACCCTGAGCTTCGAGGCCCCCCAGCAGTCTCTCTTGCTGTAAGGAGCCAGTGCATGATTGACCTTTATTCCCTATTTCATTATTTTCATTTTATTAAAGAAACTGTACAACAGAGGGGGAAATGGTCATATTGGTCTATCACCAGCTTGTGGGGATATAAAACTGGCCATTAGATATTTGGAGCATAAAAACCCAATACGTTTATTTGGCATCAGAGACTTGCGATCATGTATGGTTTCACAGTATCAATGTTCGACTACCAGCTCTTGTCAAAATTCCCTCATACGTACAACTCCAAGGAAATTAAGGAATCCTTTCCTTAAAGACATTGTTACAGTTGCATATTCTGTAGGTTTCTTTCCTAAAGTTGCTAACGCTGACATCTCGGTTAACCAGCAGTCTAGTTGAAGAACATGCTCGTCTTTTAATTGATGTAGATACATTTTCCTGGCTACCATCTAACCTTTTTAAATCCAGATACGTTTATGGTGGGTCATGGAAGGTTGGGGTATTGTTAAAGATTGTTTCATAGCTCGCGTTTGTCTAGATTGGTTAATGGGGACATTTGTTCCTGAATCTTGCTCCATCCTCTTGTCAGTTTCCCACACTGAACCAGCAACACCTTTGGTGCAGCACAGACAATGTCTCCTGGGTGCTGGCTGTTCATTTCATCAGAAAGGATGGCCGGCATTGCCACAGTTGGTGACATTCTCCCCAGACCAAAGAAGCAGAGATCCATCTTTCTCCTTTTAGTGTTTACATTCCTAGGGTTCACCACTTGCAGAGCCTCTACGGAAGATTTGTGTGATCAGTTGAAAAAACTGTAGGCCAGTTATTCAATCTGTTTCAATGCCAGATTTCCAATTTGCAACATGGACAAAACCCTTCATTGGCAGCTAGTCCAGCTGTATGTATTCCCCAACCTAGACCGACTGCCACGCTCTTCACTATCTCTGCACAGAGTTATCCATCACACAGGGTGTTCTAGAAGTCATGTTTGGCATTTGCGAGAACCTTCATGAGGCTTCTGCCCTTAAAAACCGAGAACCAGAAAAAGCAAAGACATTTATTTTTGTATTTTTTTTATTTTTTTAATTTTAGATTTCACATCGGTGTAGCATGGGTTTTGGGTTGATTTGTCACACTAGTCCCTTCCGGAAGCGGGGGCAGCTTTTGGTGCCAGAGGCTGGGTGGAGGAGGGATAATAGGGCACAAGCAGAAGGCTGGGGGGCGCTCCCGGCACCAGTGTGGGGGGAGCCAGGGAGGTGGTTGCCCTCCAGTGTTCCCCCTGCCTCCACCGTTGGCCCCTTCCATCTGCTCTCCAGGAGTACTATGCAGCCACATCATTTGGTGATTCCTGAAGAGCTAATGATACCGATTTGTGAGACAACTAAAGTGTTACTAGGTTACCAGTGGGGCACACTTGCAATTCTTGGCGGTATAGATGGAATAGCTGGGGAGAGCAGCAAACTCAGTGGGCCCGTGATGTGGACTTTGCCACACTGCTACCATTCTGCACCACTGTGTTTAGTGCCACACCCTTCCCACTTCTAAGGGCTGTAATAATACCAGTTATTACCCAATTTAATTGTATCCCTTGTATCCTCTTTGGATGTAGAGCTAAGTTGCATTGTTAGACCTTTTTCTTTCTCAGATGCCTGCACTTAACTGGCTGAGTTATTACATGTCTCTAGTCATTGTTAATGCACTTAACCGGCATTGGTATGGGCTTGTATCATTGGGATGATTTTGAACTTCATTGTTCCTGATCTGGGTTTCCATGGCGACTGGTCCCTCGTTGCAAAAAAAAATGCAATGGCAATGCAATGCATTAATGCAGCTGTTAATGTTTGTGTAACAAAATTCATACAAGAGGGTTTGAATGGCATAACGGTGGCATAGAAGTCTGTCACATAACTGGGTCTGTCAGCTGATTAATGCTGCTTGGTGCATTGTGCATGGTTGCTGGGTAGTGTGTGGTCAGTTGCTAGTTCTGAGTGCGTGTGGAGTCGAGTACTGTTGAGGCACAGTAAAAAGCTATGTGACACGGAAATGTAAGTGTATATTTGAGTCTTGGGTGCAGCAGGGGGAGTCTCTTGGCCAGGTAAATATCTTGGCCAGGTAAATACGTGTGCGGGCCAAGCGTTGGCACGCATGTTAAAGAATTTACTGCATTTGGCAGTATTGCCTAAGAACACATACTCATTACAGACTGATGAGTATTTTGATTATTCCATGCTTGGTTTTCACAGGTGTAGAGGAGCAGCTGCATCCCTCTGCAGGAAACCCTGCCCCCTCTACCTCCCATATGTTGGAAGCCTGAGATCGTGCCGTGTTTGACACCAGCAGTTGTGCCAATACCACAACCTATGTTCGAAAGAAGATACCCATTGAGACAACCCTATCAAATGTATCCGTGAAGGGACAACAATTTGAGGGAGGAACTCCCTGAAGGAATATGTGACATCATAAGAGAGTATGAACAATGTCTCAGGATACTGGCCGAAGAGGATGTATGGATCCCACAGAAACTAATAACGAAGTAAAGAATCAGGAGGAATTTTAAATATGAAAAAGATTACACATGCACAAAGTGCTGTAGAGAATCAACCATTCAATAATTGTACAGACGCTGAAACGCAAGGTAGACAAAGTCATTATAGAAGCTGGCTATATGTAGTGAATAGAATGCAGGCAAAGCCGCCACTGTATAGAAGCTGGATATAGGTATAATTAATTTTTAGTAAACCAAGACTCATGAAGAGGAAAGGGAAAACTATGTTGCAGCGAGAATAAGCTGAATCGTGGAGCTGCGTGGCGAGTTTGTCTGGCCTGAAGTCGAGACTGATGCAGCCAAGGTCAGTTATCTATTCTGAAAAGGAGCGAACATACAAGGATGAATCATCTCTTTTTAAGGTGCAAAGAAAGAACACCAAGAGTGCCAAGTTTAATTCATTTAAGCATTTAAAACCTGCAAAATGGACCTGGAGTCCCAGAGCACTATAGTGAGTGCCCGCACTCCCATGTATTCTCAGAGACGAGGATACTTTGCAAGGCCAAGTTCAAAGACAATCTCATGGCAGAAGGCTTGGGTGATGAGAGATGCTGTGCTAATTGTGTGGGAAGGTAGAGTCGCCAACCAATTGTGGTCCATATAACGAAGGACCTTATAGTTTGAAGACCAATGAGAAACTTTGTATCTAATGTTTCTGTAGATGACATGTTTTAGAGGTATGTCCACCTGTCAGTGGGCAGCCAATCACAGTCCTAGTTCCTATAGATAATAAATATACTTAGATGTTCCCCTTATGCCTATCTCGATCCTTAGTAGGTTTTTCATTATTTGCCACGTAATATGATGTCACCTTGGATGTATTTTGGGTATATAACCGTTTTTTAGGAAAAGATTGTTGAGAGAAATCGAGCGTAAGTCTGATGATGTTTGTTGTAACTCCCCGTTTTAGATAATTGTTAATAAAACAGTACTTTGCCATCTTCCTGAGTTGGTTTGGTTATTTGGACCCATTCATTACATGCACGTTCCTAAAGGGCCCTAAACTCACAGGCATCAAGAAGACATTGCATGAGTGATTGCGCTACAGCCAGTGCTTCATCCCTACGCTCAGGACTGCCAGCACAGTGAAGCTAGAGGATGCAGTGGGCGTGGTTTCAGGGCGGGGTGTGATTGGCAATGCCAGTTGTTAGTGCAAAGTGTGTCTGTGTTTATGGCAGAGTAATGTTGCAAGCCCTGAGAGGCTACCTAGGGCAGAGAGGTTGGCATGCACTAGGCCGGCCTGTGATGTTAGCGAGGCACTTCATTACCCGAGTAAATTGTGGGATAAGCATTTGCTAGCATGCAGAAATTCACACATCGATACATTGCAGATGGATATACATTTGAGTAATTGTGTGTTTGGGTTACACAGACATAAATGAGAAATTGCAAGATCAATTACTTTAACAAGACAGCAGCATGCAGGACTATTGTCTAACTGGTCCCTGCCAGGACGTTGGTCCTACTGGATGAACTATGCCTTGTTGCAGGGTGGTGTGTGCTTGGCAACTTCAGTGGCTAGTTCTCGATGGGTGTGCAGCCGAGTAGTGTTTTGACTTAAATGGACGGCAGTTGAAAATGTCGTTTTAGTGAGTCCATCCAGGAGCAACTGTTTCTTTGAATTGTATGAGGTGTGCCTGACTTCTGCTAATCCTCTGTAACCACGATACTGGGGTCCTCCATTCTATGATGTCGTACTGGGGCCCTAAATTCAGTGAGGGCCTAAAAGCCCCTTCGATATGTAGTGACAAATCATGATGAACAACATGGGTGACACTGAGTAGACAGACATCTGTAAGCTGAAGCTGGAGTTGATGAACCAATCCCAATTGGTGTCTGACTGCAGTGCAGTCTGGATCCTTTGTAGCATTTATGGAGGCTGATCAGAGTAGAGCTGGTAAGAATAGGCTCCATGAAACGAATAGAGAAGCCTTGTCGGACATGAGATTGCCATAGAAAGAACACCCGAGTATCATACTTTACAAACCTAAATCAGTGCGTCCCTGGTGGAGAGGGCAGTTCCCTTTGCATCCCGCTTCACATGCTCCGGATGGCCCACCTAAGAAGGTGCCTATTAAAATGGAAGGTTATATCTCTTGTTTTTGGCAGACCTCAATTAATATGCCTGCTTATCATTAAGGATTAAAAGAGGGTTCATATCAGTCTGTGGCCCTCAGCATCCGGATGGCTCGCGCTTCCTTGCACGGTCACTCGGTCAAATGCTTTCGCTTGCAAAGAAGCCCTGCACTGTGGCCCGAATCTGACGGGTCAGTGTATCTGATGCTGCGTTCGGACCAATGCTCCCCCTTTGCAAAGGGGCGGTGTGATAACGCAGCTAGCAGCAGCTGAAACAAAGCGGCCGGAAAAATCCCCTGTGAAGTGTTGTTTTCCGGCCTGAAGCACTTGTTTCCAGGTTCAATTAAAGAAGTGCAAAAGCAACCTCTTAATATCTCCCGACTGGCGGCTCGGTGAATTAGTGGCACGTTAAGTATTACTTTTCAATTGGCTTGTCAGCTTGAGATTGCATTTCTTTCACAGGCTCTGGAGCTCCAGTACTGCCAGCCAGAAAGGACTCGCTTCCCGCACTCATGCGGGTGGGATGGAGAGAGTGCTTCTTCTGCTTCCTGTCTTTTTCCATTTCCTTCCCACTCTCCCCCTCCCTTCCTTATCTATGTCTTAGCTCTTGCACTATCTGAAATGTTGTCAGCCCGAGTACGATAGTTAATTTCACATCCTTACTGTTCGTGGCCTGTAAGAATGTCATTGTATTTTCCCTTGTTCCCTCCCTTGCCGTAAAGCGCTTTGAAACACATTGTGTATAGGCGCTATATAAATAAACATATCATATCATAGCTTAACAGGGCTAATTGAGCCTCCGTTTATTATTGCCCAAGATGAGTGCTTTGTCTCAACAGCGTTAAATTGAAATCCGCTGTTTCTCATCTAGATTTAAATTCTGGCTGAACACAGGAGCAGGTTGAACAGGCGGATTACCAAGGATTACAAATGGGAAGCCAGCTGCAGCCCATACATGAGGAGAACGTGCCTTAAATGATCCACTTTAACACGTTCTACACCTTAAGACCTACAGGACCAAAGACTGCCAGTCCCTGAAGCAGCATTGGATAATGGACTATCAATCGCTACAGAGACTCTGTGAGGTCAGCCTGGAAGCAGCATCT
This sequence comes from Ambystoma mexicanum, assembly GCF_040938575.1. Lineage (NCBI taxonomy): Eukaryota > Metazoa > Chordata > Amphibia > Caudata > Ambystomatidae > Ambystoma > Ambystoma mexicanum. Next base: position 781,584,374 of record NC_090933.1, on the reverse strand, counting down.
TTATCATCTATCCTGGAACTGTCAGCCCACAAAGCGCTCAGGCCCTGGTTTACACCTGAAGTCTGGTTGTAAAGCAAGCAGCATTCGGGAGATCTCCAAGTGAGCCAGAAATGGTCCTATGCTCTCTCCATCCGTTTCGAGATGGAGACGCGCAGAAGAATGCTCTCCGCCTGTAATTGGAAAATGTGATTGATTTCCCAGTAGACTCCCTTATTGTAACTCCATCCTTTTACTGATTCTGTGCTGCAAAATTCAGGGGGGATGTTTGGGTGAAGCAATATTGGATAAAAGGAGGGTGAGTAGTGGGGTGGTGCAGAGGGCTGTGGGGAGGGGGGCTTGGGGCAGGGTTGTAGGGCGGGGGTCGGGGTGGTGGGGAGAGGGGGGCGAAGCCACACAGTCTGCAATAAAAAATTATAAAATACTGCAGTGAACTTTCTTTGGTAAAAACACATGGAACCCATACATGGACGCCCCTTTACCACTTATTAAGACGAAAATCCCTAATTTAACATGTCTTTATCTGAGGTACTAGAACCCTCATGCCCATAGACTTCCTAACAGGAGCAACTTTATGAAAAGATCTGCTTCCCCCACCTGTGCATTCATGGAAAAGCACCCATGCTCCTTGGTAATGAAATACACTTGTGTTTTGCTGGACACACCTCTGCTCCACATGCCAAAAGATAATACACATCCCATGATTATTCTGCACCATAAAAGAAGGCTGCCGCTTTTCAGTTCAGGCAAGTCATTTGTGGTATGTTTTAGGGCACAGTTCCATTTTGGGGAGATCTGCGTCTCATTTTATGGACCCCTAAATCTTTTGTTTCTCTCCCTTTGATTTCCAAGATCACAGGTTTATTTTTCTGGTCAGAGGAACTTCTACTGAAGTCCCCCTGCCAGAACAACAAAACCCTTTCTTAATATATGGTTTTATGGTAGCCTATATGGCTCCTAGGTGTCTGGTGCTTTTTAAGCACCCCTCTTTGGTCATAGGGTGAATAACCATAAATTGGTTTTAGAGAGTAGACTGGTGGCAGCTTCCATTTAGCTTTGGCTTTGCAGGGTTGCACCCTAATTTAGCATTAGGAGCCCAATGTATCTTTTTGGTTATATTTGAGATTCTCATGAATTTTCTTTGAAGTTCTGCTCTCAGCAATTTTTTTGGGCCATTCCCTTCGGGAAACCATGAGGCACACTTAAAATGGCTGAGCCCCGTCCCCCAACTTCTGAATTGGTTGGAACCAGTCCCAATTCCTAGACGGGGGTAATACTTCTACTGTGTGGTTGGACCTCAGCGTTTGGTGGTTTTTAGGGCCAGCCTGTTTGGCTAACCACGAAAACCTTGGAGTGCCCAGTGTCGCATGAATGCTTAGGCTGGAAGATTTATGCCACTGTCTGGGCCGGCCGGACCGACTGGGCCATGTGCCCTTTTCCCATGCTCTCCTTTCAGTTTTCTGGCCATGAGGTGCCACTACTGGTCTGTAGGAAGGAACTGACTCACTTTAGGTCCACACTAGATATTCAAGCCCCCACCAGTCCAGGCTCCGAGCAAGAATTTTAATGTCTACGTGTCAACCTGAGTCCAGCCAAGAAAGCAGATACTCTCTAAAATGGGAAAGAGTGGACTTGGTCAACTTTCAGACCTCATGTGCTGGGTCTGTTGTGAAGGTGCATTTTATTGTGACAAATTCTTGGTTCTGGCCGGTGAAATCGACCTGCGTGGCCTTGCTTCCCCATAAACCAGGGAAAATGGGCTTAGATGTTAATTAGAAATTCAGGGCTAAGATCTTAAAGTTGTAGGCACATGTTGAATCCTATGCTGATAGACAAATAGTGGTCAGAAGTCTTAAACTGAAGAAAAAAACTGATCGTGAAGGGAATTTGGCAGGCATGTAACAGAATTTGGACCGGCTACGAAAACTTGCTGTGAGGAGTCAGAAATGAAACTCAGACACAGGTGATTCATGGTTTTGGCCATAGACTTTTATTAAACAGAAATGGGTGTAGAACATGCCTCTGTCCCTGCTCTAGGAGGCATTTTCCCTACCTGAAACAAAACGTATGGGTCTGTCCTTTGGTAAAGATGTCTAAAGCAAATTGTCCTGTGTCCAAAGTACTATTCTGACCCTCACATTCCGAAAATCAACTATACAGTGAAAAGGGAAATGTCTTTGTCCTTGGAAAGTGTACACATGTTCCAAAAGAAAAATGCTTAACTCCAACACAAAGGTTCCATATGAATAAAGTTCACAAATGCATAGGGGTAGTTCCCTTCCCCTGGTTTTAGCTTCTCTCAGCTTTATACTGGTTCCATTAGATCAAAATAAACATAATATACAAAGTAGCTTGGCTGACAGTCTGGTTCTTTATACACTACCTGGTGTACTGTCCTGCTTGGTTTCTTCTTGCTCCTTGATATCTCAATTACTCTCTATATTCTTGACGTATCTTATCAGGATTTTCTCCCACAGCATATTCTAAAGATTGTTGCTGGGATTCTCTCATCTAAATATTTGCTTTCCTTGTACACAAACTATTATGACTTGCAGTGTCTGGTATACTCTCTTGCCAGGGCTTTTCTTTACATGCAAACACTTGTCCTCATGTACAAAGCATGTGTAACTTGAAATACCTGGTATACTCTCCTGTCTGGGCTTTCTTTATAAGTAAACACTTCTTCTCATATGCAAAATACTTGTGGCTTGAAATGCCTCCCCTTCCAGGGCTTTATTATATGCATCTCGCACATACTCGCAAATTTGACAATCTCTTATGTTCATTCTGGTCTGTTTCTTTAATAAATATGGCAACGTTCATTCCGTTTTATTTGCTTCATCCATTGTTATTTGTTTTGATTCCATTGCCAAAATACCCCAGTGTTTCCTTCTCCCTCACTTGGACTCACCGTCTGCTGTAGTGGTTACTACTTTCCTCGTGGTGCACCTGCAGCAGATTGCTGGCATCCTGCTTTCTTTTTCCGCGATGCCCTAGGCTGCGGCAGTGAGTTTTCGGTACTGCTCTGTCAGGAGGCCGACCTTACTCCTCTTGCAATCTCACGGTATACCAGCCTCCACTATCTAACTTCTTTGGTTTCCCCCGTCAGGCGGTTGGCTCCACGGACCTTGTACTCGCCCAGCAGTTCCTCGGTCAGTACCGCGAGGACTCAACCTCTCCAGCCGGCTCTCCTGTGTCAGCTGGTTTCTCAGTTTAAATGTCCAACACGCTGATACGTGCTTGTAACAACTAGAGCGCTGCTTGCTTTCTTGGTCATTAATCTTCATTAGTCGGCTCGGCTTCCTCGTGGCAGTATTTCGTCTGTTGGAAAAAGGTACGTCAGTTTACAGCAACTTGTAGGCAGAGTCTGAAAATGTATTGCCAGTAGTTTTGCATGAAAAACATGATGATTTGTATGGTGAGTTTATCAGTGGAGTAACTTTGCTGAAAATGTTGAGGGGGACATGACATCTAAAGGAAAAGGTGCCCCTGCTAAATGAGTGGGGATAAAATGGTGTGCCACGAAAGTTGGGGGGGGTCAAACAGCCCCCCCCCCTAAAATTACACCCATGAGAAGTATTCTCAACAGTTTTAAATGACAAATAAGGTTTCAGATCACTCTGAGGGAATAGATACCGAGCTACCGGAGGAGTGACCTTCACTACTCCTGTCTCCTCAGTGGTCCACATATCCTCTCTTGTGCGAATTTGGAACTTAGATGCACCAACTCTATACAGAGGGGAGGAGTAAGAGTAGCAGCATGTTATCAAGGCCTTGGGGCGGTGGACGTATCCTTTAAGGAAAAGGGAGAGCATGTGATTTCTTCCACTGATGTCATCGGGTCTGCCTGAGAGTCACACCCCCACACCCCAGGTGGTCCTCCTTCATATAGCTGCCCCCGGGGTCAGGGTCTGGTAGCAGCTGCTGTCCGCTGGCTACATGGGGGAAGGTCGCCCAAGGGATAGGAGTGATGACATCCTTGGATTCATCACGTTGCCTTCACCCATAGACTTTTTCAGAGCAAAGGTCTGCTCCAGTGAGTTGGCTGTACATGAAGTTTAATGAAGTCTGTGTCCATGGGTTGGGTGGTCGCATGTAGTGGAACTCGGTGGCAACACATTTTTCTTGGAAGCAAGACCACTCAGAACAACACAGGTTCGAATCCTGAGTCCGCACTAAGCATGTTATGAATAAAAAGCACACGCCCCTGGCCTTGATGTAGAGGGAATCGCAAAGTTTGTCAAGTGTAGCTAGACATGATGATTACTCCTGGTGGGTTCTCTTGTGCGCAGGAAGCCCTTAAAGTGGGTATAGACAAGTGAGGGTGTATCCTTTTAAGGGTGTGTGCACTGCTAAAGTGTGTAATGCCGGAATATCTGTGTCACATTCCGCATTGTGTGCACGCTTAAAAAAAACAAAAGTATATATTTCGTTCAGTTGACTTAAGTGCTATCCCATTCACTTTCTGCCCTTGGGTTCAGGAATACAGCAGTAATTTCCCAGCACGCCCAATTCACTGGTTAACATTATGTGAAATGGCAAATTAATGAGTACATTTAAAATGGAGTTGTAGTCGAGTGCGCTGCTGTTCCTTTTTCATCCCCGCCATTTTGTACGGGTGTCCCTTGTAGCCTGTGTTCATGAAAGTGCACACGTGGTGAAAATAAATCTCTCGTTGTAAAAGCAAATCAAAACTCGGTCCCGGAAACGGTTTAAAGCCGGTGATATCCCACAGCCTGTTCTGCGCTTGGATCCTAAACATGTGTGCTGCTGTATTGTTTTAAAAACGTTTCTTTTGACGATTTTGTGTTTTTAGTTGTGACCATTCTAAAGTGTAATACATAGTTGGTGTGCGACATAAATTTTCTTTTTTGCTCATTGGTCCATACTACTAATCTTCTGAGTACCAGCGCTCTTTTCCCCTGAGGAGTAATAGATTTTGCTTTCACTCAGGTCAGAGTCAGGGTTGATATTGGTATTTTAATGGATGATGGTCATGGTTTTTATGTGTTCCTAAATCGCACACGTCCATTTGCCCATTTTGTAATTTTTGCCGCTCTAGTATCATTTATCAGAAATGAAACCTTGCCTTAGTAGATACACATTTGTACAGAAAAATGCCACTTAACTGTGTATGTGTGCGGGTTTCCTAGTCGGCTGTGAAATCTAACCACTCGCACTCTTTGAAACATGCCTACCTCTTGTTATAAATTGCTCCCCAAGAACTCATCCGTTTCAGGCCATCGATAGAGGGGCGGACACGGGTCCCTGGTGGGCTCTTTGTTGGGGGAGACATGTTTCGTGATGAGATTCCTTCCTACAGAGCCTGGATATATAAGATGCTGTCGGAGGGCGGTGCGATTGGTAGACCAGAGTAGAGGCACAACAGCAGGTAGAACTTGATGACTCCACAGGAGTGTTACTTCTTTCATTGTGGTTCTTTTAACCCATTTAGTCTGGTTAGTTTTGGCTAACAGGTGCCACTTAAGCACCACCCATAAACCAAAACATATTGCACAGAGTCCAGCTAGGAGGGATATGATGTGAAGAGGGAAACAGTGTTGTTATTAACCCACCCAATGACTGCCCATGGCCATGTTGATCTCTATAGCCATTCCCACCCTCTACCTAACCCTTCCTGCACAAAACATCCTCCTGGGATGTCTTTGAGCTACCTCTGTCAAGCACTAACATCGAACTTTGTCGCACCAGTGTTATTTGTAAGCAGTCTGCTTTGTGTTAATGGCTTAATTGCATGTGTATATGTGCTACCCATGCACTAAACTGGTCTTAACCAAATGTGCCTTCAATTACTTGATTTCTATGTGTTCCTTGCTCTGAAATCCTGTTAAAAACAAACACTGAAAAGGCCAACAGTTTTGGCTTGTGCATAGGTATTAGATAGGCATTTGCCAGGTTCTGCTGTCAATTGCCCAGGTAATCAAACCATTTTTCAGCTGTTGCCATATTATGGCCATTGTGGCACATCCTCGCAAATGCCTATCCCATGCCTAGACAAAAGCTAAAACTGTTGACTTTGCCGATGTTCGTTTCTCTTGCCTTTGGGGCACTGTGAGCCAATCATTAATGACCTAAGCCAACACATCACCTAATATATCATTTTACGTACTCTCAATTCTGTATATTTGCGTGAGGGATGGGATGGCAGAGCGGGCATTGGTGGCCTGGCAACCGCCTCCTAAGCACAAGGCAACAATTCCATCTTGCTAGATCAAGTGCCAGAATTGTTTGGTCTTCCTTCAAGTCAAATTCTTCAGGGAATCTTTCCAGTAGAATTGAGACCCTCGAGCCTTACAGTGCTCGGTGATCTTTCCTGGATTTGCAAAAATCTGTCCTCCTATAGACTTGGAGGGCACTGAATGCATTTGTTGAGGGCAATATCCATGTTTGAAACCCACACAATGTTCGTTTTTGAGGTTAACCGTGTAATTTTAGAGGGCAAAGACACTGCATTTCTAAATCTGATACTAAAAATGCTGGGGCTCGCTTTATAAGGGTGCAGTGCCCCGCATAACAGTTCTACGCTGTTCAATTAGCGTGGGTACATTCAGTTATAAAGGAGGAGTCTTCCATAGTGTTATGCCCTGGAGAGGAACAGAAAGGGGTTTCTAGTCAGGGATGCCCAAGGCCACCAATCAACATGGAGGCAATCTCTCCAGTGAACTAACTGGCAACGCGTCTCTGAAATTGGGGACTTACATTTTCTTCAGCACAAAGTTGAGTTGTTGAAGCTCTGTGATTTTGCCGTTTGCTTTGCTCCGGGTTTAAATACGACAGAAGCTTTCTGGATTACTTACATCTGGGCTGTTAGCTTTGCTTGCATAAAACCTTTGAAGTCTACACTGGCAGATGCAAGGGAATCGCGTCTAATGATTACCCTGAAATGACGTGTCTGTCTATACAATTTAAGAGCTCCAATAATCTTTGTTTATGATGGGCAATCTTACTTTAAAGTGACACGAATCATTGTACGTTAAATGTGAGGATTTTCTTAAGACCATTAACGAGGCGTTCGGAGGGATACAGTAGAAACTACATTATGGGGAAAAACCAAGGTGTGCCTGTAGAGATGACTGCCCATGTACTGATCCTGTGAGCGTCATCAGCCCATTCATTTGATTAGCTTTTTGCGATTGTAATGCCATCGAACCATCAGATTTCTATGTTGTGATGTGCATGGAGTGCTCGCTCTCTTGGCGTCTTGGTGGCTCATTGGGTGAGGCACAGCAGCAGAGTGTGTCAAGCCTTCCCGTGCAGTGCCACCAGGCACGGGTCGGTATTGTCTGGGCTCTGCTTCCTCTGGTCTCCATATTGTTGGCTTTACGTGGAAGCTGTTGGGGTTGGTTCAAGTGAGCCTCCTCTTTAAGCATGGCTGGACGGTATGCTGGGTGCAGCTTAGGGTTGGGGTTGGTCCGAGTGAGCCACCCCTTTAAGCATGGCTGGAGGGTACGCTGGGTGCAGTTTAGGGCTGAGTTTGGTTCGAGTGAGCCGCCACTTTAAGCATGGCTGGAGGATATGCTGGGTGTAGCTTAGGGTTGGTTCAAGTGAGCCGCCTCTTTAAGCATGGCTGGAGGATACGCTGGGTGCAGTTTAGGGTTGGTTCGAGTGAGCCGCCTCTTTAAGCATGGCTGGAGGATACGCTGGGTGCAGTTTAGGGTTGGTTCGAGTGAGCCGCCTCTTTAAGCATGGCTGCAGGATACGCTGGGTGCAGATTAGGGCTGAGGTTGGTTCGAGTGAGCTGCCACTTTAAGCATGGCTGGAGGATACGCTGGGTGCAGTTTAGGGTTGGTTCGAGTGAGCTGCCACTTTAAGCATGGCTGGAGGATACGCTGGGTGCAGCTTAGGGTTGGTTCGAGTGAGCCGCCTCTTTAAGCATGGCTGGAGGATACGGATACGCTGGGTGCCGCTTGGAGCTGATCTTTAGCACTGAGTCTGTTATTTTATGGGCAGCCGATGAGCTTTATAAGGCTCCTGTTGGGATGCTTTCTCTTATGAGCTGCACAGATTCCCGGATGCTATGTTCATTACTCCCTCAGACTGAGCGGTTAGAAGTTGGAGATGCATATTATTACTGTCTTTAAGACTGCTCTTCTACCTGCGCAATACACTAAGGTGATCAACGCTATTACAGAGAAAAACAGGTTTTTTTTGTCTACCGTTAATTATTATGCCTGTCTGTTGTTGATGCCTATAAAATGGTGAATTAATAAAATCAGGGATTTTGTGAGGTCATTGGGGCTAGCACGCCAAGCAAACAAGTTAATGTGTTTGTTTTGTATCAAATAATGAGGTGCGTTGGTGTTTGTGTGTTTCTGTGACGAAATGATGGCGGCTCGGCATGAGCACAGGTGTGACTAGTGGCTTAACAGTCTACACAGCCCTACCCTACTACTAAACCAGCAGCGATCCCAATTATTAAGGTAAAACACACACAGCCCGATGGATATACTTCCTTCGTCTTTTGTGGTAACGTGAGCCTTGGGCAGGCTGTACCCTCAGGAGGTGTGTGAGGTGATAACAGTAGCAGCCAAAATAACAATATTACAGCAGTCCAAAATAAAAGAATGTCTAATCAAGGTTCTATACAAATCTAGACTTTTAATTAAATCATGCAAATTCAAATAACTATCCAAAAAACACAAGCAAAAGTCCCACCCATGTAAGAAAAAAACATAAACTGCTGATAGTAAAGTATGGCATTCTGGGTAGTAGAGCGGCCGGCTTAGGCAAGAAACTGCAATGCCAAGTTCAAAAAAGGGTATGTCTTTCAAGAAAAGGATTGAAAAGGTGGGCTAATCAGTTTGTACGATCCCACAAAGTGGAGCAGGGCATAGGGTTCTTCAGTGGATAGGCTGTGTCAAACTAGGCTTCTATGCACTTTCCACGTGGTCAAACTGGTAACGAGATGCTGCGAGTCGCATTGATCCAGGCGGTGAGTCTGTGTTGAGACAGAGCTTTGTGCGGTTCGAGTTGGCATTCGATGCAGTGTCGTTAAAACGGTCCAACATATTCAGATTGGCAGTAGTCTGCTTGAGATGATGTTACAGCTGAGTCTAGTCAATGCGTGACTTGATGGCTTCCAGTGGTTCGACTTTGTGTTTGGGTCGGGTCGGGTCGAGGCGAGGTCCTGTTGGCTATATACATTGCTCAATGAAGCCACCAGTCGAGGGCTTCTGCAGAAGTGAGCCGGGGGCAATGAGTGGTGCTGGTGTAATGCATCATTGAGCCGGTTCTAAAATGCAGAACACTTCGAAGCAGTGATGTGCCAAAAGCAGCACTACGGGTCCTGTCTGTTTGGTGCTTTTTAATGCAGTTTGAATGTCATTCAAAGCCGTGCAAACAGGAATGCAGCGGCTATTGCCCATTCTGGTTCCTGGGAGTCCTAATACAGGGGCTCCAGGACAAGATGAGTCATTTTTGTTCTACACTCCCAGTCCTGGGAACGTGGCTGGTGCCTAGAGGCATCGTTCACCTCTAGTGATTAGCCTTGTTCCAGCTCAGTTGGCAGAAGGGCAGGCCTTGTTCCAAACTGTAGACACTGCCACTGGTCTATGGGGAGGATTAGAGGACTTAACTCTCCTCCGCCTTGGATGCTTTCTATCTTCACCTCCCTGTTAGAGGACTTCGGAATGGACTGCATTCTCAATAGGGGTCCAGTGAATACTTCTCAAAGTCCAAAGATGAATCAAGGAAGAAGTGGGAGACTCCTTCCTTACAAAGGTAAATTGCCACTCGGGATTGGACAAGCACAGTACTGCTGCCTGGGGTCCACTCCCTGTTGCTGTAACAAGCGACCATTATCTTATTTCATGTTACCCAAAGTACCTTGTCCTGCAGGAAATGGAGGAGACAGGAAGGGAAAGAGCCCCAACAAAAAAGCAAGATGGTGGAACCCCTTTTCAGGTCCACCTTTCCCTCCATGGCTAATTTCACTCTGCCCTTTCTCCATGCCTGCGGAATTCAAAGGCCCTCTGTTGTACAGCATGCTGGTATGAGGCTGCCTTTTGTTATGCAAGTGCCCCTTTAAAGTAGGTTTCCCAGGACATCTCCTGGTGAGAACTTCGATGATCTGCGGAGGCGTTACCCTTTCTTCTGGGGAATTCAAGGAAGGCAGCATTCTGGTCATTGTCTCACGTGGAGCATTGGAGACAAGCAAGCTAGACATATACATACATTGCCTCGACATCACTGGCCTTGGCTCACAGGATTGACATTGGCATGATATCAAATTGTTGTGGCTTTAATAATTGGGTGCTCTTCTCAGTACCCAATACATAAAGATTTCCCTGCCAGCAGACTGATGTGACAACAAGTATTACAATTTAGCTCAGAGTTGCAAGAGTTATGCCACCTCTGGCTCCAGTGACTTTGGTATCCACCGGCAGTCGGGCAGGTTCAAAGGTCATATGCATGTGGCCTTTGTACCTGCCCTGTGCCACTGAAGAACAGGTGCTGCAGTTTTTAGGACATTGGTGCAACAAAGGTACATAAAAATGTTGTTGGCATGGAGTTTATAAACGGGGAGTCTGATTTGCAGACCCTCCTTTCAGAAACAGAATTATCTACCTGTATAAGTCAGGGCTTTCGCACGCTTGCCAATGGCAATCCGTCACACTTTCAGACTACTTTGTGATTGAAGACCTTGCTTTATGTGCATATTTTCAGTCATTTTTAAAGCTGCAGTGTTATGGTCTTTTCCATCTCGCTGTTGTCTCATTTGTTGGTGTAATACCTATGGGCACAGCCAGCAAGAACATTCTTTATATACTGGCATAGGCTGTAGGCAAACGTATAATGAAAATACGTTGGGAAATGGTCCTGTGCACTGTTGGTAACTTGCATCTGTTTTTTTTTCATGTGCTACCATACAAAACTGATTGTAAACTGTGACTTTAAACCCAATTTTTCAAAGGTGCTGTAAAATGCACTATTTCAACCCATTATTTTAACAATATTCTCAGCTGAAGAACCTTGGAAGAGTACACACACGCAAGTCAGTGTATATTACCCATTTTGCATACATATAAAAGGTTACAGAAAGAACCAATAGCATGAAACCGTAAATGGGAATGGTTCTAACCTTACGATCAATTGAACACTCACTCCCCATTCCTCCCTCCCCCAACCTGATGAGGGCGATGTGCCAGAGGGGGAAGCAATGCTGTCCACTAGGGCTCCATGCTGAGTCCCTATTGTGTGCCTGAGCAATGACAACTGCAGGGCAAATGGTGCTCTCCACAGTGGTACAAGCCACTTCTGTCCAAAAATGGAAGAGCATGGGCAGAAAAGGCCAAAATTGAGCCATGATTTCCTGGTTAGGCGACTGCATGGGCACAGGCACCCACTGGCATCCAAGCCTCTAAAGCGCCCGCTCAGAACCCGCAGTGTTCAAACACACAGTCTAAATTTAGTGTAAAAGGAACCCATGGCTGCATTCAGCGTGAGGTCAAAATATCACTCAAACGTCCCATAGTCTGGATATTAAAGTAAAATACATGTCACACATTCCACATCCCATGAACTAAAATTGCTGTTCTTCCAATAGCTGATGTACCCACTAAGTGGTCCCTGTGGCGCTGCTGCACCCCTAATGCGGCATCCGTGGCACTGCTGTAGCCCATAATGTGGCCCATGTGGCAGAGACGTAGACCCTAATGTGACCCTTATGGCACTGCTGCACCCACTAATGTGCACACTGTGCCACTGCTGCATGCCGTAATGTGGCAGCTGTGGCAGGGCTGTATCCCGTAATGGGGCACCTGTGGCATGCATTGCTGTAGCCCTTAATAGGGCTCCTGTGGCACTGGCTCTTCACCTCAGAATCGGAAGGAAACGACTAGGAAAAACAAAGCCTTCACTGGAAACAGAGTACCATTCAACAAGCATACATGAAAGGAACAAGCCAGAGAGAGAGCCCAACAAAAAACCTCCCTCCAATACCCCACTCTAGTTTTACCCCAGAGACGGAACCCCGTACTGGAGATGGGGAAGCATTAACCAATAACAGGCACCCCAGGAGGTCTTGGGGCACACTGGCCCTTGGGGTTGAGGATCCCGCACAAGAAACCTGGGGACAACCAAATATGCCAACCGTAGTCATCCCCAGCCTGGGGCTGGGGGAGGCCTTCAAAACCACATGCCCACAAACATCTAGACAATTACAGAGAAAGCCACCACCATGCACATTACCCAGGGAACAAACCACTACAAAACACCCAACATACAGCACAGACAGATGATGAGCACAGAAGTCCAAAGCAACGTGTTAAGAAAAGCCATAAAAATTCTGCTAACCCAACCGTAAAACCTTGCGCTCCGCTTACACATCTCAAACTCAAAATGAACACAGCCACCTCTCTGCACAGCAATCCGCACACACTTCACCACACTGCCACTACAAAACAAACCAGACGTAGCCCTGCACAACAGCACATGGGAATCTATGAGCCGTAAATCGCACCCAAGCTCAGCAAACGGTGCAAACAGAACTGAAGCTGTCAACGGGACATCACAACTCTTGCTATACCTTTTCCTCTATACCCTACTAAACCATCCCTACCACTCTTATCTTTCCGATACGCCAGAACACCAGGGGACCACTCCGGTGGTGATGGTGTGCGGTACAAATGATCTTAAACATTAACATTAACATAGTTCTGTGAGTGAAGAAACTGGGATAGGTTTGGGCCTCTTTAAATGCCATTTTAAAGTTGATGAGGGAGTAAAGGCTGCAAGGGGAAGTATGTTTTGTCACAGTTTAAGAATTCAGTCTCCTAGAGAGTCTAAGGGTTTTTAACGAGTAATAACAGACATGTTGCATATATGAGCAAACTGGTTTCGTGATGATACAAGTTGATTTCAGTAATATGACAAACGGATGGATTAATGAGCTGCGCTGTGCTGGAGCAGGGGGTGCATGTTCTCCCTCTCCTCCCCAACCTAGGCAATCCTGGCACAGGTTATTTACTATCCAGGTAACGGTAACCCCTCCTGCCTAATAACTTGTCTTACACACTGGGATGACATAAAGGCATACGCTCTAGTTATCAAAGATCCCTCAGGGAAGTAGTAAAAGGCCCTAAACTGTCAGTGATGTTGGTACTATGGGGTGGTGTATGGATGTGCCATTGGATCCTCAAACCCCACTCTTCTCTTTAGTACTCTTCTCTCCCTGTGCACTCCCCCACCCAACTCCTCCACCTTCTCTCCTTACTATGTTTCCCTGATGTCCCTCTCTTCCGACTCTTCCATGTGTCTCGCCACCGTCTCCCTGATATTTCTTCCTGCGTCTATCACCTACCTCCACCTTACGATGTGTCTGCCTTTCTGATCCTACTAATTCTCCTGCTCCTCCCCAACGCTACTATTCCCTCCTCCGCTCTACCATTCTCCCTTCTCCACACAATTACTCCGCCTTCTTCATATTGCGCATTAACTCTTACTTGGGGATCTTGTGTCCTGCTCACCCTTCCAATATATTCACACTCGCTATTCTCCTGCCCTGCTTCTCCCTTGCACTTTTCTCATCGCACAATACTTCTACATCCCTCTGTACTATCCCTAATCTCCCCTAACATCCATTCCCTCCTTAACTACTGCCCTACTCCTATCTCCCAAGCTATCTCTAGCTTTCCCTCTCCGCACCTTCTAGACACCCCACCCTCATTTCCAGCACTACGCTAAATTGCTTAAATTCTGCTGCTAATTCCTCTAGCACTCTGCTCCTCCGCCCATCCCCCACCCTCTACCTGGCCATTAGGTCCACCTTCATCTCCTCTGACCTCCAACCCACACTCTGCTTCTTCTTCTATATTGTGGTGTAGGTGGCCCTGTGCCCCCTTCCCTCTTCGATTGGCTGCAGCACTCACCTGACTTTCTGCACCAATCGGTGCCTGTTTTTTCCCCAGGGGCTGTGTTATTCAGGCTATTCAGAAACTCTAAGCCCCGCTCCTTTCCCCGGAGTCATTTTGCTGACAGTCTCTGATGATTTCCATGATTTTTCTGCCACGTGCCAGTGGTATGGCGTTCGTTTTTTCTTTTTGTGTTGTGGCGAGTTCTGCACTTTTCTGAGGTTCTGGTCGATGTTGGAAAGCGGTTAAGGCTGTGATACTGTGTCTTGATTGCAGTGTTTGTTTTCCCCCTCATTAGGATCCGGTCCAGATTTTCTCTTTTGTACCCAGGGGTGTTCTGGGAGTTGATGTTCAGAAATGAAGAGAACACGTGCCAGAAAGAGTAGCAGGAGGCATTCTACAACAAATAGTGGCACCACTTTTAAAATTTAAGGCACACTGAGGGTTTTCAAAGACTGGAGCCCCTCCTCCCCAAACTCCCATTTCCTCTATCGGTGGGTCTGGGTTTTGTTTTGGTGTTCCTTCCCCAGAATGGGAACGGTAGCCATTCCTCCTCCACCCCTTGACTCTGCCCCTACTAGAAAATCAATAGCGAGTTCAACCAGGAGCTTTCAACTACTGCTTAATTGTACTGAAATTGAGCTCTGGGTGAGATTTTTACATACAAGTTCGAATGCAAAACTCCATGCAATCCTTGTAATTTCTCAATCAAAGCTCAACTAAACTTCAACTAGTTCTCAACTTAACAAAATGAGGGTTTGTTGAGCATTGGTTGGTGCTCAACTTGCCTTGAATTAATGCGTGGTGAACGCTCATTTAAAACTTTTGTACGGGGGCCCCTGTTACAGTTGACTAAAATGTCACACTTCTAGAAATTGGTGATTATATCAAAATTGGAACATGTGACTTTTGCACCACTTTGGGCTGGTTGCTATTGGACTTGTGACAATAGGCCACCAGAATACTTTATTTTGACTTGTGGTGTGCCGGTGATGGATTAATTGCTTCATGTAACCCAAAGAGGAGAAGGTCTGGGTGACGGGAAAGATCAGAGGGTCAGCGGTGAATCCTCCTAAAGCATTCACAGTACTAGTAATCGCATTGCAGCCTATGCAAGTGCTACAAGGTAGTCCATGTTGAAAGCCAGTTAGGGCTGTGGTTTGATTGGTGGCAGAGGCGTTGCTGAGGGGGCTATAGCCCCGGGTCTTTTGGTTGTAGCCCCAGATAGAATCTCAGGGATTACAACCAAAAAGGCTAGCTACCCCCCAGTCCTGACAGTCCCAAAATTAGCATAGCCCCGGATCTTTTCCAGACGTAGCAACACCCCTAATTGGTGGTATGAGTGCCCGTCGGGAGTCATCTTGTCTAAGGCCCAGTTGGCTCCCTGACTATCGGAGTCCTCTGGAACAGCCGGCTCATCGTTTCACACCTCCTTTGGATTAGGGACCGTTTGAGCAATTCTGCCTTAAGTTCTCGCCAGACTTTTGCGTATTCTTCACTCCTCTGCTCTCTTGGCAGCTTATTCCAGAGCGTGTGACCAGTCCCTGGTTGTGTTCTTGCACCGTGTGGCAATGTTTTGAACCAGGGAGTAACAAGTCTTATCTCTGCGATTGGCCTGTGATATCCACTTGGGATGCAGTTGTTGATTTTGACTCTGAGTCGTCTCGACAGATGAAGCACAAGACTTGAATGTTTGCTCTGGTCGATGGTCTCGATGTTACGGATGAATTGAAACTGTTGGTTTGTTCTTTTGGGTAGTCTCATATTGGTACAGTTCCCCGGGGCTGGATGCTCAGTCGCATCTCCGAAGCCTGGCTGGATCGCATGGAACGTTTGGCCTCACAGTGCTGACGTGAGCTGCGGTGATGCTCCAATCCCCCAGCATTTGAGGACAATGCGCAAACCTCCATGATTTGCATCACGCATGCTCCCATCATTCATTCACTGTGAAAGCTCTAGCACCTCCAATCCCACAGAGAGCCTTCCGCAGTCAACCAGGAATGGCCAGATCCTTTAGTGTAAGTGTAGCTGGTCCGATAGCACAGCGAGTAGAGCGCTCGCTTTGACATCCATGCAGAACCTGCTGATGCAGGTTCGGATTCTGGCAGGGCCAAACTCAGCCTTTCATCCTTCTTAGGTCGATAAATGAGCACCACACACCGTGGGTAATAATAAGCAGCGCTCAGATACCTGAGGATTCGTAGCGCTATAGAAATGCCAAATTATTATTATAATACACAATTCAGAAACAATAGGTATGAAAACCGTAATCTACACCATCATTGGTTTCCTCATGGTATGTGTCATAAGCTTAAACCCAGATTTAGGCATTGGAGTGTTTTAAACAATAATAGACACAAGGTTTTTGTGATGGATCATGACTAGCTGTGCCCCACTTCACCTTTGTTGAGCTAACTAGATAACGCGTTGTGCTCTGTTTGTGAGTGTTGCATTACTTGTTGTGCAATTACTAGAGCTACCCCGGCCGTTGCGGACATCTGCACAACCAGAGGAAAATTCAAAGATATTTTGAGGGTGGGGTTGATGTTTCATTTTATTGCAAATGCTGCTATTATTAAAACAAAAGGAAATGTAACTGTACTAACTATACAAAATGTTAGCAAGAGCCAGTTTACAATATCCATTTGTAATCACTACCAGTGTATTTGTCGTAATAAGAATGTTACGTCTTTTACTGAGCAAAGCACATTCATGTATATGGGCTTTTCTGGTAGGCTACCATTCCAAAATGGACTGGCTGATCCAACTATTGACTCTTTGGAATACAACTGCGAGAAAGTGGACTGGGACAAGTTTGTTGCTTGCTTTGTACAAACGTCTCTGTAAGAAATGTGTAAGCTTGAATCATTAAGCACATAAGGCGCCTAGGACCTGGTGCTCATTTCGTTTGTACAGCACACACCCTGGCATTGGCGTGTTTGTGAGAGAGAGTGACCCACCAAGGGTTAAAGATGCCACGGGGACCTGGGGAAACAAAGGAAAAGTAACTTCCTCTGGTGACCCCTCGCATGAGAGGTCACCATAGGAAGTTACAGTGACTGACAGAAATGCGATGCTGTTACTGGCTGACACTTCTGTCAGATTGTCTGACCTAATGGCGGCAGCCACAACGGGATAATGCATCTCACCAATGTTGTGGTGGGACGGGACCCTGGCTCAACACCACTTTTGGGAGACTGCTGGGCCGGGGCCCAGCCCACTAAAAGCACTAGTTGTAGCACCCGAGCTTCTATCCTGGGCTAGAACCAAAATCTGGGCTACAGCTCCCCGCCTCTCCAGCAACACCTGTGGGGGGTAAGGGGGTTACTTTTACAAACGGCAAGCCACCCATCATATCCCGGGGGATTTAGCGGGCCTGGAAAGGACGCTGAATGAGTACTCAAATTACAGTGCATTTGGAGCTCTAAAGTGGAACCAAACGACTAGCAGGAAGGAAGGTGCGCATGCGCTCTGGTGCGCCCTCAATGGAGGGGTCCTTGGGGCCTTCTGACTTCCCTGAAGAGAGGTGGCTCTTGTGGGGCGCTGCTTTTACTGAATGGGAGAGTTCCTGGCCTCCCAATTCGGATCTTCCGCAGGCGAGAGTGCTGAATGTTATCCACGAGAAGGACCTTCTTGCCGCAGCATTAAGCGCGATGTGTGCTAATTCAGACGCTGGCTGCAGGAATACTACCGCGCTGGAAGGAATTCAAATAATGTGATGAAATGTCCCCAGCTGCATCTGGGGGGCTTAAAGTTAACGGGTTTCCATTCCGGTTATTCGGCGTGGGCCTTTCATTTTTATTTCAAATATTAAAATGGTAGATCCCTAGCACTAAAATTGGGATTTGTACTTTTTCTAAAATGTAATGATGTGCTTATTTAAGCGGGCTCTTATTTGTTACTTGTTCGAGAATAGTTTTCATGTTTTACCAAGTAGCGTGTAGTTCAAAGTGTTGCTATTTTTATCCCATCATATATAACTATATTTTTTTAATTAAAGTTAATTCCAGGCGCATCAGTTGTCATCTTGGCGAAGCAGAGCAATAACGTGCTGAAAGGGTTGGGTTCAAATGGAAGCTCAACAACTAGTCCCAAATGCCACACATGTATAAATCGTTTTTCAAAAGGAGGAATTGATGGTGCTTGCGCGTGCTGACGCTGATGGTGCTTGCGCGTGCTGGTGCTGAGGGTGCTTGCGCGTGCTGATGCTGCTTGCACGTGTTGTTGATGCTGACGGTGCGCTCCTGCCAATGATTGGCTATAAGCGATGGGTCTGCAGGTGCCCGAGCTTAAACGCGCTCTAATGATGGCGCCCTTTGACCTTGCTCTTTGTCTCCCCAGGGACCCGCTTTCTTGAGGCCGCCCTGCGTCATTTGCGGCTTGCATACTGAACTGGATTAAAGCTGTCGAAGCAGAAGATTAGAGAATACATGGTATGTAATGAAGCCGTTGCCGCTTTGCATAAAATGACAAACCAATCGATATCGCCGCCTCTCTTTTGATGGGCGAAGGGCTCTGTCATTGGATAGGATGCTGTATTACGTTATAAAATGTGTGCATGTCGATTTCTGCTGGAGCTGCGGGAGTGCTGTGTTTCATTATGTCTCGCTCGTGTGATTAAGGGCGGCTGAAGGGGATGGCCCCAGTATTTTCCGTACGGCTCGCTTATGAAGTGAGCTGGTGAGGTGGTTGCACACCTAGTGAAAGGCTGGATAACCGGCCTCCTCAGAGAGCCCGTCGGCAGATGTCTTGGGTTCCGCACTCTGAGAGCGCTGTGGATCAGAGTGCGGGTATCAACAGTATTCTATCCAGGGCAGTTTCTAGCCAACTTGGTGCCCAGGGCAAGAATGTGTCCCTCCCCTCCGACTGGGACACTTCACTCCCAAACTACATTTGTGTCCTGCGACAAAATCCCTCCTCAATATGAATAAATAATTGTTATATAAATGAAGCTGGTTTCGTTGCATTGTAATGCGGGTCCACTGGCCACTGCCCCGGGATTGCAGATGTTCTGTTCGTACCACCTCACTTGTATTTCGCATGGGGCAATACTAGACTAACCGTATGAATTATTTTCTGATGGAAGGTTATCATTCCAAGATGGACAGTCTCGTACACTCTTATTGTACTCTTTCAAAATACCTCTATGACAGTGGGAATGGGGACAAATGGCACCAGTGAGGGTTCATGTATGCTTTGCATTAAATCACAGAGCATTTCCAGACTATAACCATGATCAGAGATCTCTATATTGAATAAACAAGTCTGTGATGAAAGGATTGGATGTGTGAATCGGTAAATTCAGAACAGATGCATGGCTTGGTGCTCACATCACTGTTAACAACACTCACCCTAACATTCAAATGTTTGTAATCATAAACATACATACTCATTTGGACAGCAAGTTTTTGGATGTGAGAATAAAATGGCTGCAGCATCAGCCACTCAAATGGGATACAAGGGCTCTTTTGCACTTGTTTCGGAAGAATATTAGATGAGACAGGCCTCAGTCTTGGTGTGGGCGTGCCCAACCGCCAATACAGAAACCTCTTTTGGGAATTATTTCTATAGACAGGACAGGATACTCAGAAGAGACCCAATAAACAATGCACAGAAAGGCTACACAGAAAGGATTGCATCACTTACAAACTGCAGCCTGATCAGTATAAGCTGGTGAAGCGTTTTAAACAAAACCGGCTTCTAATGCATGGTAAAGGGTCCACAGTTCTTCAGACACTACCTCCTCACTATTATGCAGGCCTCTGGGGTTATTTCTGCAAAAACGAGCAGGCCCATGCTTTATCTAACAGCTGGCATTAGCATCTCTTATTAATGCTGGCCTGTAGCTAGTGAAAATCATGGTGTGGCAGTGTAGAAACATTTTGGCGTGGTGGATGTATAATTTGAAGCAACTTCTTTGATTGTTTTATGCATTTAAGTGTGGGCACAGTGTGGCATGTTCGTCAAAGCTACGTACACAAAACGTTCCGCTATGCTATTGTATGGACATTGGACACTTCAGCCAAAAACAGGTATATTCAGGAGTGCCACATAGATGCCATTAACCAACAGGGTGGTTGTGTGTGCAGTGCACAAAACATTGCAGCACACCTATCACTGCATTGATTTGCCATGGACTACTGTCTGCATGGTGGCACACATTGAACTCTACTTTCCTAATTAAGGTGCCAAGTGACATTGAGTTGCCATCTGGTGTGTGTGCTAGGCAGTGGCTGGCTTGTTTAGAAAATTAAGACCTTGGGTGCTGAGCGGATGCCTTTAGTCCATGTCCCAAAGCAGCCACTAGAATACTTAAGCAAGAAAATGACAGTTAACCTTCCCAGGGATGCGCCATATGTAACTAAAAAGTAATATACAAAAAAAAACCTTTGTGTCCGATAAAGAGACATGAAAATAAAGAAAACGGTTTAAGAAATGTTCTTTGTGGCATTTTAATTCTCTTTGAAGAATGCATAGGTTTGGTCAGCTAACTGATACTTGTGCTGGCCTGGTGAATAAAAATGCCCCATGTTCAGTTCTTAACACTGAAATGTTAAGCACGTACTGTGTAAAAACAGTGGCTTGTTAAATGTGCCATCACTTATAAATTGCCCCACTTGAAAGGCTGTCGGCACAAAGAATAAGGGGCCCGGGGTGTGTGACTCCAGAGCATCTCACAATCTGTGTTTGCAATGTGCATTCCTTGGTTTGCATATTCCGAACGCATCGCAGTCATCCACAAATTGGCAGAGAGCAGCCAGCCGAACATCTCAGGCGCAGTCACCGGCACAGCAGGTTGCTTAATCTTTCGTCCAGCAAGCTCAGGGGCAGCATTCTGGGTGGGCCCCATACTGTGCCCCCCTCCTTAGCTATTTAACTCTGCGCCCCGGGACGTTGCCAGCTCTGCCCAGGCCAAGAAACTGGGCTGACTCTATCCTCTTTGAGCGGGAGGGCTGGCAAAGCATTGCTGACACTGCTCAAGTTGCTAGAAGGCCGCTTGGTCAGCACACCTGACGCCCCTATATGAGTGCGTGCATTGTGGAGCTCAAAATCTACTATGCTATCCTTCGTACTGAAAGCTGCCATTTCAGATCGTGTTCCAAGATGGTGGTTATTTCCCACTAAGATAGTGATGTGATATGCAGCGGTGTACCACCTTTCATGACTGCCTAGCCAATACTTTACTTCATTTTGGAAGTCCATTTTTTCAATAAATATACTTATCCCAAGATTGTCTTGTTGTTGCTTTACAAAGGGATTGTGTGAAAAATAGTACATTTCATATGGCATCATCAAAATATGCACTTGCCACGAGCCACTGGCCGGTGATAATGATGGACTTTTGGCCAGTATGCAGTGGAGCAGGGAGTGGAGAGTTGTTTTTGTCTGTCTTGCATCTTGCAACTTGATTTTGTTGCCCCATACGTGCATGGGGGCACAAAGGTTACTGTACTTGCAAAGCATGACGCAATTAAAGTAGCCTTCATTTTGGGTGCACTATGCAAGCCCTGACGCACTGCTTCTTTTACATTCTGCGTGAATGGGAGCGAGCATTGCGTGTGGCGTTGACACATTTTGCGCGCCATCTCCACGTAGGTAACGCAGAAACGCGTCCTTCATTTGCTGAACATCAATAAGCAGAGAAGGGAAGACCCCATTGGCGCACAGATCAGTGCACATCTCATGCGTGTCGGGCTTAATTTCTAGTCCATGCGCTCGGCTGGCGAATGCAAATGGCTCGGAGTCATGTCATTAGCATGATTAGCGCAGGTATGTGACGGAATGATGGCAGCGCTTTCAACATTTAACTGCCCGGCCCTTTAGGGATTCTGAGATGTGACCTACAGCAATGTCACTGGCCTGCCTGCCTGTCTCTGGGGATTTAGCTGCTAGGCCCAGGACAATTTCATCTGCATAGGGCAGAAAATGGACTGCAGAACGTATCTTGCCCAGAGTGCGGCGTCTGCAACTCCCCCACCCCCGCTCCTCCCCCGTTCCATCTATGGTTCCCAGGCATGCAAAAGGCACCCAAGTGTCCTGTGGGGAAACCTGCCCGCCAGCGGTTTCTGTCTGGCCTTGGATTTTGGGGTGAGTGTGTAGTGGGGAATTCTCCCGACTCCGTCGCCCTTTAAAATCCCAATCAAGCCAATGAGACGTTTCACACAAGCACAGGCAAATATAACAAACACACATGTGCAAGAAATGCCCTGATAAGGTGTGGAGCACAATGACTATTTTCTCCTATGTGCTTGTGTGATTTTGTTTTGGCCCTTGTATTTCTATTACCCTCGCTTATCCCATCGGGGGGTAATTGATAACTCCCGGCTGGTCTCCTTAGGTTATCCACACGCTGCTGCTCTCGGAGGGAGCCGTAATGAGTTGGATTCTGTGATGTGTTCCGCAGTCGTGGAGCAGTGTTTCGGTTCATGCCAGCTGCTGAGGATGGACCACTGGGAGAGAGGTGGGCAGAGCTCCAGATCAGAGGCGTGCCTGCCTGGTCTACTTGCAGAAATCAGGTCAAGGCTGCAAACACCACCAGGGTGTAACAGGTGCGCATTTGTAGGGCCTTTTGTGCCACCAGCTTTCAGCCCAGTGGCAGGAGGTGCACCGTCCACACAGAGCATCTCTGCGGTAGTGCTGCCTGATGTCAAGACGGCCTATATGGGGATAAGGGTTCTTTTCAATTACGGGAGCGGACACCTGCAAAGAATGTATGGATCACAAAGAAAATGGTAAAATAGATGATTTCACTTGGCTGAAAGTACAGCAGAGGTGAAAGAGAACTGATTTTATTCCCTAGATAATCATTTTACTCCCTGCGTCCCAACATAGGGAGTACAATTCTCCTTCATATTTCTATGAAGAGCCCAGGCGGGATATGATATTAGAATGACCACCTTAACTGTAACCCTTTTGGTATGTCCCAACTGTGGGTGCCGTGTCCTTTCCTAGTTCAAAACGTGTTTAGTATCAACTACACACACAATGCTTTGCTCGGTATTTGTTGGTTGGTTGTCTGAATTAAGGAGGTGCTCCACTGACCGGTGTGGACTTGCGTCAGTTACCGGCTTCATGGTTTTTACAGCGGTGTAGCCAGCGTCGGTGTCGTGAGCCACTGTGTGCAAAGACTCGCACCCAAGCTAGGCTATCGCAAAATGTATCGCTTTGTCTCTGTAGCTACATTGTGGGGTTAGAAGAGCCAGACTACGTCTTTCCCACTGGTTAAGGAAGAAAGCAGCAAAATGAAACAAACTATACAATGTGGGACCGTTGACCAAACGGAGTGCAGGAGGCTGCACCCTTATAGTGCAGAAATCTTGGAGTCCATAATACTTGCACCAAATCGAAGACCTCATGCTTGGTTAGCTTTACGGGGCTAGGGTGACAGCCAAATAACTGACTGGGGATGTCGGACCTTTAAAAACTGATTGGTAGTGTTAACACCCCTTTATATACCCCAATACCCAACAGTGATTTTTCCAAAGACCCCAATAACTGCCAGCTTGTGTGTCTATCAACCATGTGGATAAGCTAACGGATACGAAGTGACCTCCTGGTACAGATGACCAATGAGCCTTAGGTGAGTGAAGATGCTCTTTACTAGGTTGTAGGTTACAAGTAGTAAGTTACAGGTGCAATCGGGACATGGGTAGGACACATACATCAGGAGACATCTACAGGCACCCTCTCTTTCAGGCCCACCTCAGCTGACACTCTTGGAACACACTGTACATAACATACTCTCAGCATTCTGCATCCAAGCACTCGTAACATTCCAAGCTCACATAGCAACAGGAGGGAAGCCAATTACAAGTCACAACACTAACACCACTGTGGCCGTCAGTAAATGGGCCTAACGTGCAGTAACGGACTGTGGGCAGTGATGACATCCAAATGACTTCCTCCACATTGGTTAAGCACCCGAAAGCCGTGGTGGAAGTGTAAGAAAACAAGCAGTGGAACTATGTGCCCTGCTGGCCAGTCCCCCACAAACCCCCATCACACCCCCCTGACGCGCAATACAAACGGCCTTTCCACCTGCACCCCTGTGCAAACGCTGAAGGAAACGCATGACCTTTTATTCATTGTCCCCCACAGCATGCAGCTTTACACACCCTACCCATTCAAATCACCCAGCATTCGCCCTCTTAAAAGGTTAGTCACCCCTCCCACCTACCCATTAACTGTATGTAAAGCTGTGCCTGCAGTAGTTTCACGTTATGTTGCTAAAACGCAAAAGAAACTTTCTAATTACTGCAGGAGAAAGAGCTATGATGCAACTGGAATAATAACAGCAACCCATCAGACCCACAATAGGTCACCGTGATATGAGGTTGGAGCTGATCCAACAGGTCGCATGTTCGAATCTCCAGTAAGGTGAAAGCAAAAAACAAACTCGCATCGCTGTGTAAGGGAATGGCATACCAACGGAAGTGCACGTTTCAACTTCTTCCTAGACTTTTTTTTTTAAATAATAATTTTATTAATTTTTATAACAAACAAAACATAACCATCACACCTGACAGTTTCGGTTACAAGCTTCTCAAGCATACATTTGCATATTATTTATTACTGTCTTACCCCCTCCCCCCCATTTTAACTCGAGCTTCCACTTCCGTTCATCGGATTACCCTTCTGGGGTTAATCCCCTTCTTCGTTCTCGGATGTGTCATGTTCACTAGAATTGGCATGGGAGGATCTCGATAATGTAGCTACCTTATGTCTCCATGCTGTCAGAGGCCCCACTTAGTTATCCTCCTCTCTACCAGCTGCCTCATACCATGCCACTGTCTCGGCTTACTCCCATTTCAGGAGGTCGTGCCACCATAACTCTAGTCTGGGTCTGTGGGCTCCTTTCCAGCTCATGGCTATTCTTCTTTTGGCCAGGATATAGGCCAGGTCCTTAAGTTTGCAGGCGTGTTTAAGGTTGCCTGGTCTGGTGAATCCCCCCAACATGCATGCCCATATAGATTCCATATCTAGCTTGATTCCCTTTTCCAATAATCGTAGCTTAACTTCCTCCCAGAATTTTCCCACCTCTGGGCACGCCCAGAACACATGGATCATCCATGCATCCACCTCCCTGCACTTGGGGCATTTTTCTTCTTTATTTCCAAAACTGGAAACCTTTCTGGGGGTCATTTATGCCCTATGGGTGACATATCACTGTATCTGCTGCAGCCTTGCATTCCTAGACACCTTTTTGTGATATTTGAGCTCTTTCCCACTGCCCGTCTTGCATAGGTTCTCCCGCTTCCTCCTCCCAATCACATCTCAATTGGAGCAGCTCCTTTCCCACTCTGGACATCACCAGCTCATAGATCCGGGATTTTTCGCGCCCTCCCTCCGAGATATCATACATAGTTTCTATAGCAGTGTCAGGTTGTTCTGCTAGTGCTATTTCAGACCACGTTTCTTTCACCCGTTTGATTATTCTTGTATGTGTGATATATTGCCCCATGTGTACCCTAGTCTCGTCTACTATCATTTAGAAGTCCAATGCCTTCCCTTCTTGCCATACATCTCCCGGGGATGCCAGCCCCACCGGCTCCCAGTATTTGAGGGTCCCTTTCTGCAATTGCTCACCCCCCCCTGCATAGCGCCACAAGTGGCGCCTATGGGGAGCATGGGGTTGAGTTTCCCCATAGCTCGGCATGCTTTGTGCCATATCTGCCAGCCCAGTTCCAGCAATCTTGGTCTCCCCCGTAACTCTAGTGTGGGTAGCCAAATCAATTCTTTTAGAAAATAAGGGTCACATTCACCCTGCAGTAATCTAGATTCTGCTGTCTCATCTTCGGACAGCCAACCAAGCGACATATTGTAACTGCCCTGCCAAATGGTACATCTCAAGGTTCGGCAGGTTTATGCCACCTTTGTCATGCGTGTTCTGTAGTTTCCACGGGGGCACTCTATTTCTGGAGTTGTGCCACAAAAAGCCTCTACATATGCTTTCGAGTTTATTGAAGAACCGTTGGGCAACATGTGTGGAATGTTTACGAAAGCAATGTAATAGCCTAGGTAGGACTACCACCTTAAGCAAGGCCGCCCTTCCCACCATGGCTAGGGGGAGCTTTGCCCAGAACCCCATGCTATTCTTGATTCCCTCCACTGCTCTCTGTGTTATATTTATGCTCGTCTTCATTCGTATGATATATGTTGATCTCCAGGTAACTGAATGTTTTGGTCTCCCAGGCTATCTGCAAAATGTCTAAGCTCTCCCTTGGGACTCCCCTGTAGCTCCCCAAGGGGAACATACATGATTTTTTGGGGTTCACCGCTATGCCCGACAGTCGCGTAATGCTCCATCACCTCCAGGATGTATTGCAAGTTCTCTTCTGGGTACCGTAGATACAGCAGCATATCATCCGCATACGATATCAAGTGCGGTCCCCCCTTAGTGTAGACCCCTGTTTCTTCGTATTGCTGTCTCAAGTAGATCGCTAATGGTTCTAGCGCGAGGATATACAGCATTAGGGACCATGGACAGCCCTGTCTCGTGCCTCTGCTGAGTTGCCACTTATCTGAAATGATCGCTCCCATCTTGACCCTGGCGGTTGGTGAGCTATACTCCACAGGTACCCTGGCCCCATTCCGTATTCTCTCAATGCCGCCATCATCCAGGGCCACCTTACGGAGTCAAAGGCCTTCACTGCATCTAGCGAGACTATTGCTATTTCACTTGGGTCACCCTCCGCCTTTTCTATAATATGGTGGAGCCTCCTGTGGTTATCGGATATGCTTCTGCCTGGGACATATCCAGTTTGGTCGGGGTGTATGAGTTTGTTTATTACCCTCTTCAGTCTATTCGCTAGCATGGCCGTGAGGATTTTACTGTCCTGGTTTAGCATGGATAGGGGTCTATATGACCCACATTCCATGCTTGGCTTGTCTGGTTTGAGAAGTGGAATAATCATCGCCTCCCTCAGGGATTCCGGCAGTCTCCCTTTCTCTAGGCCTTGTTTAACATTGCCAGTATTCACTAGGGAGCCCATCTGTCCCAGGGGCTTTGCTCGTGGGAAAATGTAGTACCACTGTCTCTAATTCCTCTATTGTGATTGGGGCATCCAGGTGCTCTGTCTTCCTCATTCAATTTAGGTAGTACTATATCCTCTAGCGTGCCTTGTATCTCTTGCTCTGCAGTTTCCCCTACATCTTCATAGAGGCGTTTATAGAATCTAAGGAGTCCCTCATTCACACTCTCTTGGGTGTTCCAGACTTGGCCTGCTTCTCCCGTTATCTCCTTAACCGCTGGTCTTGGTGTCTCGTTCTTGTATAGCCATGCAAGCAGCCTTCCCGGTTTATCACCCCCTGCGTGTTGTCTTTCAATTTATTTTTTGTAGTTCAGGTTGTATAGCCTCTCCCAGAGCCTACTACACGCCTGTTGCAATTGGCTCGCCTGTTCGGCATTTTCCTGTGAGGCACCCTCTCTTTTCATAATTGCTTCTAGTTTCTTTTCTGTCTCCTGTAGCTCTCACACTATACCTCTTTGGAGCCCTCTGGATTTTGATATGGCCGCCCCCCTCACTACCAGCTTGAAGGCCTCCCGTAGGGATCCCTCTGACTCCACACTTCCTGTATTATTTTCAAAATACCCAATTAGCTCCTCCTTTAGGTCCTCTCGGAATGCAGTATCTCTCAGTGCCTCGGCTCTAAGCCTCCATGTTGGGATCCTGGTTCTAGGGGGCTGATGTTGCCACTTCAGGACCAGGGGGGAGTGGTCCGATTAATATTCTCACCTTATATTCTGAGCCCATCATTTCCCCAGCAAGTTCCGAAGCGGCGAACATATAATCCAGTCTCGTATATAGGTTGTGTGGGGCAGCATAGTGTGAGTAATGCCTATCATTAGGGTGTTGCTGTCTCCATATATCTTCCAGTCTGAAGTCTCTCAGCAGAGCTTGTAGCATTTTCGCTGCGGGGGTGGGCTTATTTAATTTGGTGTCTGACCTATCCCTTTTGGGGTTCAGCATGCAATTGAAGTCCCTACCCCATATAACTGTGCCTCCTATGTGGGGGCTGATTTTACTATATAGTGTCTTAAAATAGGCCACTGTGTCCTGGTTAGGGGCATAGGTATTTATAATGCACAGTTCTTTATTCTCCAACAACCCCTGGATCACTACCATCCTCTCGTCCGGTTCCTCCGTGGCCTGTAGCAACTGGAAGGGCACATGTGGCGCCACCCAGGTGATTACCCCCCTGGCATATGCCGAATACATTGCTCCCATGGTGGTCCCCCTCCATTTTTTCTTCACCACCTCTAGTTTCTCTTTGGTGAGGTGGGTTTCTTGCAATAAGGCTATGTCTACTTTTTGCCTTCTCAGGTACATCATCACCTTGTTTCTTTTCAGATAGCTGTTGAGACCTCTGACATTCCAGGTTACTATTCTAAGGTCTCCCATTGTCTTCCATACCCTTCTCCCTCCGTGTCCTTCCCTTCGAATAGCTTGGCGTGGTTGTGAGCTCGTTCCCCATTTAATTTCAACATAACACCCCCAACTACCACTCCATCCCCCATCTCCACAACTAAATGCACTACACACTTCCCAAATCCCTGGCCCTCCCCCCACCCATCCCGTTCCCAACTGTTGCCCAGCTCCATCCCTGGATCTGAGGCTGTCCCACATTTTGTCCTTTCTCTGGGTTGCCGATATTAGGAGCCCAGCAGGAGGTTACTGGTCTGTCGGTAACCTAACTAAACTATCTGTGGGGGGGTGAGAGCGAATTCATCAAGATCCCTGCAATTTTGTGCTTGTGCGCCATGCCCGGTCAAATCTCTTAATTTAACCTATATTCAAGTCCCAGTGTCTGGTTTTACAGCACTTCGATTACTGCATGCGCTATCTTACTTGTCTGATCCATCTTCTTTCGGGTTGCCTGTTTCCGATGGGCAGTTCTGGGTGTCCAGCCACTCTGTCGCGTCCTCAGGGGTGTTGAAGAACAGAGCTCTGTTTTTGTGATGGACCTTCAGTTTTGCCGGAAACATCTGCATATATTTTTAGCCCGCCTCTCGTAGTCTTTTCTTCACTGACCCATAGTTCATTCGTCGTCTCTGCACCAAGAGTGTGTAATCCGAGTACGCTGTAATGTTCGCTGAAGCCCTTTGTATCGTGCCTCCTTTTCGAAAGTGTTCTAGGATCTTATTGATAATTCAGGATTTTGGCAATTATTGGTCTGGGGGGCTCCTGGCAGTGGTCTCCTTGTCAAGGCTCTGTGCGCTCTTTCCACTGCAAATCCTTGGGTGAGCGCCCCTCCCCCTATTTCTTGCAGTAGCATCGTCTCAACATAGTCCATTGGGTTTGATCCCTCTGCGCCTTCAGGTGGTCCCACAATACGAATGTTATGTCTCCGAGCTCATCCTTCCGCTTCCTCCGCTCTATTTTCCAGATTGCTCACATGTTGTTTCAGGATGTGGACCTCCGATGTATGAGCCGCACATGCAGCTGTGTTTGGAGTCACCACTTTTTCCAGTTCGCCTGTGCGTTCTGCTAACGCTCTGACATCTTGTCTGAGTAGATTAACTTCCTCCTGGACTGCGCCAACTTCCAGTGCTGCCTTAAGTTCAACAATGGCTGACTCCAGTTTAGTTTCCCATGTTAGTTTCAGGTCCGCAATTGCTTACAGGATTTGTTGATCTTTGCGCACTGGGGTATTGTCCGCGGGGGGGGGGGGGGGTTTCTCCTTGGTCCTTGCCCCTTCCGTCAGCTGCGGTGTTCTTGCGTATTCCTCCAGCGTTGGTTTTTTCCATTTTGTTTTTGTCTGTTTATTCACCATCTCAATGTTGTTGTGAGTCTTAGTTCTGCTAATTGGCAGCGTGGTCTCTGGCTCACCAGATTTGTTGTGTAGTTAACTGTGGCGCCTGGGAAAGGCTTGGGTTTGGGTCCACTTATATTGTTTGTATAATCCCTCGAATGGGTTGTGCTCTCCCACGTCTCCTAGCCGCTGCCATCACTATTGCCTCTGTATGCCGGCCTTCACTTGGCCGTGTCAACTTGTCCGCCCTTCAGGTTTCGTGGTCCCATGTTGGCCTTGTGTCTGACCTGTCGTTTCTTTGCGTGCCGCAGGGCCTCTTTTTGATGTGTCTAACAGTGCCTCACATTGGCATCGTTGTGTCCTTGTGCAAGGATCCGCTCCCAGCCTCTGCATGGCATGCTCCATGATTGCCTCGCCTCTTGGCCCTGCTCTGGTACGTCTGCCAGTGTCCTTCGTTGGGTCCCTTATGTTTGTGCCTCTGAGCACGCTCTCCGTTTCAGCTCACCATGCTCCGTTGTTATTGCGTGCTGGCTGCTTGATTCCAGTTGTTTACGGGACGTGCTGCGTGCTTGCCTTGTATGGTTTTTGTGGTAGATCTCCTGGCAGTGGGTACATTGTTTGTGTCCCCTTGTGTGTTATGTTGCGCAGTCTTCCGAGGCTTTATTCCTCCTTCTTTCACATGGGTTATGTTCTCAGCTTCCCCATTTGGTTATTCTGCAGTATTTGGGCTCTCCCTGGTGCCATGTTCTCCCTTCTTGCAGCGTGTTGTGTCTGTGTGGTCTGAGGGCTATGCTGTGTCCTTATGCATGCTGCAGTATTGTGGGCAGATTGCGTGTTTTGGTCACAGTTTAGTATTAGCCCAATCTTGTGAGGACTTCTTCCCACTTCCCCCTGCGGTCTGCACTGTGCACTTGCTCATAGTTATAGTGCAGTTTACTAGATTGTGCCAGTCCAGCACCAGAGCAGCTCACCCAGCTCTCAAGGCGTCGGGCCCTACCTGCTGCCTCTCCTTTGGTCGGGTCGCCTCAGAGCCTCAATCAGCTACAGCCGCCGTGATCTTCCGACGTGGTTTCCTGCACGCGTCTGTGCTTTGAGTCTTTATTACATCCAGTATTGTGTGTCTCGCGCACCAACGGAGAGTGGCAGTCTTCCTCCCTATGCTGACTTTAATTTTGAAGGCGCCGCCTGCGCTTCACCTGTGCCAGCTTTGTGTCATAAAGTGTCGGCGGCAGTGAATCTGCTTAATATGCAGGTCTTTGAGGTACCCCTACCGACGGTGCTCACCTTGTGCCTCTCTTCATAATGTCCCACCATTTGTACAGGGTATCATGTCTTTATTGTTCATGAGGCAAACATGTGCGCCAGCGGCCATGCAGAGGCTTGCAGAAACTTTGTAACCATGTCACGGGCTAC
This sequence comes from Ambystoma mexicanum, assembly GCF_040938575.1. Taxonomy (NCBI): domain Eukaryota; kingdom Metazoa; phylum Chordata; class Amphibia; order Caudata; family Ambystomatidae; genus Ambystoma; species Ambystoma mexicanum. The sequence goes on along the minus strand of NC_090933.1, from coordinate 781,553,340 downwards.
AATATTGCTTTGTCGTTGCGGGGCTCCCGTTCTATCTTCGTTGTGCTCGCTTGGCCTTTCAAAGGGGACGCACCATCCAGCACCCCCCGAACTCTCCGGCACTCCGTCATGCTGCTTTCTAGCGACAGCATTTAGTCCCGGGCTCTGCAGCACCACAGCTATATGCGGTCTCTCCAGTGCAGAGGCCCTTGCTTTCGGTACTTGCATGCAGAAATGTTAGTTTCCTTCTCCCAGCCTTGCGATTGCATCTGCCAAGCTCGCTGAGGTCTGATCACTCCTCGAGCATGTCACAGCTGCCCTGCTTCTTTATTCGTCTTGATCAGCCTCGCGGCTCCAGTCCTTTTTACCACCTACTCACCATCTTCCTTTTCTTTCCCTGCCTAGATGCTCCGCCGCTGCTTTTGCTTGTGTTCGTCAGACAACGTGTTGGATCACTTTATTTTCACGCACACCTCATTCCTTACACCTTTGTACGCTTGGCTTTTCAGTATTGCGCTTCGCTGCAGTCTGTATTCATGGCTTTTTTTTAAGGATTATTAAGGATTGGCAGGAGCTCTTGGAATCGTGACCTCTCACATGGCTCTGTAGCCACGCCCCCCAACTTCGTCCTAGATTTTTTTATTTTAAAACGAAACCATTCCATAACGGTTTGTTTTCAAAATAAAAGTATAGGAACGGTAAAACTTAAACAATAAAATAGAAGGGCACCAATCCCAACATGTGCTGCCCACTTCGACCACTGGCCCCAAGCATGGCTGGTGGTTATGCTTACATCGCAATAACTGGCCATAGGAGGCCAATGTTCCAGCACCTAACTGTGCTTTCAAACTCTCAGCTTTCAGAAAAGAAGACTCTTTTTTGCTAACGGGTTCTGAAAAGATGTGAAACATTGAGGCCTTCTTGGACTGACCCTTTGTGTTATTACTTTGCTGACTGTGTTGGAGAGCGGGTAGTGAACCTAAGGTAAAGATAACCTTTTGAGTGAATGCTGGACAGTTTCTCAGCTTTTAGCCACCTCCATAGCATACGTGAGCAAGTGCTGTACACTCTGAGGGTCGGATTGGCCACACAGCCTTTCGGCCCGTTGCTGGGCCGAAATCGTCCCTGGGAAATGGGGGCTGGTTTGGAGAAAAAAAATTGGAAATATATATATATATATTTTTTTTCCATTTTTTTTTTTTTTCTTTCAAAAAGCCTTTCATCCTTCTTAGGTCGATAAATGAGAACCAACAGAGGTTGGGTGATATTGTATGCATATTTGTTCCATGAAAAAGAGCTTATGCGTAAGTGCTATACAATAACATATCATTTGGCCTTGGACGTCTGCTTGGATTCACAGTAATTTAGTGTATTTACGACACAATGCTATTTGACGCCACTTCCTTTTTTTCCAAGGGTGAAAGTCGGAGCCGGCCTTAGGGGAGGGGGCGAGCCGGGCGACCGCCCGGGGCGCCACGCCCCCTAGGGCGTCTTTTGCCCCTGCCACGCCAGCTCGGGCGAGTCTTTCAAGGGCTCCCCGAGCTGGCGTTGTGGGGCAAGGCGCAGCAGGCGGCCTTTTACTGTAAAAGGTGCCTGTGGTGTGGGTGCATTTAAATGCGCCCTTCCGCCGTGGACACTTTTCATAAGAAAAGGCGCCATTAGCCACCCACCACGCCTGCTCTGGGGAGTCTTGCAAGCGCTCGCCCAAGCTGGCGTGGTGGCAGAAGGTGTGGCAGGCGCCTCATTGTCATTGAATGAACCCGCGATGGCGGGCTCATTCAATGACAATGGGGTGCTAACGGCACCTATTTAATCTCCTCGCCAAAGCGAGGAGGTTAAAAAAAAAAAAAACATGAAATTGCCCATCCTGGCCCCGTCCCCTTCTGCCCCGGCCCCTGTTAACCAGGGGGGCGCGGTAGGCGCGAGGCGGGGCGCCAGTTCGCCGAGGGCGCTGCTGCCCTTAAGGCCGGCCCTGGTGAAAGGTTGTGGGGGTCAAATTACTTCACTTTGTGTGATGTCATCAGAGGTCAAGGGTCGTGAGGCAAGGGGTGGCCCACTTTTTTGAGGCTACGTGTGGGCCACTTTTTTTGGGTGACCGGGCCTATTTCTTGTCCCAGTCCGACCCTGTACCCTCTGCCAGATCTCTCCGAGCTTCCAAGCGAGGCAGCGTTTTTACCTCGTGCTCCCTTCAATGCACGAATTGGTCAGCAACTATAGAAAGCTGACGGGGGTCTCAGTGGCCCCCCGTGTCCAGCATTCGAAGCATCCCCGCCATCTCCAGTGGAGGTGCCAGGTTTAGAATCCCCCTGCATACATGCGCAAGGTCGGCCATTTTCTCCACTTCAGCGGAAGCGTCCTCGTGCTAGCAATTGCTCTGCAGTCAGCAATCGCATTACAAGACCCAGCTCACATAGGACGTACCCAGGGAAAGCAATACATGGGCAGCAAAACCAACCCGGGCGCGGGGTCTCGCTGCAGAAACGTTGCACCTGACCAAGTGCAATGTTCATGGTATTGGATCTATTGTCTTTGTGCATAACATGTTTTCTTTCAGTGCATTTGTGCACATGGGCGATGTGTGGTCTGGCGCCAATGCTGTCCCTTAGTAGCAGTAATGCAAAAAGGCATGCAAATACATGTTTTGGGCGATGGCAGTTTTTGCACTAGACTGCACCTGCTCAAGGTTTGTGTAGTGAGGCCCCTGGCGTGCAGGTATTGCGGTCACTATTCGATCTTACACCCACGCTATGTTAAAGCAAATAAGGTGCCTTTTGTGGTTAGGGGTGCTGATGGAGCTACTCTATTGAAGACCTTGCAACGTATGGGATTATCTGATAAATGTTTAAGGAGCTTGGTAAAGCCACCCTTTCATGCGCAGATCATTCGAGACGGCCTTCTGAAGGATTTTGGCTCTCTTGGGCACAGCTAGTCTCGCCTCCGCTGTTGGCCACCTGCCTTCCCGTCCATCCTCATCAGTTCGTGTGGCCGCGCCTCCAGCCCTAATCCATTTGCTGGCCCAGCTGTTCGCAGCATGGCTGATTCAATAAACGGCTTTCCATTCAAGGTTGTCAGTGTTGACAGCAGCGGCTCTGACATGATCCATATTGGCCACAGGTTGCGCCGATAGTAAGTGGCTATTGCATATGCATATGGAATACAAATCGCGTGTGTGCGCGCGCGGCAGCACTTGCCTGGAACCCGGTTTGCTTTTTTCCTTTCTTGTCTTCCATGACGAGTTCTCTGCTCTTAAATCTACAGCTCTCCAGAGTATCTCGCATACCTTTTTAACAGGTATTGAATCTAAAAATCAGAAAACCGGTGTCCTGCTGTACAGTGCAACCATGGATGGAGCTATTCGTTTTTTGCCGGTAGAAACAGCAGCGCGGTGTGATGCTCTTCTTTCATTGGTTCGGATATTGGGGTTCTGGTTTTTCAGCACTATCAGTATTTGGAATGTAAACAAAATACGCTAGGATCACACTCCTCCTGGGAGGGTGCAGGCTGTAGGAGGAGGAGCTCCTCTGCCAAGGGGCGTGGCTAGGTCCTGCGTGGGTCCGCCCACGCCTCCGATAATTGAAAGAAATAAAAAAAGATGTAGGGTGACCAGACGTCCTGGTTTTACTGGCACACCCCCCTGTCCTGAGTGTTTTTTAAAATTAAAAAACCCAGACCTGGTGTTGGGGAAAGGGAGGTTGACGTCCCGATTGTGGATAAAAGGACAATCATTCGAAAGTAAATATACATCAAATCATTTCCAGAATTTTGCGGTGGCAGGTTGGACTCGAACCCCCAGCCCCATTCATGAATTGTTTGTGCTACAGAGACACGTTGAGAACAGCTATACAGAAAGGCATGTCATATCACCCAGAGCGATCGCTCCTTTTGTATTAACATGATTTAAAACTGCAAATTTTATAAGCAGAATCAGTGCTAGGAATACTGTGGGAGGGAGGATTTTAGTTCGGATTGGGGGGATGGGTTGAAGGACAAAATGCAGGGCTGGGGGCGTTGTGAGGGGGTAGTCCTTCATTTATGTTCTTGGCTGTCACTATTTTTTCTTGAAAATCTGGATCATTTATGGAACCCCGTGCCTGGCGAATTTGCATAAAAGCAAGCGAATTTTAGGAACATAAGAATGCCCACAAATTTAAATGTGAAACATTTCTGTGATCGTTGATTGCATAAGAAACCCCTTTGAGCGAGTAATGCAAGTTGAACTCTGTTAGGGTGAGTATTTTATGACCAATAAAAAGAGCAAATTCTGTGAATTATGGGACATATATACCCATTTGCACAGCCTTTGAAAGTTCTGTAAGGCATTGGCTGTTTATGCATCCAGTGTCCCGTGCTGAGTCTTCAGAAACACAGGCTGCCTGAATACTGGGCATCTGGACACATCAGAGTTCCGGCAGCGCTCTGGCAATTCAAACTGGTTCCCTGTGTTAATATCCCTGCAAAAATATCACCATACAAGAATGGCGCCGTTTTTTTGTGGTGATGTTAACCCATGGAGCCTGCGGGGGACACCCTCGCAACCCACACTCCCATTTACCCTGTACATTATCCCCACAAATAATGTCGCCTATGGCCTTTCCCGGCGACCATATATATATAGCGACATTTGTGGGGATAATATTACCTGATGCCTTCAAACTTTGGAGGAGCTCTGCGCCGTCTTGTTCCGGCCCATTTCCTTCGCTGCTCACTGTCATGGGGTAGCATAAGAAGTGATACTTTTGTATAAAAACACAGTATTTCTGAATACAAACATATCTCCACTTGCACAATATTCTTCTCTAGCTTATGCTGCCCGCAATGTGGGATCTAAATTGATGCAAAGCACTCGGGCTCCAGAGCCCCACACACAAGATACTTATCCACATTCTGGTTCAGAAGGCAGGAGCAGCCCAGGCTACAAGGCCGACAGCCAATAGGTGAAGACGGGCCATGGCGGCATCGCTCCAGATCACAGCGGAGGTGAGCCCTCACAGAACAATGTATCACTGGGCTCCTGAATATGGTGGTTCTTCCAGGTGCAGGACGATCTTACGCATCATTAGATGGCCACATAAATAATATCGTATGGAGAAGACATGCTAGTGCTTATTTTGATGGCTGCATACCCATAATGCTTCACTCTTTGGCTCTGCCTGGATGTGAACTTCCAGGGATTGACTGAAAAAGTGGCACTGTGACATGCAGCCCTACAGATAAAGACTGTATCGGCCACTTTAACTACCTAAAAATTGGCAAATTCTCCCAAACAATACAAATGGGGAGTATAAAGACTCCCAACAAAATATAGGAAAAAGACATGTAGCATCTTGCACCCCTACTTTCACCCTCACAGCTCCATGGGTATGTTTTAACCAGCAGTTCACGTAGTACCACAAGAAGGAAACGACTATTTCAACTGCCTGACAGTAAGAATTAAACCTGTATATTTTAATGTGCATGATTAACCAGGTGCAAAGAAATACGTAGTACAAAACAATTTGATTTTCATTTAAAACCCATTTTTACTCACTTAAAAAATACTGTCATTGGGAAATTGACTTAGATGTTTACTCCCCAAAAATCATTGTACACCCAACTTTAAAAAATAGGGAGTAAAATACTCCCACATCCAAATCTCACCTGGAGCACTGGTGACCTGCACCCTTAACTGAAAAGTCCTACTCTACGCCTATAAATGTCACACGGGATGCTCGCTAAGGCGTTCTGGGCTCACTGAGATGCCCCCATCACAGTGGGACTCTTTTCCACAATGTCCATTTTGGGGTCAAGGTTACACTGGGCCCTGAGTTGGACTACGGTAGATGTCTTCAAATTAACAGGTTCAATGTAGTACTAGCCACTGACTCTTCTGCGTGTCCTGTCTGTTTCAGTGCTGATTTCGTTTGAAAGGATTTCACTGTGGTGTTGCATCATTTCCCATCGGATTTCTTTCAAGGGAAGCCGATTTACTGCTTTTTGCGATACCCAATGTCATGAAATACCACAATAAAGCCTGTGTGCCTCTGTTGGTCACAGGTTCCTGGCCTCCTTCCATTTTCAGCCTGTTCCCTGAGAATGCATTATGAAAGTGGTCCCAGGTCAGTCTGTTGTCACAGTGTACGCTAAAATAAAAACCTTGATATAAGTTAATCACACTCTTTTCAGGAGCTACTGTTCATCACATGCTGCTTTGATCTCCGCTCCTGATGCTGCTAAACAAGCATACTCGGAATGGATTGGCAAATTGTCGACCAGCTGCATTCAGTGCAAAAATAGGTTGCTTTTGATGCTTTGGTAGGTCAGGCTAACGCCTTCCAGGCCACACAGACCTCCAAGGGACTCCGTACCACAGGATGGAGTCTAATGGTTGGGGCTAGGCAATATGATCCCAAGCCATGGCCTTGAACTAAACCAAACACCCACTGGGCTCTGAGAGTATCCCTTTCTTCTAAACCAATATGGCGGGCTCAAACATCTTCTATATGTTCAATGCAAAACAAATGACTCCTGCCAAAATAGTATTGAATTGTTTTATTTTAGTGTATTAATGTAGTTGCATTTTTGCATAGTACAATATACTCTAGAGTAGAGTTGGGAAGAGGGGGCATTCGTCCCAAACCCCCAAGTGCTTTCAGATGTGGTAGACTGGACCTTGCAACCTTCTGCAACCTCTGCTCCTTGGTATTACCCACACCTTACCAGTCCAGCGGCCACCACAGCGTTGGTATGGGATAAAATATGGAGGCTGATCGATAACCCCCAGCCATTTCATAGGGACCTACCGCTCTGGAACCTCTGCCCGGGATTCCCTAAAATTAGCAGAACCGCTGTGAACATTTGGGCAGCCGATGGCTACTCGACTCTGGACGATATGTCCGATATGGGCTCCTTCGTCGTGTGGCCTGATCTGTGCAGTAGGGGCTCAGAGAGGTTACAGGGGGAGGTGGGTGTTGCCATGGGCTACAGTGCAGGGAGGGTGGTGTATGCTTAGGCATTAAAATACTTTGGGAGGTAGACACCATCTTAATATTTGCGGCCATATTGAAATTGAGGCCTAGCTTCGCTCTGCAGCCAGTCGCAGCCTGAGCTACACACCTGGAAATAAGTGTATGCATGCGCGAATAGGGAATAGGTTGTAGCATGGGCACCAGTGAGAAAGGCAAGAGCTGCAGAGATTCATAGACCTTACATTGTCTTATGTTGCCAGCATTCATATCCTAGAAGGAATGTGCCCTGCAAGTCCACGAGGGGGTTGAGCGCTCTCTGCGAAAAGCGATTCCCACAAGGAGGGCACAAGCCTCCAACCTTCCTTGTCCCAGTCCTAAGTAATGGCACCCAAATGCCCCCATCCCAAGACCCCCAGCATTCCAAGGTACCAGTCAGTCCCAGACCACCGACCATAAAACTGTTAAACCCCTAATCGATCACAAAAGATCAGAACGCAGGGACCAGTTGCCTTCACCATAGGGGACATGATTTGTAGTAAAGTAAAACAACATAGCCAAAATGAGGGTGGGGAGCTTTGGACGTGTCTGGAATCGAGCTAGCGTGCGCATTGCAATGACCTTGAAGTATCCTCTTGGCTCATCTCTGCAGTACCAGGTGCACATTAGGTTAGAAATAGAGCCTGCATTGTTTTCCTTCCTGTAATTGCCAACTAGGTGTAGCTTCATGCAAGATGATGTGCAAGGAGAAACCCACGTGAAAGAAGACGGACAGATGGCCTGGGCCCAAAGGCCTGGTACCCCTTATGGAGCAGGTAGCCTATGTATAGGGTCTAGCCAACCAGCCAGTTGGATTAGTACATTATTTAATTTACGTCACTGATGACGCAGTGTACCTTCATAAAGTGTGGCTCATACTGATTTTTCCAGAACGTTCCGTGGCAGCAGAGTGCTTTGCTGGCGCATTTCTGTTTTAAGGGAAATAAACCTTTGTTCTCCTTGCAAGAGGTCTGCTGGGCCTTTTTCCCTAGTGGGTTGCTTTTTTTTCTGGTGTAAGCGTGGATGGGTTTCTCTACAGTAAGAAGTGTAATATTCTTGATAGGATGCTGCAGAGATTTTCAGGCAGGTTACCATTTTTTTGCAGGATTAGGGGTAGGTAGATCGGGGTGAGACTTGTAAGAGAATGTCAAGGAGATTTACGCAAATTAAGGAACACAAGCAAGTCTTCTGCGGATATGTGTGTAAAGGCCAGGGGAATTCAGATGCCCTGACGTTCTGTAATTACTTTGAGACCTAGAAAGATATTTACAATAAAAGGATGTCATCAAAAATGCATGAAAGCAAGTGCGCTCGCGTTAGAACAATTACCATAATCGGATTCTCAATTTCCAGACAGATTTGCCTTGTTCATAAAAAAAAAAAAAATCCCTCATCCAGAATTGCCTCGTTTTAAAGGTGATGTTCTGTAGTGGAAAACCCGAGGCGGTGAGGGAGGGGTAGCGCGACCCGTTCTGCAGCATCCTTGTTTCATCCAGGAGCCTGTGGTTAATTGCTTCCAGTAAACCATTTTCCTTTCTCTTTTATAATGTGATAGTGCCCCCCAGTTGTGAATTAAAGCTGCACCTTGAATGTTGTGGGCCGTGTTGAAGAAGACGCAGTGCCAGCCTGAGGAGATTGATCCTTCTCCTCAAAAGGCGAATGGAAAGTGGAGTTTGGCAGGGATGATTTGCAGGCCCTTGAAAGGGGACGCTTTCACTGCCCTTAGGCTGAGTGTGTATGTACACCCCTCCTCAGTCTTATTCTGGACCGACCAAAAGATCACTGGAGGCATTTTACTCTTACTGCGTATGGGGCGAGAAGAGGTGATCTAAACTGGATTTTTAGGTCGAAGGACAGCTTTTACTTGACACATTTCATATTAAATCTACTGCCTGTTCGTCAGAATTTGGCTTTGTGGATGAAATAATAATTCTAGTGTGTCTTGTCCTTTCTGCCCCAATGTTAAAGAAACTGTGATGCATTTCATTTTACCCTGGCCAAAATATATGAATAGGAGAAGGAACAACGTCCCATTTCTTCCATCCAGGAGTTTCGGCCTGCCCCGATGTTTTTATTCTCGAAACCCCTATATAGCGTGGACATTACAGAATTATTTACACGTTGATTGAAGAGTAAGAAAATCAGCAACATTACCATGCACATGATTTTATAGATTGTATATGTATATCATGCTGCCTTGATAATTGGGAGAAATTACCTTTTTAACATATGAGCATTTTATGTATTTTGCGAATTGTTTTTACTATGTGTAACTTTTGTGGCTTTCGTGGACAAATGATATATATTTGCTTGATATAAACTCCTTAAAAATGACCTAATGTTCCCTCTATACCCCCCCCAACCCCTATCTCTTGGTTTATGGAATTCTACATGGTTGTTGATCCCCACTCCAAACCCCCAAATCCTAAGGTCTCGCGATTTATCTTTGTCTTGGCAATCGAGGCCCTGGGGCATGGGGGCTGGGGGGTTCACCAGGACTGAAATTATTGTGACAAGCTGTAAATATCGTGCTGTTTGTTTATTATAGTGGGGTGCGTGGGAATTAATGAACAGAATCACACTATCGCAGCTCATCTTTTTGATTCATTCATCAAGAGTAGAAAAATATTAGCCCATTGAGCAATAATACTACAGTACTTCATCAGGCAAGAAAATACTTCTTGAAGTATCATCTTGACCGATGGACTTGGGCCCAAGGTATCATGACAACAGATATGATTGTTTTGGACATTGGATATGTTCTTGCATCCGCAGCTAGATTTCTCTTATGTAGCTTTTGATGTCTTTCAACCCCATTTTTTTGTGTCGAAATAATAGGCAAGCCAACTTCTTCGACCGACGTTTTTTCCAAGATGTATTTTTTTTCTCACACCTCATGGGCTGTGTGTGTTAAGACCGTGTCACTGTTGAAGGTGAGCTTTTTCGGGTCCTCCCTCCCCTACTACCGGGTGTCGATTCCATGGAGTCCTCTTTGGCGATAGCGAAATGTTAGACTCTGTGGGACCGAATGCGTGGTCTGTCTGCAAAGATCACACACTGCCTGCATTACCACTTTCTAATGATAACCGCCGTCTATCTGCAATACATGTCACCCTTCCCATTTGGACAGGCCTGCGCCATTCCGCGCATAATTAATATCTCCAAGGCAAGCTTCTGAGTCGGCCAGGTCACGTAGCAGGCATTATTATCGATAAGGGACCCGAGGCGCGATTTGACAGGAAGAATGATCGAAGCCAAAAGGGCTACGCAATCGTCGAGGGAGACGCTCGGAAACGTATCCGGGGAGGAAATCAATTGTCCCCCCACCCCTGGGCTGGCCTGATTGCTGAAGATTACTGAAATGTTTAAGTGTGGTCAGAGTCCAGAAGTCTTCAGAGCTAATGAGCCAGAGACTTCGAAGGCATGCTATAAAATGACCCTCTGAACAATTATGCTGAAAGGTTTTGTTTTTCGGTTCACTGTTACTTGTATTCTCACTTAAAGCAGATGCATGGTCTGCAATTTCTTATTTACTTACCATCATTTAAATCTCTATTTTGATCGCTAATTATGCATCACTTGGACAATGTCGGCACCATTTTCGCCGTTTGACGGTTTTAGATATTGAAATCCTTTCAAATGCCAGTATTTATTTATTTATTTAGTAATCTATATAGCGCACCAAGCCCGAAGGCATCTAGGCGCTTTGTTGCGTTTTTGTGCTTTTGGTGTCAGTTGACGACGAATGCTAGAAACCGCAGCATAATAGCCCTGCTACATTGTTGTCCTTTTGCAGCGTGCATAGCAATGAGCAAAACCTCTTTCTGCACCTAGCAAATGATGTAATGTCCGGTCAAGACTAGACCGAAGAGAGGTAGTGAGACAGAACAAAAGTGGTAATGTTACGTCTCCCCACCCCCCCTTGACCTTTGTCACTACCGGTCCTTATTTTATTTATTTATTGTGCATTTGTAAGGCACTTATATATCAAGATATTGTGTTTCAAAGCACCCACAGGACAGAGGGTAGGGAACAAGGGAACAAAAGGCAGATAAAATAACAATAATGAACAAAGACAGAGGCAGTCCTACTAGGCCTTGTGAACAATATGAACGTGCAAGTGCAAAGAGAGAGAGAGAGGGGGGTGAGGGGGGTAAATGCTAGTGGTTCCACAGAGGGGAAGTGCCAGAGAGTCAGTTGCAAGGCAACAGTTAAGTACCTGGCAGAGACCACTTGGTAAAGGGTGGTCACCTGCCAGTACAATACGTGAAGGCCTGTGGGACAGCACAGGGCAGTGGGTGCCCAAAGGGAAGTGTAGGGTGAGGGCGGAGGCTGCAGGCGATTGGACGGAAGGCCAGCACCCGGAAATGCACTTGGGCCCAGGCCGC